>NW_015640435.1:203076-233668 GCF_001515625.1 Sinocyclocheilus rhinocerous | reverse complement strand
TAGCTTATTGAGCTTATTGGAACACTAGTGTGCAAACTTTTTTCCTACCACATGACAAGTTAATAATATGATAAAAGGTATAAAAGGTATAATTGCTGCTTTTTGCGGTGCAAATTTTGTTTGTGATGAAAATCACAGTACGTTTTCGTCAGCTATTTTACCTACGGATCGATGCATTTCTTACAGATTTCTGCTCATTCGAAATTGGATACAGGTGAAGTAGCACTGTAAGATTACATTTATTTGAATGCATTATTGAGAGAGCGATTGCATGTTTATAGTACTTGTTTAAATCATGCTTTCAGCTGAAAATATTCAGTATAGAAGGAACAAACAAATTCTTTGAGAACATATAACTTCCCGCTCATGTCCATTGCCGTCATCATAGCCTTCACATTCTTTGTGATTTGAGTGATCCATCTCCATCAAGCCGCCATCTATTGTTGTGGGTGTATTATTGACATGTCAAAGTCTAGACCCTGAATATAAGACGACCGCATTTTTTCAGATGTATTTCCAAGAAAAAAACATCGTCTTATATTCGGGACAATACGGTAAATATGTTTAACATGTGAATTCTTGCTAAATATGCAGTTATATTATGGGCTGTTGGCATGAATTGTACACGTGATGGAGCGGTGGTGGAGCGCTCTTGGAGCGAGTGAAAACCATGACGCTCCGACTTTTAAAAAATTCCGCTGCTCGCGCTCCAGTCAAAATCACAACGCTCCCACTCCGCTCTGCTCACATACTCTGATTGTGAGTAACTGTTGCTGTCATGACAGATCTATTTCAGAACCAGCCGCTATCAAAATAATGCCCGCGGGCCGCCTGTTGTCGACCACTGCTATATATATATTTGCATAAAAAATTTAATAATATCTGTTTTAAGTTGTATTGTACATTGCAATATGAATAATGATGGGAATAATTGAACAAAGCAAATTTCATAACCAGCAATTTTAAGAACAATCTTAAATACGTGCACACTACAAGGCTCAAGCTTGTCATCTTTGATTTTCAGTCTGCCACTTTTTTAGTGCAGAAACACTTCAATTATTCACAGATACTACCAAAGATTGAAAAAAATATTTGTAACCATTTTGAAATCTAGTTTGCAGTAACTAGTTGCAGACACTACAACAGGTTTAATACCTGATTTTAAATTTAGTATAAAATACATTTGAAACCTAATTACATTCTGGGTTGAAATGTTTTTGAAATCTGGCTTAGAACCTAGTTTGAAAATTTGGTATGAAACCTGTTTAACAAATCTAGTTTCAAACCTGTTTGAAATCTCATATGAACTGTCTTTGAATTCAGTTTGAAATCTAACTTGAAACTTTGAAATCTAGTGGAACTGGTTTGAAATTACATATGAAACTGTTTGAAATCTGGTTTGAAACCTGTTTGAAAGCTCATATAAAGTGTTCAAATCCAGTTTGAAACCTGTTTGAAATCTTGTTTGGAACTGGTTTAAAATTCAGTACGAACCCTGTTTAAAATCTGGTTTGAAACCTGTTCGAAATTTAGTTTGGATCTGGTTTGAAATTTGGTATTAACCTTGTTTGAAATCTGGTTTAATGTCCCCCTGGTCCCCTTCTGGTAGCCTTCCTAGGTACATGGCTATCTGAGGATATCTATGTGCTAGCTTAGGGACTGCTCCCTTTCTTAGGGTTTTTAAGTAGCGGTCTCCCTGAGCCCTTGCCTAGTCAGTGCTATCTCCCCTGCTAGGGTCGTAAGTAGATAGCCCACTCTCTGTGGTCTGGGCAGCTTCAGGAAGGTTTACCTGGTTTTTAATTTTGGTCCCGTCGGGTAGTACCTTCCTAGGTATATAGTTATCTGAGGATAGCTATGTGATTGCTCCCCTTCTTAGGGTTTTTAAGTCGCGGTCTTCCTGAGCCCTGGCTTAGACAGTGCTATCTCCCCTGCAGGGTTTTAAGTAGATAGATATCCCCTTGGTCTGGGCAGCTCTTTAGGAAGGTCCTTTGTCATAAGACCCTTTGGATATAGCTCTCTGCGGATAGCTGTGTCCTAGCTGGGATTTTTGGTAGCAATCTTTGAGACTAGGCTTCCAGTCTCTCAGCGGTCTTAGGTATTCTGGCTACTATTTCTCACATAGCATAGCTATCTGAGGATGGTTGTGTTCCTAGATTGGTTAGGGTGTTCCCCCATATCTGGAATCGGGCTCCCTCTTCTACCAAGTTATGTGAGCAGCCCGAGGCGTCAGTAGCTTGGCCCCTTTCTGAGGAAAGGTTCGGTGTATGTCTGTCACCTCCTTGGTGCTCTCTCACCAGGTGGACAGGCATGCGCCTCGACATGGCGTGATTGGATACTGTTCACCAAAGTGTCCACCAGGACGCAGCGCTGAGTTCCCTAGAAGGGGAACGTCTCGGGTCACCCATGTAACCACGGTTCCCCGAGAGGGAACAAGATGCTGTGTCCCCTTGCCATGCCTTCGGCCTGCCTTTTTACGTCTCCTCAGACAACTGAGTTGGTGACGCATTCAGCAGGTGCCCTTTTATACTTTTGGGTACCCGCCTATGACGTCACGGGCTACGTGGACCAATAGGATTGAAGTTGTTTTATACATGCTTCAGGCACTGGTCATGCTGGCTGCATTCCCCAATGTGTGCACCAGGACGCAGCATCTCATTCCCATGGTGAACCATGGTTACATGGGTAACCCGAGACGTTTTTTTTGTGTGCACAGGGTGATGATTTTCAGTCTTATAGAGCTTGGCTTTACTTTGCCAATAAACTTCAGCTGTTAGCTTTGAACAGTGAGAAACATCTAATCAAAGACTGGCAACCAATCTATAACAGAAAAAAAGTGGTAGGTCTAACTAAACAGATATTCCCGAACCCAGCATTTGAGACAAAGCTTGGGTCGTGAGAGTTATTAACCCCAACCATTGAAGCAAAATCTAGTGAAGGACTTCTCAGCACTAAGGCAGATTAGCCTTTAGCCTGGATAATATGCACTGTGGCTTTCTCAACGCTTTGCTTCCGAAAGTCTTGGACATACATCTCGACTATTGATTGGCGAGTGCTTTAGAGCTCTAATTGAGGTGCAGCCTTGTATTTCTCAGACAGTAATAAGTTACACACAAGAATAAAGATGCATCTCCTAACATCGATTAGATGAAATCTACACCACCAGCATAATTAACGAGACAATGCATGAAGATCAATAAGCTATTTTTCCCTTCTAGCTGTTTGTTTATTTATTTATTTGTTCATTTATTTATAGTTGAGAAGAAGAAAAGTGCTGTGACGCCATGTTTGATCTTGTTTACACTTATTGGCGCTCATCTGCGAATACTACACTGTAAAGAAAAAAAAAAAATCTATATATTTGCCATGCTTTCCAGTAATATCTAAAACAATAAAATGTACTTGAATGGTAAAATTGCATGAAATAGCATTTCAGAAGATTTAAGCTTTGTAAAATATAAATAAATAAAAACTATTTGCCAATGCGATAAGAAAAAAAATAAATAATAATAATTAAATAAATAAACAAAAAACAAAACAAAAACAAGCCTAATATTTTGAAGGGTGAATTATCTACAGGGATTATGCAAATTGCTGACACACAAAACACTTAATAAAGTACCATTAAAAAACTTGTGTTTAATAAAACTGATGTTTCCAATTAAGTCAGACTAATGAAGTTTATACAAAATTTGGAAAAAAAGGGTTTGTATTAGTTAAAATTATTATATTGAGATGATCATATTACCATTCACCTGAGAAACAAAAACAAGACCTATTGCATCGCTTGTGTTCATCTCAATTTAGACAAGTTTGTTGTATAAGACATTGTAATAATAAGTTTACTGCCAGATGAATGTTAAATCTAAAGTGATGAAATGTGTTACATGCCAGTGATTCCTTACTTCCTAGTTTGTGGTGCAAAATGTTGTCAGTTATAATCTGGACAGCTGAAAGCTTGCTTGCATGTTATATAAAACACATTTAGTCATCTTTTGATTGCAAGGATACATAATGCACAAACGGCTTCAGAGTTTGTGAGGACGTATATTGGCTGAGAATAAACAAAACAAAACAAACCAACAGCCCGTCTTGAGTCTGGCACCGCTTTCTTAGAAGAAAAACAGAAATGTTTTACATTCAGCATCCAAGACCTCTTTACGCGTTGGATGATTTGTGTATATGATCAGTAAAACACCATACAAAATTACAACAGTAGACCGCAAAACTTTGGTTGTTTGAATCAAGGTAAAAATTAAAATGTGCAGACTTCCTCTGTGTAACCTAGCAACGGTGGCTTAGGAGTGCTTGACTTGACAGTTGATCAGTGTGTAGGAGCAGTGCCTCTTAGCAGTACTTTTGCACTGCCGTTTGAATTCCCGTGTCAGCACTAGTGGGACTTTGTGTTTGCTAGAATAGGATCAGACAATGCAAATTTGCAATGATACTTCTAAAAAATCAAGGGAGATTGCATAAGCTGTATACCATCAACAAAATTCAGTGGCTCACTGCTCCTGAGGTCAATTAAGCAATGTTATAATGCAATTTTAAATCAGGGGTAGAACTTTCAAGTTTGATTCCATTTATTCTGTGTATGAGGCATGGAACTGAGCAATGCAACTAAAAACCCCGTCACCCTTTTTAATGATATGGCTGCTGACGTGGCACTGCCCTGTTGTACATTGTGCGTGACAAGTTATATCACACACTTGCAGCATAGATATCTTTCTTTGGGCATAACAGCAGTGTTCTAGTTTTGTCGCATTGCGTTGTTTGCACTTTAGACTCTATGAGAGTCCAATGACTAAATCATGGATTTAATTACTGTGCCACATTAATACATATTTATTGTAATCTAATCTAATATAATCTAATAAATATAATATAATAAATATAATATAATATAATATAATATAATATAATATAATATAATATAATATAATATAATATAATATTAAATGCAGGGGTGCACATATACGTTTTTTAATTTGGTTCTCATAAGAGCACCTGGAGATTTGGTTTGGTGCTCACACTGCGCATAGTGTGACCCATTAAATAGAACTATAAAAATAAAATATTTAATAGCAAAAGTAATTAATAATACAAATAATATAACTGTGCTTTATATAATTAGCTTATTAAAAAAATAAACAAAATAATAAGTAAAGTGTGATAATACTATTATATTTTAAAATAAAAAATAGTATTAAATAAAAAATACAATTATTATGAAAAACACTTAAATAAATACAATGTTAATATTTACATTTTCATTTTTTTTCTTTTTGACTTCTTTCTTTCTGTGATTATTATTTATTTATTTATATATACATTTTCTACATTGTCAAACCTAAAATCAGCAAACTTTTATTTTGTTGGGTTACCGACAAGTAAGTATGCACTAGGCATGCGATGATAAATCAATTTGTGGATCGATTCTGCAATTTTCCGAATGCATCACAATTTTCTCTAATTAATTCTGAGCTTTTTAACATCAGATGGCACTGTGTGCTTTAGAAACAGCCGTACTCTGCTTGCTTCCTGTTCTTTACACACACACACACCACTTGAACCTAAAATAATAATTCATAAAGTTCGAAAAGTTTGAAGCGAATTCCAAGAGTGTTCACAGTGGGCTGTGTTTTTGTTGATCTTGCGTCATATAAGCATTAGCCATGGTGCTTCTGAAGTACATTTAAACACTTACATTACTCAGCCAAAACGCACAAGCGCTCTTCGTGAGCATTTGAGTGTGCGGTTAAAAAATTGCCTAGAGACAATCTGCTGTTAAAAACTAAGCTTAGAATCAATATCAGACAGAAATGTGATGCATTCGGAAAAATCACAGAATCGATCCATGAATCGATGTATTGTCCCATCCCTAATATGCCCTGCCGGTTTTAGTGCTGCCGACTGAAGCGTGTCAGAATGTCACAGTTTTATATTTTGTGCATAGCTTAAATTTATGCTATCAGTTCAAATCTTATACAGTATTACAGTTAGTTGATATAAAATGATGATCACATCATGAGCACATTTTTTATTTTGGTCAGGCATGTTATATTATATTATATTATAGTATATTATATTATATTATATTATAATTACCTTTAGCACCATTGCCTAAGATTGCTGTGTTGATTCTGTTGAAGCATCGAAATACAGAAATACAGACAGAAGATGGCTGAAGAATTACTGCAGCCCCAATTGTCATCAATCAACAACTAGATTTGATGAAGGACCTTGAGTGGCCCTCATAAATCAGAGCTTTTAAATGGGAAGCCAATGTAGCATCATTTCTCCATAAATGCTGCTTCTGTTTGGGATAAATCACTGAGATTTATCCCAAACTAAAACTAAACTAAAAAGCAATAACAGGTCTATGATGACATCTCTCACTTCTTGTTGTTACCATTAGCAGAAGCTTGAACTGGGTCATCTTTAATACCCTGGAGGTCGTCCCACTGATCTGTTTTTCTGCAGCTCTGGATCTGCTTGGTCCAGGGAGGGGGCAATATCCTTTTAATTAAAGTCTGAGTAAATTAAAAAGTGGCCCCAGAAGGAGGGAGCTCCGCAGAGCATGACTAAAACAGCCATTAGCCCCTCCTACTGCCCCAGGTGATGTATATTGTGGTCCGCTGAGGGAGATACTTATTGCTGAAGGATGCTCATTTGAGACTGAGGTTACGTTAGACGCTGCTGTTAAAACCACTGAAGTAGGACAAATGGCAGGAACCAACGATTGACTTTGAATCTCAATAGCATCAGTGTTGATAACACAACCATAATGAGATCTATGAAGATTCTTGTGGGATCATCAGTCAAAAATCAATATTTTTATGGCATGGGTGACCTTGCATTGCTACAAATTTATTGTCAAGAAATATTATGACCAGGGTTGGGTGGGTTATTTTTTTAAATGTGTTCTATTATACGGAACGCATCCTGAAAAATGTCAATTGCAACATATTCTGTTAGATTACATAAAGTAAATATCACAATCTACTTCCCCAACACTGCCATATTTGCATTTATTGGAATCATTTTATCCAGCTGTTTTCTATATGTTGTATGGTTAGAAACATGCTATTCCCTGAAATTCCCAAAGGGAAGTTCCTTAAAGGAATAGTTCACACAAAAATTTTAATTTGCTGAAAATCCACTCACCCTCAGGCCATCCAAGATGTAGATGAGTTTATATCTTCATCAGAACAAATTTGGAGTGAATGGGGAAATGCAAAAGCCACATATTTGTTTAGAGCTGTTTCGGACGGTCTTTGCTTATAAACGGTGGTTGATCTGTGCATATTTCTCTCCTGATTCAGACAAGACAACTTTTTTCACAACAGAAAGCACTATTATGGATAGATTTTTTCACAAACATGAGTGGAGTGGTGTGGATTTCTTGTGGATTATTGTGATGTTTTTCTCAGCTGTTTGGACTCTCATTCTGATGGCACCCTTCACTACAAAGGATCCATTGGTGAGCAAGTGATATAATGCTCAATTTATTTATTAATTAATTAATTTATTTATAATGCTAAATTATATGCTAAATGCTAAATCTAAATATGCTCGGATGAAGCAAAAAAATATATAAATACATTCCAATTTACATCTCGGATGGCCTGAGGGTGAGTAAATGGTTCAGCAAATTTTTATTTGAGGGTAAATTATTCCTTCAAATGACATCACTGTCACCTTAATGACCTTTAGGTTGTCTACTTATAGGAATTCAGTAATGCATACTGAATACATTACAAATACCAAATACCAAATACATAATCCTTCTGGCAGTGGTCAAAGGATCAATAATTGCTAACTTGGTTTTGCAATATTAAAGTAGGATTATTTGTGTCTTCTACTGAGCGACATTTACTGCCCCCAGTCTCATTTGATTAATCAACTCAGGAGTCAAGGTTCAGCGCATGTTTCTAAATGAGATATCACAGCATCCTTATCTGTTCTCAGCTCAGTTCACAGGAGAGACTGAGGCACTGTTCGGATTATCTGTCACAGAGGAGGTGTTGTCACCAAGAGCTTTTTAGATCGATATCAGTGCAACACTTTATCATTTGATGAACATAACTAGACATATATTAAGCTATCACACACATTTCAACATGAAATTGGAGTGTCAAATCAATAGCTTTCAAATGACACAGCACTGCAATTTTTACCTCAGCTTATGCATGACATTCCATATTCTGAGCCTTATGAAATTAACTCTAAAACACTAGACACTAAACGCTAGAGAGAGATGTACTAGACAACATGTATCATGTCTATGGCAGTTTACCTTCAAACATCTATACATTTTCATAACATGAAAAGCTTTTAAAAAATATATTAGATGTTGCTCGTAAGTGAAGACACTTAAAAACAAAAGGCAAAAACATAGTTGTGGGCACTGTGAATTTTCCACGTGAAAATTTTTCCCACCAGTGGTTGTTCATTTTGAGTCAGGGCAGCATTGTAGCTTCCAGCAAATATTATGGAGACAGAAAAAGAAAACAAGATTAATACTTAATGACTGTGCCATTTTACATATTAAATTTGTCTCTGGTGTTGAGGATAACAGAAAATAAGTAATGGTGCGAAAGACTGAAGAGAAATCAGATTTGCATTTTGGCCCAGTTCTCTTCAGCGGTCCAGAAGAATTGTAGAGTTATCGCTGCTTGAATCCGATGGCTAAAAGACTATAAGTGGAGCAGCGCAGTCATTTTTTGAGTTTGTAACTGTAGAGTGAGTCACAATGAGTCACTGCGGAGTTCAGGTCTGATGAAGGATCCTCTCTTGTCTTTGGTGTGAAATGGAAAGTGTGTGAATGGTCTCCCTCGTGCTGGAGAGGGATGCACAATTCAGTCGCGTTTGCACTGTCGTTTGATGCCTGCTTTTCCCCAGACGCGGCGCTGGCACTATTAGCCCTGGCTGAGCTGTGAATTCAGACTGCCAGGGCAGACTGGTGGCTTGAAAACTCAAACTGGCTGATTTATTTAATTAGCATTTTCCAGACATCACTGTATTTCTCATTGTACCTTCATTTCCCAAGAACAAACCGCAACTAGTTAATTATTAACACATTCTTGCACCACCCTATCTCAGAATGAAAATGGATTCCAAAAATGCACTCTATCGCCCATTTTCTCAATTTATCTTTGTGCTCTGTGAACAATGTACAGTACTCCTTTTGTTGGTTTTGATTATATAGGACACGCTTTGCGTATAAAATCATTCATTTGAGCTGAGCCCATGACTGCGAGCTTTATTCCTTAATTAATAATTACTGAGGCGTCCTAGTTACTGTTGACCCACGGCGTCAGTCGCTCCGTCAGATTTAGTTGGCTATAACCGTTCCCTCAGAAGACAATGAAACAAACATGTTCAAGTGTCTCTTCTAACTGAACAGAGAATATGGAAAGAATACTGAGCTGTGATTTGTTGTTTACTGGAACCATCTCAAGCATAATATGCAATATACAAATAGGGGCCTTCATTATTATTCTCTCAGAACCACAAGGCATTTTATTGAGGAATAACTGTTACTTTTTAATTGTCATTACAAGACAGCAACACTTGTTTTTGATTATTAAAAATAACATTTATTATTACATTCTTAAACACTACATTATTACATTCTTAAAATACATTTGAATGAAATCCGAGAGCTTTCTGAGCCTCCATAGACAGCAAGGGAACTACCACATTCAAGGCACAGAAAAGGACATTGTTAAAATAGTCCATGTGCCATCAGTGGTTCAACCTTAATTTTATGAAGCTGCGAGAATAGGGTCTTTCGCACCAGAGGAACCTTTTCATAGTTCCTAGAACTACTGGCGGAAATACCCGCTTTTTGGCATGTTCGCACCACAGGAACTAGAAACAAGTTTAGAAACTAGTTTTAGTTCTGTCATGACAACTCTCTGAAGATTTTAGCATGGTAATGGATATGGCAGTGTTGATGTATTTGGTCTTGGCAGAATAGATCTGCTACACTGCTGCTGCTGCTGAATTGCTGCTGCTGTTGGTTATTGCTATAGTTATTGCTGCTGCAAGCAAGTACAGGAACTTGCTACTGCCAAAGCAAATGATGATACGGTGCTGTGAGTATTTAAGACATACTGCTGCTACACAAATAGCATTTAAAATTTATACAGGTGGAGCTGGGGAAGGTGGAGGGTTTCAGTGGAACTCTGAAAACGTGCTGCAAAATGCCCAAGTGAATCCTACCAGCCATTTAAATGTAAAGCTGCAAGATCATTGACTGCGTACGCAACATAAACCAATCAGCTTGTGCCAAGTCGTATAGCTCTGTAAATATCATCAGTTACATTAACAACCCGTCAGCCTGCACCATCTAGAGTTTCATGAAAGAATTAGGCATTTCTAGGAACTACATTTGTCACGCTAAAAAATTATCACGAAACCCACGACACACAACAAAAACAGCTCCGATCACGGCGTCCTCCATTGACCGGTTGTTGATGTTTGTAAATGCCGCGAATAAAGACGCCGCTGTCGGTCGCTTCAGAGTTCCTAGCTGCTGCTAGCTGCTGGTGCGAATGCTGCTGGTGCGAATGAAACCAGGAAAACGGTCCGAGAGGGAAATTGGTTCTCTAGGAACAACCCTGCTGGCTAGTTTCTAAAACTACATGGTGTGAAAGCCCCTAATACTATTTGTGCGCAAGAACAATAAAACAACAACTTAATTCAACGATTTCTTCTCTTCTGAGTAAGTCTCCACCGCCATTCACGAGAGTACCACGATGCATATGTGTGCATTCTTCTGCTTGCAAACATGTCATAAAATTAAGGTTGAACCACTGATGTAACATGGACTATTTTAACGATGTCCTTACTGCCTTTCTGGGCTTCGAACATTGTAGTTTCGTTGCTGTCTATGCAGAGTCAGAAAGCTCTTGGATTTCATCAAAAATATCTTAATTTGTGTTAAGGTTAACTGGTTGTGAAAACATTTAAAGAATTAACATATAATCCATTAATGCTAAATATGCTTATTTTAAGAAATGGAATCAAACAGAACATCTAATCTACTAACTAGCTTATGTCTGTGAGTATGCATCAGCATGTTTGTGTGTACTTGTGACAGTTCCCCGAAGCTCTGAGTCAAATAAAAGGCTCCTGTTGTTTTGCTAGTCAATGGGGTTATACCTCAAGGACAGCTTGAGCCCATAATAAAGATCCCAAACTACTTCTATTAGACTCAAGGTGAAAAGTCAGAGGGTTTGATCAGTGAGTTTCATGTGTGTTTGCATACACAATGAAACAATTATAGGTGGCAAATCTGAACATTTAAAGTTGCAGTCCTTAATTGCAGAAATAGGGCCAATTGGGCTTCAGGAATTAGCAAAGTAATTGAAAACACATGTGTTGGAGGCAGCATAGACGCAATAGTGCTTTGTTATTTCTGTGTGCAATTTGTTTTTCAGCTGCACCAAAGACCTGCCAGCAGCTGTAGTCATAGACTCTGCTTTAAAGTTATCTTAAAACAGCTTAATTTATAGCTTTACCTCAGGTTTGGGTCTATAGCATGTCAGAAACAACTGGAGCTCAACGACCCATACTTTTACATGGCAAATGCAATCAGTCTTAATGACTATTTTTATCTGGTTTTCAGTAAAATATTGTTCATGCCAAAAACAATACTTTATCACCTGTTTTTTCCCATACAGTGACAACATTAGATCCCATTGATTTTTGTTACATGGATATAAAAATAAAAAACAATAAAAAAAATATGTATTTATTTATTTATTGAGTGTAACAACATGATTTTATTGATCGTGTTTGTATTGTAGCCTTTTTGTTCAATACTCATAATCATATTGCTAAAAATAACAAAATAGGTCTTGTCATTGTACATGTAATTTAGCAGATGAAGCTCCAGCTTTGTTTTTCTTCTCTTTGTATCATTGCTCAAAGGATGTAGGCAACAAGTCATGTGATCGCCCTCATCCATCATTTGATTGAGGTTAGCTGGAGAGATTTAATTACGTGTACGCTCATTAAAATGAAAAGCAATGCATGAATTAAATATTTAGCATCATTTGGATCATGTACTGTATTTGGCTACAAATTGAAAGTGAGAGGCTAGGCATTTCAGCACAATTTGATTCATCTATCTGATCTATTTACCTCAATCGTATCTGTTGTGAAGGGTTGAAGATAGGGCATAGTTTCCAAACCCTCTCTGAAGGGAAGACTGAAGCAAACTCCGCTTAGAGCCGGCAGAAGAATCCAAGGAAAATGGAAGCTGTGTCCTGTTTCGTCCACCCCAAAAATTGTTGCTAAATTGCAGAGAGATGACTGTATTTACGGGGAAATAGAAAGGTGAAATGATATTGCCAGAACCCTTTCCAGCAGCTGGACTTGTTATCTATTCTCTTCTGACTGAGATGATGAGATGATTTTACAGGTTAATCTAAAAATGTGTGGCTGGAAAAAAATAGGTCTGGGTTAAGTGTACTGCTTATGAAAAAAAAAAAAAATGATCACCTAAAATTTTTACAGGTTAATCTAAAAATTTGTGGCTGGAAAAAAATAGGTCTGGGTTAAGTGTACTGCTTATGAAAAAAAAAAAAAATGATCACCTAAAATCTCTCAATATAAAAGAGTCCAACAGACACTTATTTTACATGTTGAAGCGATGCTGAAAAGGACATCAACTCCATAATACATTTATAAAAGTGTTTGATAACAGTATTAGAGTTGGGAGACCAAAAATTACAATGGATCGCCTACAGGATGGATATAATAGTGTCCAATAAATGTAACAAAAAATAACTGCTTTAGGTGGTTTTGTCTTTATACTCACTTTGTGCCTGAAGAATTGACTAAATGCACAGTTAGATAAGCCATCTTAGTCAAGTGTTAAAAAATGTGTTCATGGCTATGAAGGTAAGTTTTTGATTATCAGTAATACCATTATGATGTCAATTACAAGATATCATCGCCATCTAGGTAATGTTAGCTTAAACAGCTACCATAGTGTTTATTTGTCTGCATTTAAATGTACAATTACATGTCTAGGTACTCTCCTGGAATTACCAGACTTGGCATATAAGATTCTATGTTGTTAACATGAAACTGTATGTTAATGCTGCTATCATTATTTATGGTGTTGCAATTAATTTGTTTCTCAGTTTCAAGAACGAGGCAGGAGAGGTTTATGTGAGGGTCTCAAGAGTCTCTACATATAGGCCTATACCACACTATTAAATGGCGTTTCACCGGAAGTTTACAACTGGCTTCTCTTTATGCAAATTTTTTAAGAATGCTCCGTGCGTCAATTATTTATTTATTGACTCCTCCTTTATTTATTGACTCCTTTGCTTGAATGATTAAAGATTATTTTGTAATGTACTGCATGTCTGTGCTCTTCATGTAAACTTCCCTCCGTCTTGTTTACTCGGATGTACGTCATTGGTTATGTTGAATGAGTGCCCGCTACTGGTGGAACCCTTGCAATGGGCTGAACTGGAACGTCCTAAGCCCTTGATCACTTAGAATTAGGGTTGCACAATTCCGGGAATTTTCAAGACTGGAAACTTTCCATGGGAATTAACGGGAATATATGGGAATAAACTGGAAATTTGCTAAATTGTAGGAACTGGGGACTTAAATGTAGTTGAGAATAAATCTTGCAGCATAATCTTGGTTAAAACAACTTGATTTAATGCAATTTCATTTTAATTTCTACCCTACACATTGCTCAATCACATGCACAGAGCACACTGCTTACTGCAGGACTATTGAGGCCACACCCTCTACATGCACTGTGCTTTCCTCCATAACAAGAACAGATCATTTCTTAAGTCCTGCACACAAAATATCCAAATGTCCATCTTGGTAAGTATTCATGTAAATTACATGAATATTACAAAAAAATGTTTAAAATTCCTTGTGCTGTGTGTAATATACTGTGCGACTAAATTAGGCTATACCATTGTAAAAACAAATACACTGACTGAACAAACCGTTTCCGGTTTGACGCATTCGCATGCGTATGAATGGAAGTCAATGGAACGAAAAGTCTAGTTTGACCGCGACTTTAAGAGGGGGATTCCCCTCCATTTTTTTTTCTGAAGCCACACTTGCTGCATTTGAGCCCAAAGACTACATCTAAGTTTTGATATTCTAAATATATTTGATCTATGGGATTCAAGCTTAACTAGTAAATGCCAAAAAGGGTTTATACAGTAGCTAGCTAGTAAAAAAAATCAAGATATGAAAAATCTAAGCGAGTTAGCACTATTTCATTGACAATTTATGCGGTAGAAACTAGCTCAAGCTGTGATGCTCTTTCTGCCAGCCAGTTTTCTGTTATCATACAGAAGTACAGTACTCAGAAGATTGGAAACATTACTATTTTAATGTTTTAAACATTGCATATATTTTGCTCATCAAGCCTTCATTTATTTGATCAAAAATACAGAACAAAATAGTAATATTGCTCAGTATTACTGGTATTACCATTTCAAATAATGGTTTTCTGTTTTAATATACTTTAATATATAATGTATTTCTGTGATGCAAAGCTGAATTTTAAACATAATTACTCCAGTCTTCAGTGTCACATGATTCTTCAGAAATCATTCTAATATGCTGATTTATAATCAATTTTGGAAACAGTTGTGCTGTTTCATATATATATATATTTTTTTATTACCTGTGATTCTTTTTTCAGGATTCTTTGATGAATACAGATTTTAAAAAAGAACAGCGTTTATTTAAAATATAAATCATTTTTTTTAATAATACACTACCATTCAAAAGTTTGGGGCTCAGTATACAGGTGCATCTCAATAAATTAGAATGTCGTGGAAAAGTTCATTTATTTCAGTAATTCAACTCAAATTGTTAAACTCGTGTATTAAATAAATTCAATGCACACAGACTGACACACACAGAACATTTTTAGTGAATTGTTGGCCTTCTGGAAAGTATGTTCATTTAATTAAAAGAACCAAAGACTTAAACTACTTCAGTCTGTGTGCATTGAATTTATTTAATACACGAGTTTCACAATTTGAGTTGAATTACTGAAATAAATGAACTTTTCCACGACATTCTAATTTATTGAGATGCACCTGTATTTTCTCTTTTTTGAAATAAATTAATACTTTTATTCAACAAGGATGTGTAAAACTTATAAAAAGTAATAGTAAAGACTCATTGTTGGAACATATTTATATTTTGAGTAAACACTGTTCACAAGTTTTGATTCCTCAATAAATCCTGAAAAAAGCATCACAGTTTCCCCCCCAAAAAATCCAAAAATGTCATTTTTAAAATTTGTATTAGTTTGCATGCATGTGAGCCTATGATCAAACAAAATGTTTATATTTATGTTTGTATATGATAGTTTTATAAATTTCCACACATTTCCAATTAATTCACATAAATTCCTGGTAAGTTTCAAACTTGGAATATTTCCAAAATTCCCCAGACGAAGTTTCCATGGAAAGTTTCCGGAAAATTTCCGTAAATTTACCGGAAATGTTTCGCCCCTTTGCAACCCTACTTAGAATCCGCTATGAAGTTGGTTTATTGTTAAAATTTTTCCCCTTACAAATTTGTTTGATGCAGCATTCTATATGCATATTGGTATGATTGGGCTGTTATAAATGTTTCAAAAAATAATTTATATATTATAGAGTTGTTTGGGGTGGGGATACATTAAACACGATCTGTGATGACGTCATAATCGTGTTGCATTTTGGTCAATGGAGCAGTCTGAAGTGTGCATATGAATCAGACTCGCTTCCTTGGTCAAAATCAAGGGTTGAGGGTCTGTCCATATAAACATCCCTCATCCACATCACGAAGTGGAATCCACTTCAAAATGGCAGCAGAGTTTCCCCAGAGGGGAAGAGCTTAGGGAAGTTCGCGAATTTGTATTGTACTCTTTTTCTTATTCCATGGTGGAAATGGGGTTCCAAATGCTACATATGAGATTGCAGAATTTGTCCAGATTTGGATGACACATGCAGATTCGGTTGCATATTATAAAATGGTTATTTAAAGACATAAAAAGTTTATTTTTTATTTTTTATTTTTACCTTCACCCTTTCTTTTTGCATTAATTCCTATTATTTAAATAATAAAAGACAGCACATAACTTTTGGACTTAAAGCTCACCAAAAATGACTTTCATTTCAGATCCATTTCTCAGCCAACTCTTCAGAACACTTTGAATATATTGCACAAGTAGTATGGACCTTTTATAGGATAATTTTATGATGGTTTTGAATCCTCTTTGACATTTGCAAGCACCAGTCTCCATTTAATTGCATTCATCTAGCACAGTTATTTTTTTTTTCTCTTTTTGTGCTAGAAAAAGAAACTCACACAGGTTTGGAAAGACATGAGGCTCTGAGTAAGTAATGACATCAATTTCAATTTTGGATGAACCATCTCTTCAATGGCAGCATAAAATTGTTGTGTTTTAAGAACATGGACTGACTGTTCTACAATGATGAGAGAGCATGTAACTTACGACTTTTATAGATAAAAAGGCACAATGGGAAGATGATGATGACAGATGAAAAGAGCTGTGCACAGGGGAAAAGTCTTTCGAACTGTTCAGAATTCAAGCCAATCATTATGTATTGATTAAACAGATGTGACCTCATGACTGAAGATCTCAGCACAAGTACTTGAGGTGGGAAAGCAAGAACACGACATTATGAAGATCTTGTACTCCCACACAAGCTCGTCCAATGCCAAGCCATATTAGATAAGTATATTTCCTCAGAACCCACGTCAGGAAATCCAGTTTCAAGCAATGCAGAGTTTTTAACATGAAGATGTCCAGGTCATTGACCTACACCCACCTCTGCCACTGAAGAATTGTTGGCTTTCTCTGGTTATTTGAATGTTTCTATCATTTCCCAGAAGCTCATCCTCTTAAATGCTGCAGTAAACTTTAGATAAAAGCAGTTATGAACACTTTATGCGTTACTTGTGTTCTTTGAAATGTCCATCTGCCATGTTTTAAATTGACTATAAAGTATATCATGGCCATTAATGTTACAATTTATTTCACATTGCTTCATAAAAATGTAAGAATCTTTTAATAATAAATAAACTCACTAATTGGTATTTTGACTGTGGTTTTCCTCTACGTTGTCAGATCAAACAGAAGCAGGTTTAGTTAACGTGTGTTGCTTAAAACATTTTGTTCCCATTCACTGAAGCATCAAACGTTTAGTGATCTGCTGTTCTCTATTTTATTGTCATTTTAGACCAATAACTGCATATCGTACTGCAGAAATGACAAGACATCCTGGTCTCCTTCATCCAGTCACAGGTGTTTTGCGGAATCATGTGAGTCTTGCTGGTATTTGTCGTGGATTCATTACCATCTGTAGCTGAGAGATTTGTTTACCAGCTGATTCTCCGGCAAACCATCACAAGGACTAATGGAGGTATCTGACAACAGCGCTTCTACAGAAAGCAATTTGATTAGTCCACAATATAATTTTCATTGAGGCGCATTTATCAAAATGTCTAAAATGATGATTGCCCAGCCAAATAATGTGATTATTTAGACATTCTAATATCTCATCGTGAAATGTCTCAATCAAAACCAACGGTGGAAACACACGACTGTGTGATGATGTATTATAGCACAAAGCTTTTCCATTATAATTGCAGTGTCTGTCTGATAAACAAGATTAGATTTTCAAAGTGAGTTTAAGGCCTTGTTTGATGATAGCATTCTC
Source organism: Sinocyclocheilus rhinocerous (assembly GCF_001515625.1). Classification (NCBI taxonomy): domain Eukaryota; kingdom Metazoa; phylum Chordata; class Actinopteri; order Cypriniformes; family Cyprinidae; genus Sinocyclocheilus; species Sinocyclocheilus rhinocerous. The sequence continues at coordinate 215,924 of NW_015640435.1, read as the reverse complement.
ATTCCCTCAGTCCTCGACATGTCAAGACAACCCAACGTGCTTCGGAGAAATTGACTACGCCTGTTTGAGACGGAGGTCTCGCCGGAGAACACGTCTGACTCTAACTCAATCAAAATCAGTGATGGGATTACGCATTTCTGATGTGTATGAAATCACCTCACTCAAAATGCTTCAGGCCCTCACACACACAAGGACGCAGTTAGTTCATATTTTAATAAAGGATGTGTAAATGGCAGTTCTGGAATGGTAATGAGACTAATAATTCTTTGAAGAAATAATCTAAGGTTACTGAAAATTACTGTTAACTAATTACGTTTAAAGATCAGTTAATTGATTTGCAGACTCCTTATGCTGTTTTGAACTCCACTTTGTGTGAAAGGCTGGTCGGGTCTCACTTTAGCTTCATTGAGTCAGATAAATATGGCGTTGGTATTGATTTCAAAAGCTGATTTCAAAGAATCTGACTCCTTTGCTTGAGAGATATGAGATGATATGTGTTGCCATCTCATCTGAAGCACTTTTTTTCATTTTTATTGATTACCATGAAAAGACTGCCAGAGCAAAATGAGTCCAGCAGAAGATTGGCATGGAGAAATGGACATAAATGGACATGGATCATGGTTTATTATCTATCCGTGATGTGTGAATTGAAAAGATGAAAACATATTTTGTGGTGGTTTCACTAAAGAGTTGTACAACTTTTGTAGTATTATTATAGTATACAAAATAAAATTACATTGAAAAAGTCTGGCAGCATTAATTCATCAAATGAGGACCAAACAATGAGGAAGGGTGTTATAACCAAGCACAGAAGTGTGGCATACATCTGAGCACATTAGCATGGATCACAGTCGTGTATATGATACTGTACATTCCAAGTAAAGTATGCCAAATCTTGGTAGTCTGCCGCATCCTCAGAATTACCATTCAAGATGGGAAAGTGAGCCATGCAATTTTTTTAGAAGGTGGCAATTCCACTAAAGCATGTCTATGGTCCAGAAGCCAGGAGTTCAATGAATAAAGAAAGCAGAAAAATAAACATAAATGTGGGAATCATGAGTCAGTGTGTCTGGACAAAGAGTTTCCACGCAGCAGAGGAAATGGTGTGGTGTTTAATTTTCACAGACCCAGCTCGAGATATATGACCCCATAACCACAGAATATGAATATGTGAGCTTTTTATATAAAAATGCATATCTAGAAAGCCAGGAAATTTACATGCAACAATAACAAATGTAAATTTTGGTAGACACATAATCTTAAATTTATTATGATCCCTGTTGAAAAGACAATCTTAAACCAGCCTCAGGTTGTTTGCTGGTTTACAGCTGGTATAAATGGTCTCCCAGTCTGGCCAAGATGGTTTTAGCTGGTTTACATGGTCGGTCAAATGGTTTCCTTGACTAAACAGCAAGTTCTTCCCAGCAGAGTTCTTACCATTTATTCCCAGCAGAGATGGAACTTCTAGTAGCCTACCATTTCAAGAAACACAAGAGAGCTAAGATAACATTTATAGAACCCTAACACTTTTGCAGTGTTTTACTATTATTTGAATGTATTATTAAATGTTGAAATTAACATTAACAAAGATTATTAAACACTAAATAAGTATTGTTTATTTTTTGTTCATTAAATTAACTAACTAGTGATGGTATCTAATTGAACCCTTATTGTAAAGTGTTACCAAAATAAAGCTTTATTTTCTTTGTCAACACTGCCCCTATTTTTTATCCTGAATAAGTAGTGGGGAGAATTTTTTTTTCCTCCCCACTACTATAAGGCTACTACGTCACTTATTATATTAGATTTTGGCAATTACATTTTGTTTTTGTGAAGTGTTATGATTCTCAATTCTTAGACAAGTCAATAATGCTGAACACATCTGTCATTCTAAGGACGTTTTCCAACAGTTTTAAGACAAGGAAATGCAGACTAGATGCTGTATCTTCTCCAATGATTGATAGCATAAAGGTGGATTGTGCCTTAGTTGAAAGCTGAAGAATAGTTTGAAATGAGTCTTCTGTCCTACATTACAGGGCACATGATTAGACCAGACAGACAGTCATATCAAACCCAGAGATCAGGAGCTTTAATCATGGCTTCCGCAAAGACGTTGGGAAAGCCTTTCGTTTGAAAATGGTATTTTCAACAGCATTATCATTTTAGCAGATAAAATGTAGACCTCTGAACTGCTTGCGTGACCAGAAATCAGAAGAAGAACTGAAGGAGTGTCTGTCAGTGAACTGTCACTTCTGGTGATCCTTGTCTTCTTTGGCAACAAGACCTCAAACTTTTTACTGTGAGGGCAACAATATATAATGACAGAATGTCCTACAGCTGCTTTTTTATGGGCATTAGTGGTCAAGCCTCTCTAATTAGTGATCTAATCCTTCCTGAAATATCCTAACAACAGCGACACAGTGGGGTAAAACCAACATTTGGCTGGTTAGCATGGGCCTCTTGGCACCTGCTGGTAGATGCTGTAACTACATCACTCTGGAGTCAAAAAGCACCTTTTATATTGACAATTGAAATATAGTTTAACAAATTATTATTATTATTATTATTATTATTATTATTATTAATAATAATAATAATATTATTATTATTTTGCAAACAATATATTAATTGCAAATTAAAATTAAAATTTAAAGCCATGTGATTAAAGGCTTTTTAATTTTTTCACTAAACAGTGTTTTTTTTTGTTGTTTTTTTTCAGAACGGTCGTTTAGGATGGGTTTAGGACTGTGTTTGATTTGTATTTATTTATTTATTTTTATTGCCATTTACAGGTCAGAACAATATGTGTGTGTTGTTCATCCTGAACAAAAATAAATGCATAAAAAATAGGTGCATAAAAGTAGGGTTTATCGCTAAGGATGATTAAGATAATTATGGGTGAACACATTAAGATCATTGGAGATAATTATGGAGGTTCGTTCATAATTAGAAAAATCTAATTAGAAATTTAAAAAGCTGTAGAAAGGAGGGACGAGGGAGCATAAGAAACACTGCTCACAACTACGGCCTCTGTTTCAGCCATTAAAAAAGGTATAATAACAGCCCACAAAATGCATTAATTTAATCAATAACTCCTTAAATTTTATTTTGTTTTGTTTTGTTTTGTTTTGTTTTGTTTTGTTTTGTTTTGTTTTATTTTATTTTATTTTGTTTTGTTTTATTATTTTATTTTATTTTAGAAAATTACTATAAGAACAAGCAGTAGTCCATATGACTTGCATTATATTCCAAGTTTTTTGCAGTCGATTGCTCTGCTTGAGATTTTTTATTTATTTATTTTTTTTTATTTTTTTTGGTAAAAATCTCCATAGTAAAAATAAAATCATACAGATTTGGACTGACTTGATGATGAATAAATAATGATAGAATTATATTTTTTGTCTTATCTATATAAATAATGCATGCTGTTATCTTAATCAACTCATACATTTCAGTTAACATCAAATAATTTGCTTAGTCTTGGAATCATGTGACTCAGTAGTTTGAAAACAGGCAGCACCATCATTCTTCTGAAAACTTTACAAAAACAAAACACATCTGGCAACAATTCAAAATAACATTTTACCAGCATATTTACAATATGTTATATTAAGGAAACAGATCTGTTATATATTAAAGAACTGCCATTGCCTCATCAAGTACAAAGTCGAAAAAATGAGGTAGAGAAATGAAAGTTCCTAAGCACTGGAAATATGAGCAGTTAGTTACTGAGAGTAAGGCTTTGTGTCCATCAGTGTAAGCCCCTGTCCTCTTTGTTCTGTAGTGGTTTTATTTTTAAGGTTTAAAGTCCATACCAGAGTTTCCATCTGTTTCTTTGTGTTATTTGCTGCCTCACACTGACTCAGATGCTCCTGCTTCAGACTGGCCAACTAATGTAAGTACATTTTGTGTACATTTTGCATGACTTGTATTGTGACTTAGCATGTGGCATGTCTTACTAGAGGTTGAGAAACAACGACCTCCACCACTGTATCAAAGGGCTTTTTGTTAAAGCCTGGAGGCACCCGAAGTCTTATAGGGTCCCACATCAATCGACTGACAGGAAAAGAAATTCAAAACCAAATGTGCATCTTGGAGGCTTCTCCCCCAAACACAAGTGTTCGATTTGAATGTAAAATAGTTCCATCGTGAAGGCAAAAGTACAGGAATTCTTTAAAAACACAGACATCGCATTTCACCGCACTCACGTTGGTGCATTATTCCCTGGCCGAGAGAGTCAAACTTCATTGACGTTACGGGTGAGAGAATGAAAATAAATAATAGATAAATGTCTGCCTGACTAAATGATGGTGTTTGGATTATTTGTGCCCGACAGTTCAGTGAAGCGGAAAATAGAAAATCTGCCTCGTAGGGCAGCACAGGTTTAGTTGAGCAGGAACTGCAGGTTCCCAGGAGCCACAGGGAGTCACCTCAGCAAAACACCTAACCAGAACTGCAGAAGCAGCCTGCAGCGCTAATTATAATGCACTGGAACTCATCAGAAGCAGAGCGCTTAAAACTGTATTCGAGGTATGGTGCAACGATGATGCACCACTTTATCCCTAGAATGTTGTTGTTGTTTTTTTCCACAACATTTAACATAAGCTCATTGGAAAAAAAAGTGCCTCTACCTACATTTTTGCTAAACTCTAAAAACATGCATATGCAATTCACTGCAGTTTTTAAAATGAACACTCATGACAGTAAAACTTGTATTCCTTTCCACACAAATTATGATCACAAGGGCAGATTATTAATTAATAAAGGCTTATTCCTGACTAGAGAAAACAGAGAAAAAGCCCTGTGGTGATCACTTTTACTATAAACTTCAACACCCATAATGCACTTTTGATTTTAGTGCCTCTCCTTTGTCAATCGCAGTGCCTTTAAGTTTGAACTGTAATTTAAAAAAAGCCCTTGAGCCATCGAAACTTTGTCAGATGACACAAAGTGACACATATCTGGGTGCAGGTAACACACAGAAAGAGTTGTTTATTTATATACTATACTGACTTAGCAGGGACACAATGTATAAGATGTTGATATTTGGTTACATTTTGGTTGTGAAGTTGGGTGACCAACATTCTATGTCAATTCAACATCTAATGTCAATGTTGATTTGATGTCCAATACCGATGCCAGCTGACGTTGATATTTGTTTTTTTTAAGGTTGTGTAACCAAAATCCAATGTTAAGTCAGCGTCAAATTGGCGTCAAATACTGATGTCAACCCGATTTTCATTCTTAACCAAAATGCAACGTTATGTCCAACGTCATGTCATATTGATGTCCTGTGCCTGCTGGGTGACATACAATAAAAAAAAAAGTTGTTTGAAGATCACGTTTCCTTAAGTTCTTTTATGTTTTGCAGCAAAGTCTTTAGTAACCATTTCACCCTTAAAATAAATAAATACATAAATAAAAACGGGGATCAAAACAGTTCAGAGTTCAGATCATCTGCTGAACTCAAGCGCAATGGACTATTATTATTTTTTTTTTTTTCTCATATGTGATTCAGATCTGTTTTAAGAATAGTGTGGACAGCACATGGAATTTTTTTTTTTTTTATGTTTTGGAATTATCATGTCTTTTATGTCACTCTAGATTGACATTCATCACAATTCTGCAGTGAATGGTGTCACGCTGAACTTTTTATATACTGTTAGTTTTTTGGTCACTCACTTATATGGAAGACAGTCATGAAGATAGTAAGTGGAGGGACAGTTAGGTGTTAGTATGACAGCTACACACAAGCAAATTGAGGAACAATTATGATAACTATGAAGAAAAATAAAAAAATAAAAAAATTAAAAAATAAACAAACTTTGCTCTCTTTCTCCTCATCCTTGAGGATCTGCATCCTCCTCATCACCTGCCCATGAATTCTGTTTTCACTGATTACTTCCATAAGACAGCTGTGTGCTGTCTTTACTATTATTTTTCGTATCCGGGTCAGGTCAGGACAATGCATGAGGGTAGCGCTCGGTGACTGACTTTGCCCTCCGGGTGACGAATGTAATGGCGCGGTCCCTCGGGAAGGCAATGTCTACTCTGGTGGTTCAAGAGCGCCATCTCTAACTCAGTCTGGCAGAGATGAAGGATGTTGACAAAGCACGCTTTCTCGACGCTCCCATCTCCCAGGCTGGGCTGTTTGTCGACACTGTCGAGGGCTTTGCCCAGCAGTTCTTAGCAGTGCAGAAGCAGACTGAGGCGATCCAGCACATCTTACCCGGCGTGATGCACTACCAGCCACCGCTTCAGTCTACTCGTCGCTGTGGGCGCCCCCCGCATCTCAGTCAGCCCCTAAGTCGTCCACGAAGATGAGGGGGAGGGCCGGGTGGAGAATCTTCTGTTTCATTTTGTTTCTGTCCCGCCGTGTGGTAACCACATTATCAAAAAAAGAGCAAATTCCTTTTCCTCAGGGTTCTCAGGCTTGTGGGCTGACAGTGTGCAACGCACAGCCTCCTCACTCTCGCCCGCGATTCCCCTTCTTGCCAGCAGCCAAGAGACTGCAGTTGGGAGACGCGATTTCCACGCTGCACCACCGCGGGTATGTAGATTGTTCCTTTGGTGCCACTTGTATGGTGTCTGGGGGCGTGGCTTGCGCTGCCCAGCCCGTCTCGCTGGCTCATTTGCACAATTCGACTCGGCTATGCGATTCAGTTCGCCAGGCGACCTCCCAAGTTCAGCGGCATTCTCGAGACTTCGGTGGCAGTCTGAGACGCACCTGTCTTGCACGAGGAGATTGCTGTCCTCCTGGCAAAGGATGCAATCGAGCCGGGCCCTTCAGCCGAGATGATGCAGGGGTTTTACAGCTCCTAATTCATCGTACCCAAGAAAGGTGGTGGCCTTCGGCCAATCCTGGATCTGCGAGTCTTGAATCGGGCCTTTCACAAGCTCCAGATCAAGATGCTGATGCAGGAGTGCATTATCAGATGCATCCAACCCCAGGATTGGTTTGTAGCGGTCGTTCTGAAGGATGCTTACTTTCATGTCTTGATTCTATGTTCCTACGGTTTGTGTTCAAGGGTCGGGCATGGCAGTACAGGGTCCTCCCCTTCGGGCTATCCCTGTCCTCCCGTGTCTTTATGAAAGTTGTGGAGGGCGCCCTTGCCACGTTACAGGAAGTGGGCATCAGGATCCTCAACTATCTCGACGACTGGCTCATTATGGCCCGGTCACGAGAGCAGTTGTGCGATCACAGGGACCTGGTGCTCCGGCACCTCAGCCAGTTGGGGCTTCAGGTCAACTGGGAAAGAGCAAACTCTCCCCTGTGCAGAGAATCTCTTTTTTCGGTGTGGAGTTGGACTCGGTTAGTATGACGGCACGTCTTACGAATGAGCGCGCCCAGTCAGTGCTGGACTGTCTGAGTTCCTTCAAAGGCAGGACGGTGGTTCTGCTGAAACAATTTCAGAGGCTCCTGGGGCATATGGCATCCGCAGCCGCAGTCACGCCGCTCGGGTCGCTTAATATGAAACACCACTTCAGCACTGGTTACACTCCCGTGTCCCGTGATGGGCATGGTGCCGCGATACATATCGTGTGACCATCACACCGATGTGTCGCCGCTCTTTCAGCCCCTGCATCCAGCCCCAGCCATCTTTCAGGGATGCAAGCACATTTTTCCTCCTCCAGTAAGTTCCCCGGATGCCCCTCTCGGTGAGTCCGTGCCTTCCCTTTGATAGATCATTCTGTCAGTCTCTGCTGGCAGTCGTTCCATCCCTACTCTCAGGTAGGACCTGCCTCAGAGACCCATTCCATATGTAGCACTGCCCCAGGCCTGGGTCAGTCCATTCAGTGCCTCCACATGATACCTCCCTGCGGGTAGGATGTGACCTTCGTAGCGCCCTTCTCCGGAAGGCTCGCTTCCCCACCGTTACTGCCAAGCTGCAATTACAAATAGGAAAGACTTGAAGCAAATCTTTAATTGAAGGTCGAAATCCCTTCTGCTAAGACATTTCTGTGGTGAAAGAAACAGCGGCTTGGCTATCACCAGCAGTGTTATACTCCCCTCTGGTCCCTGTGGGTACCAAGGGCAGCTAATTTGCGCTGGGGTGGTAGGAAGGTTGCGACCTTTGCGTGGCATTTGTCTGACACGTGGCTGCTTGTCAACATTTGCAATGCCATAGGTTTGTGACGGGGTTCAGGTTGTGGCACTTTCCATGGACCCCTAATGTCGTCATGACATAACTCGTAGTGACCGACAGATAGGGAACATCTCAGTTACGTACGTAACCCTCGTTCCATGATGGAGGGAACGGAGATGTTATGTCCGCATGCCACAACCTCGAACCATTGCTGGCAGCCAAGGACAAGTTCTCGGCTCCTCAGCGTAAAACCTGAAGTGTGGATGCACCTGTCGCCTATTTATACCCGTAAGCATGGGGAGTGGCTCAGGTATGCAAAATCCACTAGCCAAATTTCATTGGCATTTTCTCTTGAAATCAGAGATGATTGGGGCTCCCAAGTGAATCCCCTAATGTCGTTACAACATAACGTCTCCGTTCCCTCCATCAGGTAACGAGGGTTGCGTACATAACCGAGACGTTTCCAACAGAAATGAACACTAGAGGTGGTAAAACAGTTATGATTACCATATGTTTCGGCGCTGGAGCAAGCTTACTCAGTAACTTAGCTGGCACAGAATTGGATGTGGAATCCTTGGGTACGAATCCTGTGAAAAACATGACTCACGATGAAAGAGCTGAAAGATGAGAGATCGAAAAACAAGCTGAAATGGTATGCGATTGTGTTTTTACATCACATTCGCTTTTGTTCATACTATCGAGTAGGTTTAGGTGTAGTACAGATGGTACATTATTTTAAAGTATCATGGAGCATTAGACTTATAGCGCCACTCAACGGACATTTCAAGTCGGAACTGAGGTGACATGTACAAAACCAACGTCACATAAAACATACCATGTGTAGGTTAATCTGTTCCAAAAAAAGCACCACTCAGTGCACCACTTTTAGCACCACTCAGTGGAAATTTCACATTGAATACGTCACAAAAACTACATGGCGCTACGTATTTTGCGTCTTGCAAAAAAAGTTTAACAAATGTTCAGTGTTTAGTATTTCCAGCATGATGACAGAAGTGAGGGTGAAAGTAGCAGCTTTCCAATATCTTGTCAGCTTCCTTTGGTGCCTTGACCAGACTGAACTGGCAGGCTATTGGATTCAAGCCTGGAGCCTCTGCCCCTGCTCGCTGTCTTTGATGCCTTCAATTATCATTCTTCTTCCTCGTGTATCTTGTGTTTATATATGCCTGTGTTTATCTCTGCAAAAATGAGACAGCTCATTTAGTGATGGATCCTGTTGGAATTATTGTGACTGCCTCCTCATATGTCAACACCGCCCCCTTCATCAGCGCTGCCCCGTTCCTTCGATCGCTGCCGGTTCCTGAATGTAATGGTCATGAGAAATGATTTATTCCCAGTCGTCTCATTGGCAGGTTGGGTAGGAAATGGAATCCCATCATTTAGACCAAACATTTTAAAACCTTTTGATGCCAAGGACCCAAATATGTAGCTATATTATTTACATTTACAGTATAAAGACCGATTTACTGTCTTGAGAAAATATCATTGTGCTAAAGCCAAAGCAATTTATTGAAATATGATATGGAAACTATTTACTTTCGGTTAAGATTAGTTTTCTTTACACACTATTGAAGTTAAATGTATAGATCTAAAGAGATACATTTTCAGTTCAATTTAAATTTATTTGTAAAGCATTGTTCACAATAAATATTTTTCCTGAACTGTTTTAGAAAGAATATACCTAATATAAACTACATAAATTATTCTTGAATCAGTGTTATTTATTTATTTATTTATTTATTTATTTATTTACTTAATTTGTTTATTCATTTATTTTTCAGTTGACTATTTTTTATGGTTTTAGTTTTAGTAATATTGTTTTGTGGCTTTGTATTATTATTTTTTTATATGTTCAGTTAGCTTCATTTTATTTAAGAATTATTATTATTAGTAGTAGTAGTAGTCGTAGTAGTAGTAGTAGTAGTAGTACAACAGTAATTTTAGTAATTAAACTTATTGCAGAAAGATTCCAAGGCAACATTTTCTAATGTTGTAGTTTTTCATTAAATGTTATATTTAATTTCAGCTTTATTTCAAATACTGAAAACCAAATTTTAAGTTTTATTTTTACTTTTAGTTAACAATAATATATATTTTTTCATTTTCAGAAAACAAAAAACATAAAATTAACAATAAATTAATTAATTACAATATAAAATTAAATTAAATGTATTCATGCTTATAAACATTAACAGCTTTGAGTGTCCGCTTACAGCCTCATGTTTCAAGGAAAATGCAATATTGTTAAAATAATGTTTTCTAACATTGACAGGTTAAACATTTCCCCCATTTTTTGAAGAATCAACCAACAAATGTACTTATTGTTTCTGCATATTAAGCTGGAATTATCTTAATACATGTATTTTAAAACTTACACTTCATCTAAAAAATGGTTCTCCAAGAGGCGACAATCTCTCGCTCACCCCACCAGTCTATGAATAAGACATCTGATTTCACAGCAAAGAAACCATTCAAGTGTTGGCATACTAGAGGAGTATCATGTACAGGTGGATGAGTGGATGAACAGATGCAGCCTTTTTCCTCAGGCATTGATCTCCAGCCAGTGTTATTATGAGTCTGTGCTGCTGAGCGTTTGCCGAGCTGATCTGGAAGCAGGGGATGCCTGTAGTGACAGACAGTGATCTTGGTCTCCTGTAATGAGCCACACTGGGAAGCCGGTTAGGTGAGTTTCCTCTCTGAAGGATCCCAGCGAGGGTTTGTGTGTCTATGGGAGCTAATGAAGTAAAGCAGCCACAGGCAGACTCACACTTGTTCAGCTGCTCAATCTCTCCACATTATCCTCCAATAATCCTCAATTCCCATCTCATCACTGGTAGGAGACCCGACCCCTTTTAAAGATCTTCTCTGTATCTGACTCACAGACACACTCTGAGTTTAGAGGATGCCAGTCTATTAGGATTTCCACAGTAATGAATCTCTAAACAAGACAAGCGTACACAACAGCTTAATGGTAACAATTTGGATTAGCCTTGTCTTTCATTCTATCAGAAGTGAGGGAGTATTTTGTTTCAGGGTGCATTTACACGACACCGTTTTACGGAAAACTTGGCCAGAAAAACAGTGTTTTAGGGGCCTGAAAACACAAACTTTTGAAAACGAGTCTCAAAGTGAGTTTTTGAAAACAATATCATTATTGTCTCTGTGTAAACTACGAATGCAAATTTGTGAAACCAGTGATATGTGCATGCGTATTACATGTTAATTATATAGGAATGTGGATGTGTGTGCATGCACATAATGTTTCTTTATAAAGTGACATCACAAACTACTGGTCTGGCATTAATAATACTGCATTAGTATATCAGCTGTGACTCTCAAGGTCCACTTTCCTGTAGAGTTTAGCTCCAACCCTAATCAAACACACATAATGTCAGACTTTTGTTCATGTTTTGTTGTGTTTTTCTCTCCATGTGGTTCCCGTGACCCAGTTTCTCTCTCTCGTTTTGATTAGTCATTTGGTTCAGGTGTGTTCCGTTAATTACCCTCGTTTGTCTATGTATTTAAGCCCCAGTCTGTTCAATCTTTGGTTGTCCGGTCACCGTTATCTTATGCTGTGTTTTCCCTCACCATTCTGCCTGTGTTCTAAGTTTGTTTATTAAACGAAGTGAGTTTGAACTGCACCTCTTGTCTTCGCCTTCCTTCCTGCATCACCGTGACACATAACAACCTAATGAAGGTCTTCTGGATTATAAGAAAGTCACAGGCAGGTGAGGTTGATCAAGGTTGGATATATATATATATATATATATATATATATATATATTTACATTTAATTAACACAAGAAAAAATAAAATAAAGTAGCCTACATAAAATCTATCTATCTATCTATCTATCTATCAGATAAATTACCAGGTATGTGTTAAAACTGTGAAATAATGCAGGCAGAAATGCATTTAACTGATTTTGAGGAACTGGCTAATGTCTCTAAATTATTATCTAAAGTTCAACTAATTGCATTTACTATACTTTTAAACTATACATTTTACAACCCCAATTCCAGAAAAGTTGGGACGTTTTGTAAAATACAATAAAATCAAGCATCTGTGATTTGTTAATTCTCTTTCACTTTGATTTAATTGACAAAAGTACAAAGAAAATATTTCCAAAGTTTTCACTGACCAATGTAAATGTATTTTGTAAGTATGAACACATTTTGATGGCTGCAGCACACTCCAAAAAAAGTTAGGACAGAGGCAAAATAAAAGAGAAAAGGTTGTAGAACATCCATGTTAAACTGTTTTGAAACAGTTCACAGTAAGCAGGTGAATTGGTAATAGGTCAGGGTATCATGTTTGGGTATAAAAGGAGCATCTCAGTCTTTGCAAGCAAAGCTGGATCATGGCTCATCACGTGACACATTTCATGAGAGAAGTGTTAAACAAATCAAAAATCACATTTCGCAATGCAAAATTGCAAATAATTTAGGTCTTTCACCAACTACCATACGTAATATTGTGAAAAGATTCAGGGACTCCAGAGAAATCACAGTACATGTAGGGCAAGGCAGGAAACCTCAGTTGAATGTGCATGGCCTTTGAGCCACAAGATGGCATTGCATAAGAAACCATCATGCTGCGGTCTTAAGTATAGCCACATGGGCTCAGGAGTACTTCAGAAAACTGCTGTCACTTAACACAGTCTGCTGCTGCATCAAGAAATGCAACTTGAATCTCTGTTACTCTAGGAGAAAGCTATACATCAATTCTATCCAGCGATGCTGC
>NW_015640435.1:163824-203002 GCF_001515625.1 Sinocyclocheilus rhinocerous | reverse complement strand
CATTTCAACTTGTTTCTGGGAAAAATGGATTTCGAGTTCTCAGTCCCAAAGACCAAAGGGACCATCCAGACTTTCATCAGCGAAAGAAGCAAAAGCAAACATCTGTCATGGGGGTGCAACAGAGCAAACAGTATGGGTGACTGGCTTATGTGCGAAAGTACCATTGACATGGAGACATATATTGGAATTGTACAGAGAAATATACTGCCATCAAAATGATGTCTTTCATGGGAAGTCCATGGTTATTAGATCAAAAAAATGCCAGCTCTCATTCTGAATGTGCTACAACAGCATGGTTTCTTAGACTCAGAGTGAATGTGCTAGACTGGCCTGCCTGCAGTCCAGTTCTGACTCCTATTGAAAATGTATCACCAGTCATGACAAGGAGAATCAGACAACGACAATCACAGACTGCTGAGCATCTGAGGTCTTTAATCAAGCGAGATTGGACAAAAATTTAGCTTGCAAAACTTTAACAATTAGTATCCTAAATTCCCAAACAATTAAACATTGTGATTAAAAGGAAAGTTGATGCAACACAGTGTTAAACGTGCATCTGTCCCAACTTTTATGGAGTGTGTTGCAGCCATCAAAATCAAAATTTGTTTATATTTACAAAATAAAATTAAGTTGGTCAGTGAAAACATTGGACATTTTTTCTTTGTACTTTAGTCAATTAAATAAAGGTTAAGGATAATGATCAGATAATATTTTATGGCATTTCACAAAACGTCCCAACTTTTCTGGAATTGGGGTTGTACACCAAAAGCAGTAGATTCAGTTCACACTTATGTATATTCATTTAAAATATCATTTCAGTAATAAGTACTCTTTTTAAAGGTATGGTAAAGTGTACTTATTTTTACTTAAAAAGTGTCTGAAAATAAGAATGAGAAAAGCTGTGAACTTGTCATTGAATGAGTGAGTTGAACTTAAGAACCTGGTCAGTCTGATTCGTTCATGAATTAACCTTTTTATTTCTCTCACGAACACACTAAAAAATGCTAGGTTTGTCAAATTTTTTTTGAATAATAACTAAAATTTTGGTCTGTTTCTCAGACAAAGGCGTCATGACACTTGCCAGGACACGAGTTATACAGAAGTTTGAAAGCTCCAGTCCTCATTATTCATTTTTGCACCTTAGAAGAAAGAAAACCATACATGTTTAAAATGTGAGAATGAGGTGGACTGTTTCTATATAGGACAGAGGTGGTGAGGCAAATGGAGTTATCGGTATCACAGCAAGCTATTCGTTTCAGAGTGACCAGCGTCCCGACAGCAGTTTCACAATGACACTTGGACCAACACGCATCAAATACTCACACAATGGCTCTTAACAATTCTGCTCGCACGTCACACACCTCCACAGTGCAAATGACAGCGGCGACACACGCTGAAAATAAAGATCCTCACCGCTCGCCTCAAACTCATTATGGCGGCCCTGAGGAGCAGAATCTAAACTCCTGAGCTCGGTGAGGTAAACTGATCTGCATTCGATAATGCAAGCCCTGCGCTGTTGAATCACCGAGATTAAAGATCTGCACCACAGAATGTTCTGGACAAGGTGAGGCTTAGCTGAGGGAAGGTCAGCGAATGTTGTTTGGTCCTGCGGGAGAGAAACATGTCACAGATCATCAGGTTTTCTTTCCTTCATTCTCAGATGCAGATTGATAAAGCGAAGGGAGGGCGAGCACCTGAAATACAGAAAAAGACCGAACAGCAGCAGGCAACTGAAAGGCCCTGTGAAAGGATCTTAGTTCACTTACATCCACAGTCTTGCAGAAAATACCACATACTGTATGTTAGAGTAAAATTAATACACACTTTATATGTTATGTTCAAAGACAGATCAAATTTATTATGCTTGTAAAAGTGTGAAATAGACTTACGCTTTGCTTTTATTTAATGTCACAGCTTAGGATAGTTGATGGTGAGGAGTCTGTGACTCTTTGCATTTTGTTTTGTTTGTGGAGGAATTAGCCAATCAACATTTTGATTATTGTAATATTTGCTAGCATCATATAGATATTTTATAGTTAATGTTTTAACATTTTGAACATTTTGTATTTTCCATTTTAATTCAAATTTGTAAAGCTTTTTTTGTAATTTTTATTTTCTTATTGTTTTATTTTGTAATACATGTAAATAATTCATATATATATATATATATATATATATTCATTGATAAGGTATTTGTCACTTACATATTACATGTAATATAATGTAGTGAAATGTTTTTCTTTTTCATCCAACATTGCATCAACAAAGAGAACCAACAATGAATTAAGGACATACTCATACATAATAAAACAATATATCAAGAAATATGTTGTGAATAAAAATAAATACAAAGACTTTGTGATTTGAACACATAATTGATACCAAGTCAAACAAAACTGCTGCATGAGAAATACCAAGGCGTATATCCTAAAATCTTTTCACAACAGTATAAAAGCCCAGCATCTCTGAATGAAATAAAACACGTGAGGCACACAAGCACTTTTTATCTTTTTGTCTACTTACATTTTTTTTTTTTATAACCTCTGCGATGGTTTTTCGATGGGTCATTGTGCCATAACCAAGGGCAACTATTGACTGACTGCCAAATGGATGTTTATAGACCTCCAAACCGTGTTCCTACCTCTGCCTACAAGTTTAATGGACAACACTGAGTTCTCATGGCCTGTCTGACTTTTTCCTTTCAAAAGTAAATCTTTACAGTGTTGTGATGAAGTAGAGCAGCAAAAAGGCCATGAAACCCAGAGATGATGGAGTCTCCATTTGCTATTGGAGGCCATTCCAGTCCATTTGGCGAAACTATTAACCGAAGCTGACAGACTGGACAGAATTTGTTTTACTCTTGTTGTAAGAGCAGATTGTCCACTTTGACTGTTTTCTGTAATGGAAGAGATTGTGTAAACTCTCTTCAGGCACAGGTGACACAGGAAAGTCAGGCAGTTAACATGGAGTTTTGTCAGAGGCAATGAACTGTACCTCCAGACCACAATGCTCCCCTGGGTCTGCCGAGACATTTCCAGTGCTCAGGCTGGTTTAGAAAAGAGGTAGATTCATGCTTGGCTCTTGGCTGTGAAAAGTTCACATGAGCAACGATTCTCACACTTCTTAGACTTGTCTCTGCAAGCACTGAATTGGTTGTTGACACAAAATCTCAGTTTTGTTTCCAACACTGATAATAATAAGAACCATTATTAATAATTGAACACCAATACTAATTGATAATAATTGAGCACTATCTATAAACAGTGTTGGGGAAAGTTACTTTTAAAAGCGATACATTACAATAGAGCGTTAAAAAGTAACTGATTGTTATTTAATTATTTTTTTATGGAAAGTAATGCACTACATTACCTTCACGATACTTTTTGTCACCTGGGCTGGGCTTGATTATTTGTTTTTTAATAACAAATAAAGTAAAGTTATGTTTTTGGCAACTTTAAGGGCCGTTTTACACCAAACGTGAAATTAGTAAGCCCAAGGCTGATGGAAGTGCCTCTGCACCTCACAGGTGTCAGCAAATAAATGGGAAAACAGAGTAAATTGTGTTATTTATTTGAAAAAGTAACTCAGATATTTCATTGTAAATTTAAAAGTAAAATGTTTCTTGAAAAAGTAATCTGATTATGTAACTTGCATTACTTGTAATGTGTTACCCCCAACACTGTATCTAAACATCTAAAGAAATACTACAAAAAAAAAATCCTACTACGTTCTTTGTCATTTTACATCCAATTGACAGGAATTGGCTCGAACTCAACGAGGAGCAATTTCCTCCTCAAGGTGCCACATGGTGGAATTATCCCACTTAAAACTCTTACAGAGTGTCTCCACAGTCTTTATAACTATGCCATTAAGCACTTAAGATTTATTTAGTGTGGACATTAATCCACTTTCACATCAAAAAAGCATTCATGCTCTGTTGGCATTGTCAAGCTTCCAAACAGAAAAGAAAATATAAAAAATATTTTGTTTGATCTAAATGCTTGTAACACAAATTTCCCCATCTGTTTCTGCAAAGCTGCAGTTTTAGTTTTTATTTATTTATTTTTTTGCTTAAGTTTATTTTCTTTCCTGGTTCCAACTCCCAAGCTGGAGCTGAAAATGTATGAGTAATGGGCAATCATTTTAAATGTCAATATGTGTTAGTTTGCAAAGTTAATATTTTAATATATTGTTTTCTGTAATTTTGCTTTGCTCAAGTTCATTTATTTATTTATTTATTTATTTATTTAATATCATGCCATTTTGTGAAAAAAAAGTCAGAATTTTGAGATGTATACTCACAATTGCAAGAAAGAAGTCAGAATTGAGAGATAAAAAGGCATAGTTACTTATTTTCTTTTTCATTTTCAGTGCCGGAAACAAGCTTCCATTAAACTTCCAATAAATATGCTGCATTGTACATAAATCTGTTAAATGTTACATTTAAATTCATTGAGTTTTCACCTGATAATATTATCTAATAGCAGTACACTCATGCCAGTTGATTTGTATTTACTATCCTGGAAAAGTTACTTTTATTGATTGATTTATTGACAGTATGTGCAGAGTCTGGAAAGCTTGTCTTACAGTTATGATTTCAAGGTTACCTGCTTGGATTTTGAACATTCTTGCCCCCCTAGAACAGTTTTACAGAATAAAATAATTATTTAACATTCAAAATGAAAATGTTCCATATTATGAGCACAGCAGTCTCTAGGCTTTCTCTGGTGTTGCGTGCTCGCATATAAGTATTACACGTAGGGTCCAAAATGAACACTTGTAAAATAGTTTTGGCAAGTAAAAACTAGAGTCACTCACTCTTTGGCTAGTATGTTTATACAGAACAACAGCACAACTCGTTATTTAAATCAAATTGCTGGCTTTAAAATGTAAAAAAAAAATTAATCAGTGTAAAATGTACCGTCAAGAGCAAATATAAAAAGTAATGTGTTCAAAAATTTTTCGTAGTTTGTGCTTTGTTGAGAATTGCAATTAAGCTGCATCACTGCACTCACCTCAGTCTGCTATTCAATCTGTATTTTTTGTTCAATTCCACTTCCTTTTCCCTCAGAGTCCTGTCAGCCTGACCTCTCTCCCTCAAAATCTTGACTTCGTCTCCTATGTTTGTTATGTCCCCTGCCCTCTCCCTCTTCACTAAGCCTCCTGAAAGTCTGAAAGTCTGGCTCACCCTCTCAGTGGCCTCGCCTCTTCTTCAATGTTCCTGTCTATTTCTAACTTCCTCATGTCCTCATCACTCCCTCTGTTTTCCGCAGCTGCATTTACTTTCTCTGCTGTTTCTTCTATGAGTTCATTATGTTTTATGTTGATGTGCCACTGCAACTCTCATCTTTGCTATTTCTAGTCATTTATTTCACCTATATTAGGATGAACCTCTCCTGTACAGATATGTTCTTGGAAGCAATTCAGTGTTTCTGGTATTGTAGACCAGGTCAGCACTGCCTTTCTTATACCTGTGTGGCTCTGTGAGGATTTTTGTACAGATAAGTACATCTTGTCTCTCTGACTACTCCATACAGTCTTCAAAATAAAGGTTTTCTTAGGGGGGTTTGCAGTGATGCTATAGAAGAACCATTGTGGTCTCCATAAAGATTTGGTAAACATTTCTTAAAGAAACATTGTGGTAAACATTTCTTAAAATAACACTCTTGAAATCTATGTTTCCATGAAAAATCTATCTTGCAGCAATCTATCTTTAATAAACAAAATGCAACATTCAAAAGCACAGAATAAACGCAGTGGAAAAGAAAAGCACCTTAAAACAAATAGTCAGTAACAGACAAAACCGAAAGGAATACACAGGATAACAAGTCAACTAAACCAGCCACAGGTGAATCTACTTTATGAACAATGTAGCAACCAAGAAAACTAAGGAGGACTCAAACAAGACACAGATGAATCCTGACACATATCTGTTGCACATAAGGTTCATTATATTTGAAAAAAAAAAAGAATAATAATAACTTCTTTAGACTATAAAGAACCTTTGTATTTTCAAGAGTGTAGGGGCTAGAATCGTATGAACTAACTGCATTTTAAATAAATGACACAGTGGCTTCACTTTTTTTTCAGTGTACCTGAGGTGCTGTTGTCAACAGAAGATCTTTGTGCAAACTTAGGGCGAGATTTACTAAACAGGGCAAATTAGCACAAGAACGCAATTCCAAAACAGCGCCGATGGGAGGGGAAAATTCAGCAGGTGATTTACTAACAATGCGCACATTAAAGAACACAGACGCAACCAGATAATTTCCATAATGACCAGTTCAATCTACCAAGAGCAGCACAAATTACCGCCTGCTTTAAGACATACTTTTTATGGGGGTTAAATAAAATAAAATTTTTTTGTAAAGTAAGATCTTGAGACTTGTTTTATAAAAGTTGAACAACTTTTAAAGTGAGGCTGCTGTGGTGAGATCCCGCAAAAGATGCGATTCGCAAGCACAACAGTTAAAGGCGTCTGTTTTAGAAAAACAATGAAAAGCAGCAGAAGAATTCAGAAATGTGTTTTGTGTGAATGGTCCCTCAAGTAGTCAGCGTGTCAGATTTTACCCTAAAAATACTTACATTTCATATTTGTGTTCAAAACTGTACAAACCCTGTTCAACAAAGAGGATCGGTCTTTAATACTAGCTGTCTACTGAGATTTGATTAAGTCATGCGAATATATTAAAGGATTTAAATAGAGTGTACTAGATTAATTTCAATAGATTACTATTATTATTTTTTACATATACAACATTGTTCACATAACTATATATCTCAGCAGAACATGAAGGTTAAACACTTAAAAATAGTTTGCAGTAATAACTGTATTTATTACTCCAGATCAGGTTGTAAAAGTCTGGAACATTTAAAAGAAGGAATAAAAGTAGCCCACAATCATCATTAGCTGCATTATATAAAGTGCAAAGTGGTTGTAATTACAAGAGCAAGACATGCAGGACTGAGTCAAACATAATCTGCTGTGATTTTGACTGCTGGGAAGACTTGTTTTAATGTCTTAATAAAGTATTCATATCCAGTGCTTGATGGATTCTGAATGTTTCTGGGTGATCTGTGTGACTGATTGGAGTAATAAAATACAGAAAAGGTCAAATGGAAAGCTATTCAGAGGTAGCAAACATCTGCAAAAAGCAAAGATGGTTGCAGGGTGATTATATATTCATTTTGGAGCTTTGAGAATATGATGGCAGCCTGCATTTATCAACGTTGAGCCAATTATGGAATACAGAGGGAGAATTGCAGATCTGGCTTGTCTTGTTGTATCTGTGTTGCTCTGCTTTGAAAATATGCAAATTATGTTGAACATTTGAACTTTAGTACAGCTGCGCTCATGTGTAATATTCTGCCTGGGTTCAAGATCAACACTGCAGATTTCATTAAACATAGGTTGAGCATGTCTTTTTTTTTTTACTTTTACACACATCTATCAAGAAAAGTAGGGATACATAAACACAGGAAGTTGTATTTCAGACACAATATATCTATGGATGGTTACAACATGTATGAGAACATGCTGCTCTTTGTGGAGGGAATATTTGTTTTAGCTTTCATATTTTAACAGTGGTGAATTGCTGTAAGCGATGGTAACATCTCAGCATATCATCATACATCACTTAAAAACAATTAAAACTAGTTTAACTCTTTCAAAAGTCAACATGGCTAAAATGGCTGACTTCTGCGTCTTGCTAATGCTAATTTCAAAGCTTGTTCCCTGCTTGCTAAATACACACAGATAATATGTTAAACATTATTAAAGCTTGACATACAAAACATTATTACCGCTCAGTTGTTAATGAAGCACCATAAGATATTCTGTTCACAAGTAATATTTATTAATTGGTTTATATTAATTGTCTTCTCAATTCATGTCTTATATTTTATCTAAAGTGATAAACAAGTATTTTAATTAAACTTTATTTGAAGCATTTAAAATGATTAGTTGTTGTGGAAATGACGCCACAACTGTAGATGAGTTTGTTTCTTCATTTAATTTAGCATCACTTGCTCTCCAATGGATCCTCTGCAGTGAATGGGTGCCGTCAAAATGCGAGTCCAAACAACTGATAAAAAAAACATCACACTAATCCACAAGTAATCCATACCACTCCAGTCCATCAATAATGTCTTGTGAAGAAAAATTCTGCATGTTTGTAAGAAACAAATTAATCATTAAGAAAATTTAACTTTAAATAGCCACTTCTGGCCAAAATACAAGTCCATAACTCTCCAGTGAAATAGTCCATCCCTTAATTGTCCTGTCACACCAAAATCCACTGACATATTTGTTAAGTTTAGACTGTTTTCACTTGTAAACGGTGTTTGATCTTTGCATATTTCTCTCCTGATTCAGATGAGATGGCCTTTTACTGTACAAAGCTAAGCTATGAATAGAAAACTCATATTTTGGCCTGAAGCAATGGTTTAAAGTTAAAAAATGGATTTGTTTCTTACAAACATGCAGTTTTTTTGCTTCACAAAATGGAGTGGAATCATGTGGATTATTTGTGGATTATTATGATGTTTTTATCAGCTCTCATTCTGACGGCACCCGTTCACTGCAGAGGATCCATTGGTGAGAAACTGAGGTAATGTTGGAGCTTCCTTAAAAGAGACTTGTTAAGAAATCATTCAGATATCTTGCAGACCCATTTATTTGGAAAATGTAATCTCTAAAAGTGAGGAAATCTAAAAAAAAAAAAAAGACCAGTAAGATTGAGCCAAAACTAGAAAAAGACAGAAGTGTTCCACTTCACAGGAAGTCATGCGTCTCAGCTGGAGCTGTTATTCAGGGTATGTTCTCTTTGAAACTAACACGAGGTGTTTGAATGCATATGAATGAGTTCAGAAATCCTCCGGTGAGCAAAACCATCTGCTCTGTGTTACCCTTGCAAGACCTTTACCCATCTCTCCATCCCAGAATAGTAAATGTCAGCCTCCTGCTTGAGGGATGCTATGATTCTCCACGAATGACAATAAGAGATCTCACCTCGCTAACATTCATAATATGTGGGGAGGTACCAGACTCCACTCTGAAATATGGAGATGACATTTTGCGAAGATTTACGTTTGATTGGACACACTCGCTCTTTATAATGCGGAAGTGCAGGATGAATGCTCTGCAATGAACAACTGAAGTTTCTCATTTGCTTTCCCCATCTGTGACTCTGAATAATCCACCAGATTTGACACATTGTCTGTCATCACAGGAGGAACTGTCAATGGCATTCCCTCCTCACGAGTGATGGTCTTTTAGATACAGACAGCAGCTGTACTGTAGTGAGAGGAATGTACAGAACACCTCACGGCAAATCAATGTGTGTTTGACCTCCTCATTCAAACTTTCAACATTGATCATTGTGTTGGGTTTGAATATCTGTCAGTATGACACTTTGGTTTTTACCTAGCCTGGCTGTGTAAGTTTGTGTGTCTGTAGCACTGGTCCGAACGCCTTGCTTTCCACTATTTGTATTTCCACTATTTCCACAACATATTTATTTATAATTATGCACAATCAGATTACATTTTAAAATATATTCAAATAGAAAACAGTTATTTTAATTATTTAATGACATTAAAGGCATTTATAATGTTAAAAAATATTCAATGTTTAAAATAAATGCTGTTCTCTCTCTATATATGTGTATATATATATATATATATTACAGAAATTTTATATTGTGATGTTTTTGAAAATGTTATATTGTAATGTTTAATGAATTTGCAAATATGAAAAAATATAATCACAATTGTGAGACAATTACAATTACAACAAGATACTAATGCAGTATAAAGTCAGAATTACATGATATGAAGTCACAATTGCCAGATACAGTCATCTTTATTTATTTATTTATATCTCAGAATTAAAGTTGCAATTATATTTAGTAATTTATGTCACATAATATATACATAATATATAACATTTTTATGTAATTCATATATCATTATATTGTAATATAATTGTCACATTTGCAATATATAAAGTATAGATTAGTAATACATGTTGCAATTGTGCAATTATGATAAATAGTCCAAATCGTTTACATTTACAATTACCAGACACAGTATATAGTCACAATTACAATACATACAACTGTGAGATATAATAGCACAATTCTAAGAAAGTTACAAGATTGAGATTGAATTTGCAAATATTAAAAATATCATCATAATTGTGAGATATAGATACAATTATACAATATAAAGTCACACTTTATTTTAACGGCCAATTCTCACTATAACAAACTATTAACTACAACTTTTGCCTCTCATAATTACAACTCCTAATTTGCTGCTTATTAATAGTTAGCAATGTAGTTGTTAAGTTTAGGTATTGGGTATGATTATGGATGTAGAATATCGTTGTGCAGAATATGTGCTTTATAAGCACTAATAAACAGCCAATATGCTAATAATATTCATGCTAATAAGCAACTAGTTCATATTTTGAATTGGTCCCTATACAAAAGTGTTACCATATGAAATATAAAGTTATATTTGGCAGACACACAGTATTATGTATGTATGTAATGAATTTCCATAATGCTGTACTTGGTTTCTTGACAAACTAAACACATCACTAACTGCTATAATGATGTTCATGCTGTTGTTCATCAGGACGAGCCACGATGCTGAATACTGAACACAGTGATGTGTAAATGTAAGCAGTCTTTATTTAAAATGATTTCCTAAATTATGCTAATTCATGACTATGAATGTTAATTCAAGTGTCTTTTGCAGTGGTGCCAACCAACACCAACACAGGGATTATTGGCACACATTGTTGGTTTGTTTGGCAAAGTGTTAAAAAGCTTAGAAGGAAGGAACACACAGAGACAAGGAAAATACTTGAAATCAAAATAACACCAGTCAACACATTTTTGTCTTGTAGAATCATTTTTATTAATTGTACGATTAATTTAAATGTTAAATGTAAATCTGTTATGAATGGTTATTATAACCAGTATGTTGCTATTAGATTATGTTCCATTATATAATATGCTTTTGGTTACAACTTTATAAGATCCAACATATTATTCTATCTAGAATCGTCTTTTCTAATTTCTGTTTTATCTTTACACTTTTTAGTAAACATAATGTTTTTCTATTGTCTCCAAACAAGAAAAAAGACAGATTCACCTTATATTACTGATGGTGGTATTGTAGTATTAACATAGAAAGATACATTTATAGAACATTCAGTTCCCCTTCGGGAGCACAATCAGATTACATTTTAAAATATATTCAAATAGAAAACAGTTATTTTAAATAGTAAAAAAAAATCACAACATGCTGCTTTCGCTGTACTTTGGATCCAATAAATGCAGGCTTGGTGAACAGAAGAGACTTCTTAAAACAAATCTTACTGTTCAAAAACGTTTGACTGGTAGGTTATATATATATATTACAGAAATGTTATATTGTGATGTTTTTGAAAATGTATATACACTAACTGCTATAATGATGTTCATGCTGTTGTTCATCAGGACGAGCCACGATGCTGAATACTGAACACAGTGATGTGTAAATGTAAGCAGTCTTTATTTAAAATGATTTCCTAAATTATGCTAATTCATGACTATGAATGTTAATTCAAGTGTCTTTTGCAGTGGTGCCAACCAACACCAACACAGGGATTATTGGCACACATTGTTGGTTTGTTTGGCAAAGTGTTAAAAAGCTTAGAAGGAAGGAACACACAGAGACAAGGAAAATACTTGAAATCAAAATAACACCAGTCAACACATTTTTGTCTTGTAGAATCATTTTTATTAATTGTACGATTAATTTAAATGTTAAATGTAAATCTGTTATGAATGGTTATTATAACCAGTATGTTGCTATTAGATTATGTTCCATTATATAATATGCTTTTGGTTACAACTTTATAAGATCCAACATATTATTCTATCTAGAATCGTCTTTTCTAATTTCTGTTTTATCTTTACACTTTTTAGTAAACATAATGTTTTTCTATTGTCTCCAAACAAGAAAAAAGACAGATTCACCTTATATTACTGATGGTGGTATTGTAGTATTAACATAGAAAGATACATTTATAGAACATTCAGTTCCCCTTCGGGAACTCACACTGGGTCGAGGAACGCTTTGGGAACACCCCTGTGTCCCCACGCTCTGAAACATGTGTGTAATCCGTCTGAGGGAATCCCGGGTGACGTCACCGGTGGAGATGACGTAGCGACCAGGAAGTATAAAAGCACGTGCGGTGGAGACAGCGGCAGCTTCTGTTGTAGAGTAAGCGCTCTATGTGTGTCACGTCATATTTATTGTTGCACGTCCTGTTGCAATCTTATAATGGCAAAGTCTGGCAAGAGTTCTGAGTCTGAAAAGCAGCGTTTCAGGCTGTGTGTTCCTCCCTGCCCTCGTTTCATCATGGGTGGGGATACATACAGTTTGTACGTTGCTTGCTTGGGAGCGGAGCACGCTCGGTCAGCTCTCCTTGACACCCTGCTAGTGCCTTCTGGACTGTTCGGCGACACTGTAAACACGGTCGTCGAAAGATTCCAGGAGGCCAAGAAACAAGCGGCCGCATTTCAACGATTTCTCCATCGCCGTTCTCAGGGGGTTGATAGGCGGGATTAGCCCCAGCCGTGTAACAGCTCCTCACATCGAGAAGTCCAAAAACAGAGCATTGCTACTCGCACTCCCCCTCAGAGAGAAAGGCAGGAGGGGGGGCGTCGCTCCAGGTCAAAGTCTTCTAAGGAGAAGACAGGTCTGAAGACCGTCATTTTCAATATCTTCGGCCAAGAGGTCCTGAAGCCCATGGTCCAGGACTTCTGAGGACAGGCCCCTTTGGGGCAGAGCGGTTCACACCTCATCACACGGTGCCCGTCTCTCCTCAGTGCCCTCAGGAGATCGTTCCTCCTCTCGACAGAGAGTCCGGGTTCTACAGCCGTTACTTAATTGTTAAAATTGTAGGACAATATTTGGTCGAGATACAACTATTTGAAAATCTGGAATCTGAGGGTGCAAAAAAATCTAAATACGGAGAAAATCGCCTTTCAAGTTGTCCAAATGAAGTTCTTAGCAATGCATATTACTAATCAAAAATTAAGTTTTGATATATTTATGGTAGAAAATTTACAAAATATCTTCATGAAACATGATCTTTACTTAATATCCTAATGATTTTTGGCATAAAAGAAAAATCGATAATTTTGACCCATACAATGTATTGTTGGCTATTGCTCAGCCAAATTGAGTGAATTTATATGAATTAGCCACCAATTCACCAAAATTTAAAAGTTGGAGCTTGTAAAAATTGCACAACAAATTCATCCGAGCCTT
Organism: Sinocyclocheilus rhinocerous; assembly: GCF_001515625.1. Taxonomy (NCBI): domain Eukaryota; kingdom Metazoa; phylum Chordata; class Actinopteri; order Cypriniformes; family Cyprinidae; genus Sinocyclocheilus; species Sinocyclocheilus rhinocerous. The sequence continues at coordinate 189,670 of NW_015640435.1, read as the reverse complement.
ATCAAATGTACGAAGTTACATACTGAGTAATAATTAAACAGTTCTAAAGTACTATAATTTTAAAAGGGAAAATTGTGGTTCTGCACAGTAATACGTGCATATACAGGAAATACCAATTCACATGCACAATTTACTATCCTGACACTTTAAACTATTCTGGGGTTTGTTTCCCAAAAGCATCGTTCCGCTTCAGGAACTCGAGCTGCGTCGCAAAACGCTTTGGGAACGCCCCTGTGTTCCCACACTCTGAAACATGTGTGTAATCCGTCCGAGGGAATCCAGTGCCATCACTGGCTGGGATGACGTAGTGACCAGGAAGTATAAAAGCATGTGCGATGGAGACAGCGGCAGCTTCTGTTGTTCAGTAAGCGCTCTATGTGTGTCACATCTTATTTATTGTTGTACGTCCTGTTATATTGATCTCATTACGGCAAAATCTGGCAAGAAAGTGTCTGACAAGCAGTGTTCCGCTCAACAAACAATCTCCCCTCCCTGCCCTCGTTTCATCATGGGTGGGGATACATACAGTTTGTACGTTGCTTGCTTGGGAGCGGAGCACGCTCGGTCAGCTCTCCTTGACACCCTGCTAGTGCCTTCTGAACTGTTCGGCGACACTGTAAACAAGGTCGTCGAAAGATTCCAGGAGGCCAAGAAACAAGCGGCCGCATTTCAACGATTTCTCCATCGCCGTTCTCAGGGGGTTGATAGGCGGGATCAGCCCCAGCCGTGTAACAGCTCCTCACATCGAGAAGTCCAAAAACAGAGCATTGCTACTCGCACTCCCCCTCAGAGAGAAAGGCAGGAGGGGGGGCGTCGCTCCAGGTCAAAGTCTTCTAAGGAGAAGACAGGTCTGAAGACCGTCATTTTCAATATCTTCGGCCAAGAGGTCCTGACGCCCATGGTCCAGGACTTCTGAGGACAGGCCCCTTTGGGGCAGAGCGGTTCACACCTCATCACACGGTGCCCGTCTCTCCTCAGTGCCCTCAGGAGATCGTTCCTCCTCTCGACAGAGAGTCCGGGTTCTACAGCCGTTACTTAATTGTTAAAATTGTTAAAAGAGAGAGAGAGAAGGCCAGTCACTTACTGTGAAGCAGTTTCAGAAGCTGTTGGGTCTAATGGCAGCTGCGTCCAACGTGATACCTTTTGGCCTGCTGTACATGAGACCCTTGCAGTGGTAGCTCAGGACCAAAGGGTTTTCCCCAAGGGGCAACCCGTTTCCCATGATCAAGGTCACGCGGCGATGCTTACGTGCCTTAGACATGTGGAATAAACCATGGTTCCTGTCACAAGGCCCCGTGTTGTGGGCTCCATGTCGTCGTGTAACGCTAACGATGGACGCCTCCCTCACGGGCCGGGGATCAGTCATGAGTGGCCGCTCCGCCCAAGGTCAGTGGGAAGGTCCCCATCTCAATTGGCACATCAACTGCCTGGAGATGCTGACAGTATTTCAAGCATTGAAACATTTTCTCCCAGACCTGAGAGGCCATCATGTGCTTGTTCGCACAGACAACACATCAGTGGTCTCTTATATCAACTGCCAGGGGGGTCTGCGCTCGTGCCCCCTGTACAGGCTGGCGAGCCAGATCCTTCTGTGGGCCCAGGGGAAACTGCTCTCCCTGAGGGCAGTGCACATCCCTGGGCACCTCAATCAGGGAGCAGACTTCCTGTCGAGACAGGGGCTGAGGCCCGGGGAATGGAAACTCCACACCGAGGTGATGGAGCAGATTTGGAAGAAGTTTGATCGAGCCCAGATTGACTTGTTTGCGTCTCGAGAGACCTCACAATGTCCGCTCTGGTTCTCTCTCACTCATCCAGCTCCACTGGTTCTCTCAACCGAGGTTGTTGAGACCATCCTCCAGTCCAGAGCTCCCTCTAAGAGGAAATCGTACGCTACTTCACTTCATGGTGTCACAGCTGTCAGTTGGACCCAGTCGTTTTCCCTGTTGGGCCAGTGTTCGAATTTCTACAAGAAAGATTTGCCACAGGGTTATCCTCCTCCACTTTGAATGTCTATGTGGCTGCTATTGCTGCTCACCACACCCCTGTAGGTGAGCAGTCTCTCGGGAAGAACCCGTTAGTAGCACGTTTCCTCCGGGGTACCAGGAGGCTGAGGCCTCCGGTACGCCCAAGGATGCCTACTTGGGATTTGGCTGTGGTTTTAGAGGCCCTTTTGAAAGCTCCCTTTGAACCCCTGGAAGAGGTTTATCTGAAATTGTTTTACAGTTAAGACTGTATTTCTACTAGCCATCTCTTCCCTGAAGGGAGTCGGTGACCTGCAGGCCCTGTCAGTGGCCCCATCATGTCTCGAGTTTGCGCCTGGTATGGCGAGAGCTTTTCTGTACCCCAGGCCGGGGTATGTCCCAAAGGTGCCTTCTGTTGTTCCACGGCTAGTCGTTCTACAGGCATTCTGTCCTCCTCCTTTTCGTGACCCTGACCGCTGGACCTGCAAGCACTGGACACATACGTCCACAGAGCTGCCCTGTGGAGAAAGTCGGACCAGTAATTTTTTTGCTACGGTCCTTATAAGAAGTGTATTCCTGCGAACAAGCAGACCCTCAGCAGGTGGATAGTGGATGCTATCACTATTTCATATGAGTCTTCTGGTCTCCCCTCGCCACTGGGGGTCAAGGCTCATTCCACTAGAGGTATGGCAGCCTCCAAGTCCTTCTCATCCGGTGTATTGATGAATGATATTTGCAATGCTGAGGGATGGTCCACCCCTCTGACCTTCGTCAAGTTTTATAGCCTTGACCTTGATGCCACTCCTGGCTCCTCAGTTCTCTCAGCCACACACTCTCCAGAAGCTGCCACTGTCTCCACTGCACATGCTTTTATACTTCCTGGTCGCTACGTCATCTCCACCGGTGATGTCACCCGGGATTCCCTCGGATGGATTACACACATGTTTCAGAGCGTGGGGACACAGGGGCGTTCCCAAAGCGTTTCTCAAGCATTTGGCAGCATCTCATTCCCTCGGGGAACCATGGTTACATATGTAACCTGGGACGTTCCAGTCTATTGAAGAGTGGACATTATTTGACTAATAAGACAGGGTTAATGTAATATTGTCACATATATGCTCTGTAGCTTGTAAAAATGTCAATTTTGAGATTGTGTGGCAGCACATTTTCTTCTCCTGTAAAACAATCCAATCACAGTTCATTCATTTTCATCAAGCATGTCTATAAAAATATTTTCCTTTCTTTCATTCTTTCTTTCTTTCTTTTTCTTTTTTATGTGAAACCGTTTTTGATTTCCATAATTTCCACTCTTTCATCATTGGAAAAATCTTTCATTTTTGTCATTTTTCTGCACCAGCATATATCATTCCCACCACATCTCAAATGATGTGCTTTGTTTAATAGCATTCTGCTGAGGAAATGACAGTTAAATCTGACAGTAAGTGTAGTTGGCACACACTTTTCATTGTTGAATAGATATAGAGGAGCAAACGTTAAGATAACACATCCGTGCAAATGCACACTGAAGTACCTGGGTAAAATGCAGACGTATTGGATGTCACAAAATATTTTCTAAATTATGCTAATTCATAACTAAAGTGTCTTTTGCGATTGTGCCAACCAACCGCAGCACAGGGATTGTTGGCACAGGCTGCTGGTTTGTTTGGCACAGTGTTTAAAGGCTTAAGAGGGAAGCAAAACAAAGAAAAAAATATATATATAAAGTGATTATTTTAAACCAAACTAACACCTCTCAACACATTTTTCCCAATATAATTGACGTTGTATTATTAATATGACTATTTTCTGATATATTATTGCATTTTAATTATTTTTTTCAGTCATTTAAATTAGAAATATGTAGATTTTGTCCTCCTCTATGCTGTGTCTGCATGATCATATACTTACATTGTCATATTGCACACGTTCCAAATGACCCCAGAAAAATGTTTTTGTAAGATCAGGTAAGGTGTTGTGAAAACCGGCTGCAAATGGTGGGCGCAGCTCCACATCCTTGCTCCAGCTTCTCACTGTTATCTAATTTTCCAGCTATATGTTCACTTTCATGAGATGGCTAGTTTTCATCAAGTGTGAAGATGCTTAGAAGAACAATGTCTCTTGCCTGCAACACAAAACATGTCAGCAGGCTCTCCAAAATCTCTTTGATGCCTTTTTATGGCCAAAGATGAAAGACCATTGCTTTCATCTCCTTTCTTTTTGTATTAACAGTTGAAATGAAAGCTCTTGCGTTTGCCACATTTGCAGGAGTCTGACATGAGAGTAAAATCAAGAAACCCTACACCCATTTTTCAAGGCACACTGAGGAAATGTTTGATTGGCTGAGACTGCTTTGCATTTCAAAGTCATTGTTCAATATAAAGCTCTCGTGTCTACCTTCAAGTTACCTGGCGTTAATGGCTATTTACCAGCCAGTGGAGAAGCTTAAATGTGGTCTTGCATATAACTCTGATAGAGCTTTTTCATTATGAGAAAGATGCACCATAGTTTCCCGAAATTATCATTTGTCCCGTTTGTTTTGTATTAATATAGCTAAAAACAGCAATAAAAGAGGACTGTGAATGTATGTGGGTACATTAAGCAAGTGTGTGGCTCTGTTCCGAAATCGAGTGAGCTGTTGAGCATTTACCATTGTTCAGCAAATTATTGCAGATGAAATTTATTAATTTAAGTACGAATGCACACAATTGGGAACTTCAAACACAGATTTCAAAACAAGTTCACGTTGGTCAAGTGTTGATCAACAGAAAGCTGCTTGGTTTGAAGATTACTTCATACAACACTACACTATTGACAATAGACAATGGACTTTTTTTTGCCCGCAAAATTTTGCAATGTGATTTTAAAGCAGCTTCTAGTCCAAATGGAACCTGAAGTGACAACTTTGGCATGCTGCACATATACAGTACGACGAAACTCATATAAATAATACATGACTCACAACTGATTTCAATAGGTTTTAATATTAGCATGTTGCTAAGCTTATATGACTTAAAAAATAGATGGTACACACTATTTTTTTTATTTCTCTCACTTTATCCACTACCTTAGGAGTTTTGGGATTGCCTTTTCTGTGATATATTTATATGCAATGCTGCCTTATAATTTGGCTAAAAAGGTGTCTAAAAAGTGTTCTGAGGAACAGCCTTTGTGGTGGGAGAACTCCTGATGCCTCAAAAATCAATCAAAATCAATCATTTACTATAGAGCCTGTGTATTTATATGTGACCATGTTTTCCAATCATATGTTTAAAAGGCACAAAGAGTGAAATGAAACTTGATCAAAATGATTTCATTTCAAGGTCATGGAGCGAAATGCTTTTATTTGCTAATCATTTTATCTCTCCCACCCTCTCGCTCCTTTTCTCGCCTTTCCCCCCATTCTCCAGGTCTGGTTGTTTCTCCTTCATCCTGTCGCTCCTTTAATCTACTAATTTAATCCACTCTATTCTCCTTAAATAATTAAGGTTTGTCTGGTGAGCATGGTTTAGCTAGCCACTGCTTACAGATTCCGTTACTTTATCACCTGGACATATATATATATAATTGTTTTTTTCCTCATTGGCAGTCATGTCAAATTTGCCAATAATATTTATTTATATTATGTATGTTTTACCAGTGCCTGATTTGTTTTTGGAGGGCTGAAGACTTGTACTTTTCCTTTTTTGATGCTGCATTCAATGTCATAGTTCAAGATAACAAAACACAGTCTCATAAAGATTTGTAAGCATTCTACAAATTAGCAAATTTATTTGAATTCATCAGTGTTTTAGTACTCAAACAGGACTGCAAGACTGGAGCACACTGTTTGTGTGCTGCAGAGGTTCTGAATCATTCAGACCCTTTTCAGGTTTCTGGCTTGATTCACACTCACCCTTCTAGTTTCAGTCTTGACTCAGACTTAACATGCTTAGGTCTCAGACTTGACTCTAGCTAAACCTACTTAGGTCTCAGTCTTGACTCGGACACTGATGTAAAACCAGGCTTCATTCTCCCCAAAGGAAAGCATATTTACACTGAGTTGTTCACACCACACAGGTATCTATAGGATTCAAACCTTTTAAAGTCTCTGTCTTGAATCAGGCTCAATCTGCTCATTTCTTGGTCCTGATTTGGACACTGATACAAAACTAGGCTTATTTTCCCACCGAAGGGAAGCATATTTACAATGTCTGAATTGTTCAGATACACTTCAGGTCTCGGCCTTGACTTGGACTAAGCCTACTCAGGTCTCGGCCTTGACTTGGACACTGATGCGAGACCTGGCTTCTTTCCCCGAAAAGCAAAACATATTTATACCATCTGAATTGTTCAGACCCTCTTCAAGTCTCGGTTTTGAATCAGACTCAACTTACTCACATCTCAGTCTTGACATGGACACTACCGTGGAACCAGGGGCCAACTGCATAAACCTTAAACCTTCTTCTGATCTCAGTCTTGACTCTGAACTGAACCTACTCAAGGTCTTGGTCTGGACTCAGATGATCTGGGGCCTGATGTATAAACGTTGCGTATGCACAAAATGGGCATGGAAATGTGCGTACGCAATTTTCCACGCACATATTGGGATTTATACAAAATAAACTAGGCGTAAATATGTGCGCACCATAAGGACACTCTAGATCATGCGTTGTGACAAACACCATATTTAAATATTGAATTTGAAGGAAACTGTAAGATATGCATTTTTATTTTCAAAATGTTTTGTTATTGATGCGGTGCGTCAGACAGCTATTTACACTGCAAAAAAATAAGGCCTATCTCTTTCCATAAAAATATAGGCTATAAACATTCTAAAATATACGTTTACCTTTTAGGCAAATTGCATAAATTAGAATAGTGATGTCTCAAAACGTATTTATAGTCCGTATCTCATGTTTTCCTAACATATTCCTACTCTTAACTGCGTTAAACATGTTGTCACGTGGATGGAATATGCATGGAAATGATATGCAGATGACGTTATGCATATTAAAACTAGGCATTGTAAGCTCCATAAATGGCTGTTTCGGGGAGGAGACGGGGTGGAGATTCATGTACGCACAATCTTCCGCTGACTGGGTATTACAAAGGAAATTTTGCGCAGGTTCTGGCGTACGCATGGCTTTATAAATCGGAAAACTTTTGTAAGTACGCAAAATCTAGCTTTTGTGCATACACACACATTTAGGATGAAATCTACGTAAAGTTTTATACATGAGGCCCCTGGTCTTGACTACACTGGAACACCGGAATTTTCAACCTGATCTGTGAAAAAAATGCGGGATGCGTACCAATAAGTACATATCATTGCAGTTTCCAACAGAAATTAACACTAGAGGCGGTAAAACAGCGAGCACTCGTAATTGTTTTCGTGCAGAGTTATGATTACAGCTCCATATGTTTCGCTTTCCGGATGAAACAAGCTTGTTCGGTAGCTCAGCCAGCACAGAATTGGACTTGGATGTGGAGTCATTGGGTACGAATCCTGTGAATAACATGACTCACGATGAAAGAGATAAAAGATAAGAGATAAAAAAACAAGCTAAAAGTACATGCTTGCAGTTGTGTTTTTTACGCTACATTCGCTTTTGTTCATACTATCGGGTAGGTTTAGGTGTATTGCAGATGGTATGCTAACGTTACAGAGCATTACAGTTGTAGCGTCACTCAATGAACATTTCAAGTCAGAACTGTGGTGACACGTACAGATCCAATGTCACATAAAACGTACCATATATACATTCATCTGTTCCAGGGTAAAAAATTAACACTCTTTTAGCGCCACTCAGTGGACATTTCACATCGAATATGTCACGGAACTTACATGGCGCTACGTATTTCGCATCTTGCAAAAAAGTTCCCACAGGTATGTTTTTGTCATGAGATCAGGCTCGGAATTTGTACTAATTTGAGATTTAAATTTTGGGATTCATCTTCATGGTGACATTTTATCTACAAAATCATATGCTTTTGCCCTATTGCTTGAATTATACAAAAATGCTAGAGAAGTGTTTGTGACTATGGCTGTCCATTTGGTGCCATAAGCCAATCAGCACTGTTATGGTGTCATTTCCTGTGGCTCCAGAGGGATTAGTCACATGGCATTTACAACTCAGGTGATTATTTCAGAACATTCAGTCAAATCACAGTGATTTCAAATCATGTACTTCTTAAAGGTCTTGTGACAGCCAAGCAACTGCCATTGAAATGAATGGGATTGCTAATAATAATGCTGGGATAATAAATTGATGCATTGCGAATCGAGAAATGATTCTGCATCGATTCTGAGATTTTCCGAAGGCATCGCGATTCTCTCTTGAATCGATTCTGAGCTTAGTTTTTTACATCAGATGGCACTGTGTGCTTTAGAAAAAGCCGTATTCTGCTCGCTTCCAGTTCCTTACACACGCACCCAGAATCGATTCGAGAGAGAATCATGATGCATTCAAAATTTCAAAATATCAGAATTGATCCACGAATTGCGATGCTTCGATTTATTGTCCCAGCTAATAAACAGCTTTTTTCAGGTATTAAAGATTTCCTCTTCTCTCTATGCTTTCTATATTGCTGTAAAACAGAGCTATAGAAAATGTGTGGGGGATGGTGAGGCTGTGTTTACATTAATCTCGCATCATAAAAGCCGATGTGCAATTTAACCACTTACATTACTCAGCCGAACGCACAAGCGCTCTTCTTCGTGAGCATTTGAGTGTGCGGTTAAAAACAAGCCTAGAGCGCCATCTGCTGTTAAAAACTAAGCTCAGAATCGATTCGAGAGAGAATCATGATGCATTCAAAATTTCAAAATATCAGAATTGATCCACGAAATGCGATGCTTCGATTTATTGTCCCAGCTAATAAATAGCTTTTTTCAGGTATTAAAGATTTCCTCTTCTCTCTATGCTTTCTATATTGCTGTAAAACAGAGCTATAGCAAATGTGTGGGGGATGGTGAAATGTGACATATAATAAAACCATTCAGAAGGACGACTGAGAGACCTTATGCAAGACTAATATGTTTCACTAAACTTAGCATGTACTTTCCCATTCCATCTTTGTCTCTGTCCATCCTACACAGCTCAGTGCTGCTACACAGTTCCTCCAGTGCTTGTCAGAGTACACATACCACCGAAACACACTTATTACAGCCCACCCTGCCTGAACAAACCCCTGTCATCGATTTATCTTCACCCACCAGTCTCTCTAAACGAAGTTATTACTGTGGGGAGAGTTGTTCAACGTCATGTCGCCCCAAGATTCCCTGCTTGACATGCTTGAATTTGTTCATCTCATCTCAGAACTTCACTATATTTCTCTCGCACGCTCATCCTGTATGCATCCTCACAGAATTGTCTGTTTTTGAAAACAAGAGGACGAGCTCTGTAGCGTATTCTGCGGCAAGCCCCTGGGTGTCCCCTCCCACAAAACGCTGAAGCAAACAAACAAAAATAAATAAATAAATAAAAAAAATATAAAAGTACAAACCAAAAACAAAACCGTTTTATGTGCAGGGGAGCACAGGGATGTCTGCACAATCTTAATGCAAAAGCAATAAACAGTGACAGATAGAATCATCTTGGATTCGTTGTGTGATTTATGCAAAGGATTCTCTGGCAATACTCAAGGCCTTGTGGAAAAACATGCATAAAGAACAGCCTTGCGATTGAAATCGCTAATGTGAAAACACAAGTGTTCTCTACAATGAGCTACAATATAAACCCTGATATTCTGTCTCAAGTAAATTTTTAGAAGACACTTCTTATAGGTTATTTTGGCAAACGTCAAAGTTTGCATTGAACTAAAGCAAAAATTCGATCAAAACCAAACTTCAAAGTTTGTCTACTCACTCTACAGCATGTGGACATAAAGGGATGTTTAAATAGTAGAGCAATTAATCAATTTAATTGATATCTTGATGCCTCACCACAATCGACAGTCCACAGGGGTGTGACAGATCGCCCCCCTCCCGGAAGGTGCATCCTCGCGCCGTGGAGACAGAGGGAGGGACGGAGGGGGACTCAGGAGGAGGACAAAGGAGTGGATGTGGGATGGAGACAGGGGAAGGCAAAGGGCTGGCAGGCAGACATGATAGTTGGAGGCTCCGGCAGAGGACGGATAACCGGGAGGAGGCCGGCAGACAGAGACCAGGGGGGCGACAGGAGGGACCCGGAGCAGGAGGAGCTCAGCAGGACCCAGGCGGCCCACAGCCAGAGATGGTGGGCTGGGCTCTGGGTCCGGAACGGGGCCGATGGTGAGGGGCGACCCGTTTCTCGCCAGAGTCCACTCCACGAAGGCGGCGAATTCCTCCCGAGGACCATCTTCGGACAACCGTGCTCTGCACTCGGCGTTCAGACGTGCCTCATAGAAAGCGCAGAGCGCGTCGTCCGGATAGCTGATGACGTTAGCGACCATCAGGAACAGTCTGGTGTGGTCCTCGAGAGTCTTGCCTTCCTGCTCCAGCAGGAGGAGGAGGAATTCGGGGCGAGTGAAGGGATCCATAGGGCAAACACAACGGAAACAAAAAACGGAGTATAAACCGGAAAACAAACGGAGGGGAGAACACGGAAGTTAAACTGGTTTTGGGGTCGGTTATTCTGTCACGGGCAGGGTGTTCTAGGGATGAGGCAGGACGACGAAGATGACGAATACAAAAATATTTAATAAAGAAACAACAGGAATTCCAGACAGGGTAGACATCAACATTAACAATAACCGACAAACTATAATATAAGAGACAGGAACTAATATAGGGCAGAAAGAGGGGCAGACAGGTGAGCACAATGAGGTGATTAACTGATAATGAGAACAGGAATAACCAAATAAGGATACAGAGGGAGAAACCACAATCGACAGTCCACAGGGGTGTGACACAATGTTGCTTTTCATAAATTCAAAATGCAGTCATCAAAATCAATATCAGAAACAATGCAATGATAAAACAGTTTTTGCTCACACTTGTCATATTGTACATGTGTTAAGGTGCAGTATTCGTGTTCACATTATGATATATGTACATCAATAATAACTATTATTACTATTTATTTATTTATTTATTTAGTGGAATACACCTTAAATAACTATTGTTGATAGTTTTGTTGTTGTTGTTTAAGGTCCCTGTTATGGTTATTACATGGTTATTATGTTCTTATTAAACCTGATGACCACAAGTCTCTCCTTTATTTATGTTCCCCCCCCCAAAAAAATACTTTTGTGTTGTTTTCTGTTTTTCATGTCTAGTCACACACAAAGCTTGACTACGTAGTAATTATCTTTCACTGTTTCTAGCTTATTTATTTAAACATTGTTTATATTGAAAATATGGGTTCAGTCTACAAGGAATACATTAGAATTATTACAGGTTAATTCACCCCCAAAAAATAAAATAATCCAAGATGTAGATGAGTTTGTTTCTTCATAAGAACAGCTTTTGAGAAATGTATCATTAGTCATTACATTACTTGCTCACAAATGGATCTTCTGCAGTGAATGGGTGCCATCAGACTGAGAGTCCAAACAGCTGATAAATACATCACAATAAGTTATCCACATAACTCCAGTCCATCAATTAACATCTTGTGAAGCAAAAAGCTTTGATCTGTGCATATTTCTCTCCTGATTCAGATGAAAATACTATTTTACTGAATAAAATTATATTATGCAAAGAGGACTCAAGTTTAAGCCAGAAGCAACAGTTTGACGTTAAACATTTTGATGACTTTTTTATTTTATTATTATTATTTTTTAATTAATTGACTGTAGTCATGTCGATTATTTGTGGATTACTGTTAATGCTAACTGTTAATTAATGTTTTCATCAGCTGTTTGGACTCTCATTCTGATGGCACCCATTCACTGCAGAGGATGCATTGGTGAGCAAGTGATGTAATGATAAAGAAACAAACTCATCTACATCTTGAATGGCGTGAGGGTGAGTAAATTCTCAGCACATTTTCATTTGTGAGTGAACTTTTCCTTTAAGTACACTTACTAACATATTTCTTAATTATTCAGAGACATTTGTACATTTTACATAGTACATTTTCTCATTCTTTGAGTACAGTATATTCAACTTTGTTGAAGAGTGCATACGTTAATGCAATGTTACACTAATCTGAAATTGAGTTACAGAGTGTTGTCATTTCCATTGTATTGTAGTAGGATATACACTTAAGAATACATTTGTTAAAGGGATAGTTCAGCCAAATTAAATGATATTAAATCAATCAATGAATCATGCATTCATGTCATTTCAAACCTTCAAATTAAGATATTTTGAAGAATGGTCCAAAATAACACCAAAACCCATTGATTTTTATTGTGTAGGCCCATCTTATGTTTCAAAAGCACATAAAGGTTTTGGTTTTGTAGTATTGTGAATATTGTTTGCAAGCCCTGAGTATTGTGCGACTTTGATTTCTTCAACAAAAAAACACATTTATCCTACTAAATCCAAACACTTACCACTGTGAAAGTATGTGCATTATGGATCCCCACTGCTCAGGTAATGCACCCAGCATGTTGAATTTTAATGTATGCAACTGCATAAATATTTGTGAGACTAATTTTAATTATGTTGCCTTAAGTGTGTTGGAACGGGGCCGTCAGCAGCAGGTGTCAGCCTCTCTTCCATCCAACTGAGACTTGACAACATGTTTGAGATGTTTCGCTCCATCTCTCTTCCCACCGGTCACTTCATTACTAAGTGCTTTTCACCGTCAAGCTCCACAGCTGTTAGACTGGCGTTTATATTCTCTCTAATGCATTGTGCTAAGTTTGCATTACACATATAATACACATTAGAATCCAACTCTTCAGTTCCAGATTGTGACCTCGGTCTTCTCATTCTCTGAAGAGATTTTCCTCTCACTGTGCCAATGAATTAAAATGCATTTTGAAAGATGTAAATTTGCTGGAATTATGGTTTTATTGGCCAAAAGTGTGTCGGGAGCTGTTGAGACACAGTGTATTTTTGTACCTCAGGCTGGATAAAATATCCGCTCTTTGTGCAGTTTCCTTCTCACAGCCTGTTCATGCAAACTGTTCGGGAATGTTGATGGCACACCTTTTACTGACCCCGTACCCAACTGTTAAAAAGGGAAAAAAGGGAAACAGCCAGTCTTATTTTGGCTCTGATATCACATAGTGATCTCATGTTTGCCAAACCAATTTAGAAAGCGGAGATAAAACAAAGTATCTGCCTTCTTTTTTTCCCAGATGAAGCTTGGGATGGGGTGAAACCCATGAGAAAATGACTTAGTTCCTTTTCCCTGAAGCTGTGGCTATTGCTCTTGGCTAAACCTGGCAATGGTTCTTCATCATTGTTTCAAACAGTAGAGAAATAATGGGCTTTTGGAGTGCCGTCAATGGCTTGGGGAAAAAACGCCTGCTGTGAGATACAGTCTGGGCCTGCTTTATTATTATTTTTATTTTTTTTCTCAGTCGGCACCTTTGCCTTTGTTGTTTAATGTACAGCAGTAGTATTCCATGATGAAGACCAATCTTAGACAAGTTTGTACAGTCCAAGTAAAGATGTTCTGATACATTGGACATTATGTGAAAATTACTTTACATCTTCTCACATCCATAAGTTTGACTTCAACCGGAGGATATTTAGATTAACAAACTAATTCATGTGTGTTTTGTCTCTAATTAAAGAGACATTATGAAATTGCAATCAAATTGACTGCAATGTACTTAATGCAAACCAAAGCTGAAATATTTTTTTAAAGATCTTGAACTTTGGATCACTGCTACATTTTAAACAGTTTTATGTTATAACTTGGCTTACTTGGGTTTATTTCAAGTGTACTCTGCAGGAGACTCTTCATCATTATTTTTATCATGGCTCCAGAAAGAAACCTAGCAGACACTGAGCCTGAGGAATCTATGACAGAAGTACATTAAGTTGAGGACAACATAAAGTGTAACCTAGAGGTATGACTTTAGACGGATACCATATAAATTTGAAAGAGTCAAAAAATTATCACCCTTAACTCCACAAACTCTAAGTAACACTATCCTTGCAGCCCAGGCTGATTGAAAAAAAAAAAAAAAACTTCCAATGGTGACATTTAATTACTACTTGCATGTTTCCTGACACTTTAAATTAATATGTTCAATGAGTGGAGCTAAAAAGCATGTTCAGTTTTTTTTCAGATGAACAGAAGGGTCTGAATACTTAGGACCATGTTATATTTCAGTTTTTCTTTTTTAATATATCTGCAAAAATGTCAACAATTCTGTGTTTTTCTGTCAATATGGGGTGCTGTGTGTACATTAATGAGGAAAAAAAATTAACTTAAATGATTTTAGCAAATGGCTGCAATATAACAAAGAGTGAAAAATTTAAGGGGGTCTGAATACTTTCCGTACCCACTGTATATGCCAGTATTTTATTCTGTTGTACATATCAAAGTTTGGGAATGAAATGTCTAGTGACAAGTGCTATAAAACACAAAATATAATAATAATAATAATAATAATAATAATAATAATAATACATTATAGCAGTTAGTTTTCAGTGGGCTGACAATATATATATATATATATATATAAAATTGGCTTTAGAATACTTATAGTCATACCGACTACTTTTATTATATTGTATGGTGCATTTATTTATTGGTGACAATTTTTACATTTTGTTGAATGACAGACTCAATTGAAAACAACAAACAAACAAACAAATAATAAATGCCTTTGAGTTCCACACTAGAAATATTTGGAAAGGTTAAAGAGTTAGTTCACCCAAAAATGAAAATTAGCCTATAAATTACTTACCCTCAAGTCATCCTAGGTGTATATGACTTTCTTCTTTCAGACGAATCCAGTCGTCGGAGTTATATTAAAAATTGTCTTTGATATTTCAAGCTGTTTAATGGCACTCAGCGGGTGTTGCAGTGCTTCAGTCCAAAACAAGTTAAATAAAAAGCGCCCATCCATAAAAAAAAGTGTCTCACACGGCTCCGGGGGGTGAACAAAGGTCTCCTTTAGCGAATCGATGCGTTTTTGTAAGAAAAATAACCATATTTAAAACGTAATAATCAATTTAATCTAGCATTCGCTCACTGTTGTAAACAGAAGCAGCTCCGGGCGGATGACATATGAGGTCAGCTTTGCGCATGCGCCGCTCAGAAGTGACGCACGCAGAAGCGCAGGGGAGAGCGTTGCGCATGCGCTGGTGAGTCTCGTGAAAACCAACGTTTGTTAACAGGAGCAAAGGAAGCAAAGTTTCCTTACTTTAGCAAAGGAAAACCAGTCTCCTCTTGGCTTATATTGAAATCCTCCGACATTCTTCTTTACAAATCCTCGTTTTGTACTTCTAATTAGTGACCGTTGTTTTGTTTTGATCTCGCCCCTTCTCTTCTGCGTGCTTCACTTCTGAGTGGTGCATGCACAAAGCCGACCTCATACGTCATCCGCCCGGAACTGCTTCCCTTTACAACAGTGAGCGCAAGCTACATTAAAGTGATTATTACGTTTTGAATATACATATTTTTCTTACAAAAACGCATTGATTCGCTACAGATGGCCTTTGTTCATCCCCCGGTGGAAGTTCAGTAGTCATTGAAGTGACGTCTTGGGAAGCCAGTGGTTGGGTGTTGGCTGAAGATGCGGAGTTGTGGGCTGGTTGAAGTTCTGAAGCGGTCGGTCACAGACTCGAGGTGAACTCAGAGACACGGAGTTGCGGCAAAACTTAACTCAGAACACGAAACTCTCAATGGAAAATAAAATAAATTAAAGTAGAAGAGTAAAAATAACGAGACTAGACGGGCACTTGTTTTGGACTGAAGCACTGCAACACCCGCTGTGCCATGAAACAGCTTGAAAGATCAAAGACAATTTTTAATATAACTCCGATACACCTAGGATGACTTGAGGGTAAGTAATTGATGGGCTAATTTTCATTTTTGGGTGAACTAACCCTTTAATGAAGGGAAATCACATGAAGCTGATTAAATATGACATAATTGAATACCGGTATTGTTTTAGTGCCTTCAGTCAACAACTGGCTTTTCAGTTGAATTTGGATATTGACTTTTGGTTGTTTGGGGTCCCACAGAATATTATGAATAAATAATAATAATAGCAAATTAGACAAATTAAACAATTATTTTCTCTCTAGACAGATATAATTAAGTATTTTACCAAACAGAAAGAGTTATGCTGTTTTTGTTTGGAGTCATTTCCACTGCAGTAGTTGATATAACTATAGAAAATAAATGAATGCTGTAAGTGAAACAGGTCAATTTAGCTCAAAGTGAATCATTTAAGCTGAGTATTTAAACCGGGTTGTTGGCCACATCCCAAATGGTGTTTTTACCAATTAGACAATGTCTTAGCTCGGAGTGTTGCCTCCTCATGGTTTTAGAGGAGCTGCTGGCGTGTAAGCCAGAGCACGATCAAAGAGCGCTAAAAAGCATTGTCAAAACGCGGTGGCAAAATGGCTAGAATCGATGACTAAAAAGCTACAAGCATGACTAAAAAGCATGACTAAAAAAACACGGCTAAAAGCCATGACTAAAAAGCTAGAAGCGATGACTTGAAGCCAAAAGCTAAAAAGCAGTGGCTTAAAAGCATGACTAAAAAAGCATGACTAAAAGCATAATTTGAAGGTGTCCTGAGTATTTAAACCGGGTTGTTGGCCACATCCCAAATGGTGTTTTTACCAATTAGACAATGTCTTAGCTCGGAGTGTTGCTATATTTCTAAAATTGACAATCTCCTTGGAATTGTCAATAAGTGTTCTTTTGTTTTAATGCTGTGAGCTGCTCAAAGCTGCTAGTTGGTGGACTTGCTTCAGACTCGTGGCGCCAGGGTATCGTGGACAGATTTATGATGTTGTCTTGGGCCTCTTTGTGGAATTCGGCTCTTTGGGTTGTTCAACACCAATCTGATCGAATCTTAAAGTGTCTGATTCGCTCTGATACCCTACAATGCATTCAATTTGAAAATGCATTGAATTTACTTACATCTTATACAAAACTGACTAAATAAAAGGGGTGCAATTCAATTTATTCTATTCTATAAAATGTGTTCATTTTTTATGTAATGTCTTGTCAACCTCATGGTTCAGCAAATTGTTTGAGCTTTTACTAGGAGCTTTTGGTGCCTCAGACCCCAAACCGAAACTGTATCCAGCATGCAGCAGAAGATCTCCCATGATCATAATCTCTCATTCATGTGCTCACCACAGCATTTTAAATGTCACTTGAGCTTGATGGAGCTGATCTGAGCTGGTGTGACCCATCCTGCAGTGCAGGTCTCCTTGAGATCTCACAAGCTGCATCATTCCTGCATGAGGTGGCAGAGAGGGAAGGTTGGTTGCCCCCAGCGTGAGATCCATGCTGCCACCCAGCGGGGCAGCTGACAGCCCCGTAATTTCCTCTGACAGGTGACTGAGTGCCGGATCTGGACCGTGGTTGATTCGGACTGGAAATGAGCTGAGGGACTTTGGCTGCAGGTCAGCTTATTTACCTGTTTTTAAAAACCTAATGACATTCGTAACATTTGTAGGGAATAAGGAGAAATGGTACAACGGTTATCCACACTTAAAAATGCTAATCGGCCCCATTGACTACATTTGTTTCATCAAAAATACAGTGAAAACAGTACTATGGGGGGGGGATGTGAACGCCATACATTCGAAACTTTGGGTTAGGGTTAGGGTTCGAAACGTTTGAAAAATAAAAAGTTTTTTTTCTACTGCTTACACACATTTTCAAAACTTTGCCTCTTTTTTTTCAAAACTTTACACACAAATCCAATAATTGCACACACAAAAGGCAAAATGACTCACATCTCTTGCAAAATGAGGCACTGCATTCAAAATATCAAAAACACATCTCAAAAACAAACATTTGCAAATACCTTTGCCATAATATTCATTTCTGTTAGATTTTTGTGTGTTACATAGAGAATTGGGTGTTGTGTTTTGCAAAAAGTGTAGGCTCTGTGACATGCTATTTTTTAGTAGAAATGCTATAAATTAAAGTAGAATTAAAGTAGAAAGATTTATTATTGGGTTATCTTCACTGTAACAACAATACGTGACTTGCATCACGCTTTAATTCAGAAACTATAGTGAAGGTTAGAGAGAAACCGTTGCTATAGCTGCAGGGTCAGAGATCAAGGACGGTGTTAACTGTGATGAAGCACTCCACAGGATTTGATGACAGACAATCCAACACCTTTATTGGACAGGTAGATAGAAAAGAGACGACTTAGGCTTTAAGGTCAAAGCAAGCTGAAGAAAAGCAGACGGTTTTCACCATATTTGGCCAATGACAATAACATGTGGTATCTGTTAATAATGAAAAGCTGATTTATGTATTATTAATTTTTTAATAGAACTGTCAGTCAATTAAAATGTTTCATCACAATTTGATTTATTATTTATTTAGTTAGTTGGAGTTTGACCCTTTGTGTAGCTAAATATACTGTATGTGTATTATTAGAAAGACGTAGGCTGCATTAATGCTTTTACTTGCACTGAAACACATATTCAGTGTCTCAAAATGAAAAGCCCACACACTTCACTCAATGGAAATCTTAAATAATTAAGTAATCTAATATTACCCCATGCTTAATCTTGCATGTGCAATATGCTCTTATGCCCTTATTATTGTTTATACAAACTGCTACAGTATGAATGATATTCCATATTTGTTGGACTTCCATTATAATTACAGCTGCATGTGATTATTTATTTGAATACCACTCATTATATGTTGCTGCTGCCTGACAGATGTCACAGAAATAGGTGTCCTGAGAAATCACACTTGTCTCTGTGACAGCCATATAGGCTCTATAAACAGCAAAGAAGGGTCAGGGGAGCCGTGCATGCTTTTTATCAGAAATTCTCGGCCTGTCAATCATTTTGCATGTTTTGAGTTTCCTGACATCAGTTTGCTGACATGTTTTGCCTAGATAGGTTTTGAAGAGAACAGAATAAATTGTGCACAGTCACATACTCAAACGCATTAGCATGTTCATTTTGACAGTCTTAATTTTCATTAACACATTATTTATTTACTTAGCCTACAGTATATAAATTAATATAGTTAGTTAATTCTAAATGATTAACAATCAACAATATTATATTTCAACATTTATATTAACTTAGATTAATAAGTGCTGTTATATTGTTAGTTTATGATTCTTATGTTAATAAATTTAGCCTTATAAAAATAATTGTTCATCCAAAAATTTAATAAATAAATCCTGAAAATGTTCTCGCCCTCAGGCCATCCAATATGTAGATGAGTTTGTTTCATCAGAACAGATTTGGAGAAATGTAGCATTACATTACTTGCTGATGTAATGGGTGCCATCAGAATGAGAGTCCAAACAGCTGATAAAAACTTCATAATAATCCACAACTAAGACTCCAGTACATCATGTTAATGTCCTGTGAAGCAAAAAGTTGTGTGTTTTCAAGAAACAAATTCATTAAGGCACTTTAACTTTAAAACATTGCTTCTAGCCAAAACACCGTAATCCATAATAACACTTCTTCCAGTGAAAAAGTCTATCTCCTGTGTTCCTGTAACATGAAAATCCACTGACATATGTGTTTAGAACTGTTTTGCACTGTTTTGGCTTGTAAACAGTGCTTGATCTGTGCATATTTCTCTGTGCATAAAACACGTTTTTTTCACTGGAGAAAATATGTTATTGATACTTTATGCTATTGATTGATGGACTTGTTTGAAGCTAAACATGTATCAATGATGAATTTTTTTATAACGAACATACATTATGTTGCTTCACAGGATGTTAATTAATCAACTAGAGTCATGTTTTGGATTATTGTGATGTTTTTATCAGCTCTTTAGACTCTCACTCTGGCGGCCCCTTTTCGTGGCAGAGGATCCATTGGTGAGCAAGTGATGTAACGTCTCAGGTTACTTATGTAACCATGGTTCCCTGAGTAGGGAACGAGACACTGCGTCCTCTAGGGGTCGCTATGGGGGACGCCTCGTCGTGACCCGTGTCTGAAGCACTGTAGTCGCACCGGTAGTGACGTCATGGCTGTCGCCGGCCAACGAGTTGGTGTTTTTTCAATGTATGCTTCAGAAACGGGTCACAACGAGGCGTCCCCCATAGCGACCCCTAGAGGACGCAGTTCGAAGTTCCCATGAAAGGGAATGATACATTTCTCCAAATCTGTTCAGATGAAGAAACAAACTTCATTGCCATGATAATAATAAGTTAATGCAATTGCTGCTATATTTGTTTATTAAACAGATTAAATCAACTGTAAAATAAATCATATATTTAAACTGCTGAACAGATAAACTAAAATAAATATGTCCTATGTATTTGAACAGCACAGATATAGAACAGATATAAAACGATGGTTTAGAGACCATGAGAATCAATGCACAGCAGGTGCAGGTAAAAGCTTTGCTTGTCCAGAAAGACCTCACAACAAGACACAAAAATGTTTTACCACCCGTCAAAACAGTCGGGGACCATCAACAGCATGTGCCCAACGCACCAGTGACATGTCAGCTTAACTTGGACACTGCTGTTCTCTGAAACTGAAATGTGTTCCCGGTGTGTAGGAAGGATGGAGTTTGCAGTGAAAATCTTTTTGTACAAAGCTAATGTTTATCTTTGACATTGGGGTAATGTCTTTGGGCTTTAAAGACAGCTGACAGCAGTGGGTGTGTAGTCGCTTTACTTCACTGACACCCCGTCAAGCTTAAAAGACAGACAAGAAAACAATAAAGCTCGAGACAAGAAAAATATCAGCATGAACTGTGGAGTTTTGTCATTGTAAATTTAGATTTTTTTTTTGGTTCAATACAGTCTGAAGTATATTATACACATAAACACTTTCACTCTCTCTCTCACACACACACACACACACACACAGTTCAACCACTCATTAACACAAAAATATAATCAGCCAATCACATACAGCAACTCAATGCATTTAGATATGTAAACATGGTCAAGACAATCTGCTGAAGTTCAAACCAAGTATTAGAATGAGTAAGAAAGGTGACTTAAGTGACATGTTGTTGGTGCGAAATGGGCTGATCTCATTATTTCAGAAACTACTGATCTACTAGCATTTTGGTGCATTCAGTTTGTACTCTGAAGTTGGAAATTCTGAGTTCCCAGTAGGAACTTTTAACTGGAATACCCTTCCAAGTCGGAGTTCTGACTTCTGACTCGGAATCTCAGAGAAATCTCAACAACTCCAACTTCAGAATCCAATATGGCTGCTCAGTGCATCAACAGAACAGAAACATTGGTAATGTATTGTTTATTAGCACTTTTGTTTGTCTGTGCCTCAATAAACTCTATCCAACTTCTATTTGTGGACATGATACTATGGCGTTATACTGTATGTGCAAAATATTTTTTTTTATATGCTTTTAATCAACTGGTATTGCTAACAATGGGCACATTCATCTTGGTTTTCTGTCTTCTCTACTGGAACATGCAGAACGAGCCGTTTTAGGGGGGCGTGGCAGAGTCTTAACTTTGATAAAGAATATCTCTTTGGTTTTGAGACTTTAGTCTTTGCAACTTCAGGGAACTTATCTATGCACAATCAGCTTGTAACACTCCAAAGAGAAAGGACAACTTGAAATCGCATCATATGACCCCTTTAAAGGTTCTTTATGGAACCATTTAGACAAAAAGGTTATTCTATGGCATCGTGAAGCACCTTTATTTTTAAGAGTGTCCACTTGAGTGTGACATCATTCCCAGCTCTGACATCCGACTTCTGACATAAATGGAACACATTTTCTCGCACAACCATCTCTAGGGTTTACAGAGAATGATCTGAAAAAGAGAAAATACCCAGTGAGCAGCAGTTCTGTGGCTCAAAACACCTTGTTGATGTCAGAGGAGAAGGCCAGACTGGTTTGAGCTGATAGAAAGGCAACAGTAACTCAAATAACCACTCAATACAACTGAGGTGTGCAGAAGAGCATCTCTGAACGCAAAACATGCTGAAACTTGAAGCAGATGGGCTACAGCAGCAGAAGAGCACACCGGGTGCCAGCCCTGTCAGCTAAGAACAGGAAACTGAGTCTACAATTCGCACGGACTCACCAAAACTTGACAATAGAAGGGGAAAAAGTTGCCTGGTCTGGTGAAGCATTCAGAAGGTAAGGTCAGAATTTGGCTAAATCAACATGAAAGCATGGGACCGTCCTACCTTGTATCAATGGTTCATGCTGCTGCTGGTGGTGTAATGGTACATTATACTGGCACATGCCACAGACCACCTGTGTATCATTGCTGACCATGTCCATCCCTTTATGACCACAGTGTTCCCATCTTGTGAAGGCTACTTCCAGCAGAGTTCACTATACCCAATGGCCTCAACACTAATACTACTAAGGTATACTTAATAAAGTGGCCGCTGAGTGTGTATATTTATCCATAATAACTGTAATTTCTATTCTAAAACACTGGTAATCCATTATCCTACTCTTTTCCATATGTACAATGAGTCATTAAAGTTCAAATGTTCTATATATACTATAAAGCATTTAAATAAAGCGATTAAGCAAATGAAAAAAAACCAAAAAAACGGCAGGTATCAACATTATAAAGGCTCAGCTGGTTGATCTTAAAATACTTTCATTACAGCCTGTAGTGGGTGTAAATCAACTAGAAACAAGCAGATTTCATTATTCCACTTGATTTCCAATGTGTTAACTGAGGATCTTCTCTCCTGTCACCTGGGAAGCATCATTACCATCTACACAAACCAAATGAACCGGTTGTTTTGGAGCTGAATGAATGTGCATCTATGTAAACATCAGTTGGCGTATGAATGCAACAATCCATTTCTCGGTATGAATATTAAGCATCACATATGTTTGATATACAGATGTGTGATTAATAAATGCGTATGGTCCAAGATGCTGGGATAGTCACACCTCACATAGGACAAATGGTTTGGAAAATGGATGGATGGATGTTTTGACTGGTGTCATTGGGCCCAGTTGCACAGCATTTCCACTCAGTCAGAAAAGACAAATTGCTAGTCGCTGGAAGCTTCGCATTATCATTGAGACCTTAATTTGCAAACTCTCCTCAATGGGACTGAGCACTGACCCTGTGCAGCTGGATCCGTGACTTCCTGACTGACAGAATATAGTTAAAATCCATGCCCAGACTTCACGCTCTGGCACCCTGAGCACCAGCGCCCTGCAGAGACGTGTCCTCAGTGCTCTTCTGGCCCACAACATCCTCTGTCTGTCTCCAGGCTCCCAAGTAACATCATCGAATTTACCGACGACATCACAGCAGTAGGGCTGAAACAGCGATTGACAGTCTACAGAGAGGAAGTGACATGCCTAAGCAATAAAGTCAGTGTATTTCTTAAATTTCAGAGAGACAAAAGACAGTCATTGACAATATACTGTACAAGTGTTGACAAAAAAAAATATTTGGGAACTTACAGTAAGTCAAAATGTCATTCTGAATCATGAATTGCATTAAACCAAGTGCTACCTGCAACACATGATGCTAAAACTTTTCAGTGACACAACAGTGTAAGTGACAATGTAACTGTAAATAACTTACACAACAATATATATATATATATAGCCTAAGACTTATTTTCAGTCCTCAAATCTGATTGGTCAAGCAGCATTCATAATGCAGATATGGTTTAATATCGGTGAGATTTTTCACTCTAATCATCTATATGTGAATACGTTATTCAACTGCTCCAGACACGTAAACTTATCTGCCATCTTGGAACTGTCAATATTTTAGATAATGTCATCACTCAGTAAAAACCAATGAGTTTTCCAACATGTCAAAATATTGGGTAAGCACTGGTTGTAAAAAAAAAAAAAAGATATTGAAATTCCCAAAGAAATGGGGGGAAAAAAACTTTCACAGGTGAGTATGTTATAATTAGTTCACTGCTTTTATTAGAAACTAAGAGTAAAGTTAAGTTTTTAAGTGTGGTAAGTTGATCTGATGATCTGTAATATTTAGAGTTATAACCAACATTTTAATTTGTATTTATTTATTTTTTGTCACATGCAGAATTATATGAAATTAGTGATAATATCCTGTGGAAAAAAAAAAAATCTGCTGAAGTCTATTGCAGATCTAGATTTAAACATGTGAATGGGGTCTAACTATGGTTGTAGATGCACAGTAAACATTCTTGGATCAAGGCTTTGACTGTTCCAATATGGCGGACGGATTGTGTACAGTGGCCCATTGAAACATTCTTATATGAGACACCTTAGATCCACATATACATACGTAGGCCTATCTATGCTTGCATCACTCTGATTGTGTGTTTGTATGTTCCAGACAATCTTCACATTAGTGTTGGGGATTACATTGATACGCCAGCAGGTCAAGTTACTGTTTATTATGACGAGTCATTCAATCATTGATTCAACCGATTCGTTAAAAAAATACTGATTTGTTCTAGTATGAAACAAGTGACTTTCTATGTGAGTGAGTCATTGAATCATTCACTTTAAGGACTTGTTAAAAAAATTGAATCATTCAAAATACCTCTGCTGTGTTTGTATCAGGATTCTAGCATTTCTCCATGCGGTGGTGGCTTTGTTTTCAACAGTTTTCGTTGACAGAACAAACTGACAAAATAAGTGGCAATTGTGTCTAAAATATAAGTGAGTCTGTAACAACGTTCGTAGTCACGGGAAGAAGGAGGCGGGAACCGGCGAACACTTAAACAAAACTTTAATCAAATAAACAAACACAAAACGAAAGTAAAGCGGCAGCCCCTCGCGGACGACTGCCGCACACAAAACACAAAATAAACTCTAGGCCTGGTCCTCTCTCGTTCGACACGGTCGTCACTCCTCCCTTTTATCCTTCCGGAGCTCCTCCGTGAGACTCGAGACCGGTGAGTGGCGCAGGTGTCGCGCATTAGCAATTACTCCACCGGCCTCGCTCCGTTCCCACGGCTCTCGGCCCCGCCCCCACTCGTCACAGAGTCACTTTTAACTTCTGGTTTATTAAACTTTTGTACAAAAATCTGCATCTTTGTTATTCCAATAACTTCTCAGATGCAGCCCATATGCTTTCGTTACGAGTTCAAATGTTTTTGAATTAGCAGCATGTGGCACTCCCAACTCGTCACATATTGACGCTTGGTCAGGACCGCTTGGCGTCGCATTTTGATGCTCAAGGTGCCCCTTTAGCGTAATTTTTTATGCACATGGGTATCTTTTTAGCATCACTTTTCAACGTGCAGGGTCAGACATTGTTTGTCTTAATTTAATGGTTTGCATGCATTTGTAATATATATATATATATATATATATAATGTTATATAAATTTATACTTTCATTGGAGCACCTAACCCCACCCCTACCCTAAACCTACCCACTTCTGAACAATATAAAACGTAGCAGGCAAATAAAAGTATGGTCACAGGTATTTATTGCAAAAACTGACCATAAAAAAGCAATATAAAAGCATTACAAACAAGTCCAGTTGCATTTCAAGTCTTCTGAAGCCATACAATAGCTTTATGCAAAGAAGAGAGTAAAACATAACGCGCTCACATCTCAATCAAAAAGATACTCCCAAACATTAGCATGATGCAGTCGAGACACAAGACACACAGGAGCCAATAGCATTTCACAACCAAGGCTGACGTAAGGTTTCTTCTGGCGGCATTTTTTGAATTTGCGCACAGACTGCACAGAATCTGAGCTTTACGGCAGACGGAGATGGCGTTCGTGTCTATTCCTCTCACAAATAAATAATTTTGCCTTGGAAAACTTGGAATATTAATATATTTTTTAAAATAAATTATGACTGTACTTGTATCTGCCTGTTAAATCTTGTGTTTTATTGACAAATGGTAGGTTTATGGGGCAGGGGTTGCACTGTAAAATCCAATA
>NW_015640435.1:160753-163750 GCF_001515625.1 Sinocyclocheilus rhinocerous | reverse complement strand
TTTTTTTTTAAATTCACCATTATAGTGATTAGCGTTCCCTTTGGTTGGGCACTTGGAACTTGGTTTGTATTACTATAATTTTCTTCTTGATAATGCTGCAATGCATCATGAAGTCAGAGTTATTTGATTTCAAGGGAAGAAAAATAAATCGGTTGCTTTTAGAAGGTGACCTATCTTCAAATTAAAGCATTGGTGTATTTTTTGTGTATGTTTATTAATGAACTTTTACAAATTTAATTTTTCAAAAATACCTTGAGTTGCTTTTAATTGGGTTTATATAATCCTTAAATAGTGGGGGGTAACATGCTAAAGTCACACACAGACTTAAACATTCAGCACGTGAATCACAACAATGGTAACAATTCAATTTCATTTATTTTCATTAATTGTAACAATAACCATTTTATCTTTTTTGTTTGTGCTACTACTGACACAAGACAGCAAATAAAATTGGCAAATAAAAATCAACAACTGTAAAATAAAGCAACTGCATAATTTATTCATGCAGCAATGCACTCTGGGAGTCAGTGAGTAGCTATACTAAGTCATGAGTAAACCTAAATGAAAGGATCAAGTACCCCCTACAGTTCTTTTTTTGTTACTAGAACTCTCGTGTAAGTAAACTATACTAACTAAGCATTTGTCAGTACAACATACTATTCCTATTTCACTTTACTTAGTTTTTTCAAGGCAATCGGTTTGCATGCTTTTTTTAAGTAAGCCCAACTAATTAGATTTTACAGTGTGGGTTACATGCTCATAAATGTGTAAATAGTGTAATGTAAATAAAACTGTTATGACTGTTTACATTGTTACATGCTTATAAATTTATAAATAGTGTAATGTAAATAAAACTGTTGTGACTGTTTACATTGAAATATCACACCCCAACATATATGCAATAATGGCAATATCATGACGATAAAATTCCCAGTGCCTTTATTGTTGGTATACTGATGCCAAGGGTTTCTTATTTAAAGCAAAGGAGGACCCTGCACGTCGAAAAATGACGCTAAAGGGGTAT
This sequence comes from Sinocyclocheilus rhinocerous, assembly GCF_001515625.1. NCBI lineage: Eukaryota > Metazoa > Chordata > Actinopteri > Cypriniformes > Cyprinidae > Sinocyclocheilus > Sinocyclocheilus rhinocerous. The sequence goes on along the minus strand of NW_015640435.1, from coordinate 162,726 downwards.
CCTGTGAGTCAAAAAATGAAGCCAAAGGGTCCTGACCAAGCGTCAATATGTGACGAATTGGGAGTGAGAATGTGTTGGCTTTCGTTACGAGTTCAAATGTTTTTGAATTAGAAACAGAGGCTTGGACATGTGGCAAAAATACTTGTAAAAAAAGTACTGTATAAAAACTTTTAAAAAAAATATATAGGGCCTACAGTAGATACCTTAAATGAATATAATGTGGTCCCTGTGTGTTAGATATGGCTGGATTTTTTTTCTCTCTGTCCCTCAGATATAACCGTAACTGATGCATTCTTTATGTCCTAAGCCAGAGCTCCAGCTTTGAAAAGTGTTCAGTCAGCACCAGACCCACAACCAATACTAGATGTGAGGGCACCTGCTTTGAAAATGATTGCATTCCCACACCTGAGGCAGATTTTTCTTTTGTGAGATGAGGAATGACTTAAGCACGAAAAGGTGAAATTTTCCCAGAGGTGCATATATTTTTATCACCAGTATATTGGTACGGTAAGCAGCTCCTTTCAGTGTTTAATTTCTCGTTAACACTTTTTTTTCTCTAAAGATGTTAGATCTATCTATCATCTATCTGTCTGTCTGTCTGTCATTTATATATATAGGCCTATGTATAAAGAGAAACATACATTGCATATACATTCACAAGATTAAGTAACACATTCCTTGTAGAGTTTTTATGTTAAATTAGAAAAGACACAAAACATAAGCTACAAGTACTTGCTCTCCGAGGAACAGTAAAGTTTTAAAAGAAATGAAATGACCCAAGATGGTGTTTTAAGTAAATGTCAGCCCGTTGGGGAGCTGTAATGAGCAAGATGAGTGTGTTGGCCTCCAAGACTGCAGGCACTGGGCAAAGGTCTTCACTTCACTAGATTTTTCACTATGATAGATGTGACCAGAAGCAACCAGTCTGCCCTTAGGTTTAACCACAGCTGTTCCTCAATTATTTCCGTTCAACGGCTTCCTTCCTTGCCATCATTAAGCATGAGGAGAAGATTTTCGGCATCTTATGGACAAAGGGACAGTGGGGATAATTACATTCATTCAGTTATGCAGATGTTCCGCCTGTCTGGGCATCTGATCCAACCTGTTTAAACTGTAGAGTGCAATTTTTTTTTTTGTAAAATAACATTTATAATGGAGCAAATATTTCAGTCATTAACTCATCTGTGTTTGTAAGGTGCTGCTCCTAAGCAATCTTCCATAATAGACTGCTTGTAATTATTGCTTTATTCTAAAGTCAATGGAATCCCTCTATCGCACCTAAATGTCAAATCTGAGCTGTATGCTTCAGTAGGTTGCAGTTACAAACGTATAATTTGGAGAAGACTTATAACAGCGGTTGTTCGCAGTGCTATTCAACAGACATGTAGAACAGAATTGTTCTGATGACTGTAGGCCACACCTTTAAAGGTGGATTATGTAATTTTTGTGATGTTAAAGTACTTTCAGTACTAGACATCCATAATTTCCATTTCCAGGGAGTGAAAACACTGTAGCTCATATTACTTAAGCTAATAAAACTGCAGGATTGACTATATTATGGCTGTAAATTGATGGAGAAAAATAAAATAAAATAATAAAATAATCACACAGTTTTCATGTATTTATTCATGATAAATCATGTTATATGCAGTTGATTGTGATGAATAGCACGTGATATTTAAATATGTATTCATAAATACTATACACTTATACAATTAAATGTAAGATAAAGTTCATTTTTATAAGGGAATTAATTATTATTATTTTAGCTCAGGTTTTGAGAAGAATCAAATCTGAAGATTCGAAGTCAACCTGATTAGAACTGATTTCAAATTTGATAGTTTACACTTTATCAACTGTTCGTCCAGCGAGACAATAACGTCCGTGTATTTTAACAATTTGAATATTTGTATTCTCCCTGGCCACAGGTTAATACATGCTTTTGATAAGTTATAAGCTACGAGCTAGGTAAC
>NW_015640435.1:160050-160521 GCF_001515625.1 Sinocyclocheilus rhinocerous | reverse complement strand
TGGTTGTTTGGCTGCATTTAATTCTGAGGAATTAAATTAAGTATTTATCTGACTATGAGAAGTTAGATGTATCATTTTCGATTTTTTAAATGAATCTTATCACACCAGACCGTGTTTACTCGTCTGGTTGTTTGGCTGCATTTAATTCTGAGGAATTAAATTAAGTATTTATCTGACTATGAGAAGTTCAATATATCATTTTCGATTTTTGAAATGAATCTTATCACACCAGACCGTGTTTACTTGTCTGGTTGTGTGATTGCATTTGATTCTGAGGAATAAAATTAAGTATTTATCGAACTATGCAAAGTTAGATATACAGGGGCTCTTGGGATAAAGAGCACGAGTAAGAGCACGTGTTTACCTCTCTTCCTCTGAGGAGATTGAGGCGGTCAGCAGGGGCTGCTGGGCAGGAGCAGTCCCAACCTACCATGTTCCAGCTCCTCATTCTGGGGGCGTCACTTCTCGTAC
>NW_015640435.1:154501-160030 GCF_001515625.1 Sinocyclocheilus rhinocerous | reverse complement strand
TTGGGTCCTGCCCTGAGCAGGCTCTGGTTCTATCAGTCGAGTCTTCCTAGCAGATGACGTGGGTCTGAGGACCGTTATTTTTAGGGAAGACTTCAGCTATGAGGGTCCTGAGGCTATGGCTCAGGACCTCGGAGGGCAGGTCCCTCTGGGGAAGAGTGGTGCACACCGCATCACACGGTGCCCGTCTCTCCTCAGTGCCCTCAGGAGATCGGTCTGCCAACCCTGCCGGTGTTCCAGGGCGCCCCGTGACGTCTCACCCATCCATTGGACTGATTACACATGTGATTCAGAGCGTAGTCACGCTGGAGGCGTTCCCGTAGCGTTTCGACGCAGCTCGAGTTCCTGAAGGGGAACGTCTCCAGGTTACGTATGTAACCATGGTTCCCCGAAGGGAACGAGACGCTGCGTCTCAGGGCCATACTTCCGGCATCCCTGCCAGTGCTTGCTTCACTCCTAGAAGCTGACGCCGGTTTCACCGCACGTGCTTTTATGCTTTCTTGTCACTACGTCACCCCGCCCGTGACATCTCACCCATCCATTGGACTGATTATACATGTGATTCAGAGCGTGGTCACGCTGGAGGCGTTCCCGTAGCGTTTCGACGCAGCGTCTCTTTCCCTTCGGGGAACCATGGTTACATATGTATCCTGGAGACGTTTTTCCGGTGGAATGCGGAGATTCAATCGTTCTTCTGTGTCTGTTCACAGAGGCCTTACATAAATAATGCAGAATTAATCAATCTAACTAATACTGGTGCATCTATTACACTGATTTTTCTTTCTTTTTTAGTGATACAATTAACTCGTAGTCATTAATTATGTTACATGATAATTTTTCTGTCACAATGAAAAGAAAAGTACAGCAATCTGATTAATTATTCAAGTAAGACACAATTAGTCATGTCAGTCTTTCCTGAAAAAAAGTGCAAAATCATGCCTTAAATAATAATTTAGAGACATTAGCCAGTTCCTCAAAATCAACAAAATGCATTTTTGCTATCCTGCATTATTTCACAATTTTAATAAAATTTTTTGCAAATATGCAAATAAATAAATAAATTAAAATTAAATTGGAGTTTACCTACTAAAGCCGCGGTCACACTAGACTTTTCGTTCCATTGACTTCCATTCATACGCATGCGAATGTGTCAGACTGGAAACGCAAGCCTGTGCGAAGATATTTTGCATTTCGCTGCATAGCAAAGTTCAATTCTGGTGAACTCTGAACTGCGAATTCGCGTCAAGTGAATGCGTGAGACCAATAGAAGATCAAAACCTCACAAAGTGACCTCTCGGTACATAAATTAAGGAATTGCTAATTTTAGCAGTGCCGCATCATCCTGCTTTATATGAAACGTGTAATTTTATGTGATTTTTTTATTACATGAGATTTGTATGTGTGCGTGTGTGCACTTGATTAGCTATACTTGTGATTGATTGAAATCACTTAAATAGAAAATAATTATGACTAGTGAGGATATTTTGGCGCGTGATGTCATATCCTGCTGCAACTCCTTTTCGCAGCACCAGCCGAACGAATTTTGCATGCTCAAAGTCTAGTGTGACCGTGGCTTAAAGCATAAATAATCGCAGTTTTCATGCATTTATTAATGATAAATCATGTTAGATGGAGTTGATCAAGATGAATAACACGAGATATTTAAACAAACTCAGATTAATTAATCGAGTAAGTCACAATTAATCATGCCAGTCGTTTGTGGAAAAACATGCAGCATCATGCCTTAAATAATAATTTAGAGACATTAGCCAGTTCCTCAAAATCAGTTAAATGCATTTTTGCCTGCATTATTTCACAGTTTTAACACATACCTGGTAATTTATCTGATAATATATATATATATATATATATATATATATACACACACACACACAACAGCAGCAGGGGTTCTCAGCTCTGGCCCTCGAGATCCACTTTCCAGCAGAGTTTAGCTACAACCTTGATCAACCTCACCTGCCTTAAAGCATAAATAATCACACAGTTTTCATGTATTTATTCATGATAAATCATGTTAGATGGAGTTGATCATGATGAATAACACAAGATATTTAAACAAACTCAGATCAATTAATCGAGTAAGTCACAATTAATCATGCCAGTCGTTTGTGGAAAAACATGCAGCATCATGCCTTAGAGTACTTTTTGAGCCACTCAAAAAGTCTTCATACAGTTTGTAATTTCATAATTCTATTGTCTTTGTAATTTGGTAAAAGTGTACTGCCAAATGTATTCACAAACATGAAAGGGCACCTATTATGCCCCTATTTACAAGATGTAATATTGGTCTTGGGTGTCCCCAGAATGTGTCTGTGAAGTTTCAGCCCAAAATACCCAACAGATAATTTATTATAACAGTTGGAAAATGTAATTTTTGGGGTGTGTCTATAAAAGAGCTGTTTTGGAGTGTATCGCTTTAAATGCAAATGAGCTGCATATTCCTGCCCCATCTTCAGAAGAGGGTGTCGTGTATACGTCTCTCTGCATTGCATATCTACAGCAATAAACAACCGGTAGAAGCAACATAATTGAGAGCGAGAGAACCGGTGTTTAGCTGTACATATGGGAAGCCAAATGCAATGAAAGTGGGACAAAACACAACAACCGGTAGAAGCAACATAATTGAGAGCGAGAGAACCGGTGTTTAGCTCTACATATGGGAAGCCAAATGCAATGAAAGTGGGACAAAACAGCGCGATTGTTGTGACAAGTCAGAAGCGTTTGGATCCATTTGCAGCTTTTATTTAGAATAGTCAGAGAATACAGGGTCAAATACCGGCAAGACAGAACAGCAGGGGCTTGGACAGAGACAGAGTCGAATACCAGGCGAGAGGTCAGGGCAGGCGGCTAGCAAACACAGTCCAGGTTAAACAATCCAAGATCGGGGCAGGCAGAGAACAATCAGATAAACAGGAAACGTTCCAAGATCAAGTACAAAGAAAGCAAACACGGGTATAACGCTCAGAAATGACAGCCAGGGCAAATAAAGACTTCGCAGAGAGTCTGATTGTGTGTGAGTGGCTTATAAGTGTGTGTGTAAATGAGGTGCAGGTGTGGATGAGCAATCAGTCCCAGGTATGAGGGGTGATGGGAATTGGTGTCCGAATGGGAATGGTTAATATTCAGGCGACGGTTCCCTCTGGTGGTGCGGAGGAGGCGGTACGGGAGCCTCCTCTGTAACAGAGCCCTCCTCCTGCGAGCGGCTCCTGACGCAAGGAAGCACATGACGCCGGGGTCTCCCACAGGGTCGGGGAGCCGGTTTCTCCGGATGCGTTCTGTGAATCTCCTCAGTGAGTGTGGGGTCAAGGATATCTCCAGCATTGACCCAAGATTGGTTGACTAATTGATTGACCCAAGATAGGTTGGAAGCCCAGAATGCACTTGAAAGGGGTCATACCGGTGATGGGTTTCATCAATGAGTTGTGGGCATATTCTGCCCATAGCAAGTACCTGCTCCAGTCTGATTGTTGTTGTTGACAGTATGATCTGAGGAATCGTATCACCTCCTGATTTAGGCGCTCAGTTTGCCCGTTAGATTGGGGATGGTAGCCGGAAGTGAGGTTGATGTTAACATTGAGATGCTTGAAAAAGGCAGACCATACCCTAGAAGTGAACTGGGGTCCTCGATCGGATACTATGTCTTCGGGTAATCCGTAGAAACGGAACACATGATTACAAAGTAGTTCAGCGGTTTCGAAGGATGTGGGGAGTTTAGGCAGCGGAATCAGACGGCAGGCTTTGGAGAATCGGTCAACAATGGTGAGTATAGTGGTGTTACCTTGAGAAATGGGCAGGTCGGTGATGAAATCGATTGCAATGTGAGACCAAGGTCGGTGTGGTGTAGGTAGTGGATTTTAGCAAACCGGCTGGAAGCTGTCTAGGGCATTTGGATGTGTTGCATGTGATACAGTTCTGGATAAATTTGGTTGTGTCACCAAAATCGGTTCCTGAGCAGATTTTCTGTGGCAGTGATTTCAGGATGACCCGAACTGAGCGTTACGTGTACTTGGGTTATAAGTCGTGGTCGAAGGGATTCAGGGACATAGGTGAGGTTTGCAGGGCATTCGGGAGGTGGCGGATTTTGAAGATTCAGATGTTCAATCTCAGTCATGATATCCCATTGTACTGGTGCCAAGAGCAGCTTGTCGGGAATGATATTGTCGTTGGAGATGGATTGGATTGTTTCCTCAGTTTGGTGAGAGAGAGCGTCAGCCTTGGTATTCTTGGTGCCTGGCCGGTATGTCACCGTGAAACGAAACCTTGTGAAAAACAATGCCCACCTGGCCTGTCGGGGGTTTAGATGCTTAGCTGAGCGCAGATACTCAAGATTTTTATGATCCGTGAGAACGATGAATGGATGAGCAGCTCCCTCCAGCCAAGGACGTCATTCCTCGAGCACTAACTTTATAGCAAGAAGTTCACGGTTGCCCACGTCGTAATTCCGTTCCGCGGCTGAGAGTTTGTGGGAGAAAAAGGCACACGGATACATCTTCGCTGGTGAACCATGACGTTGAGACAGTATTGCCCCTACCCCCGTGTTAGAAGCGTCAACCTCCACAATGAACTCACGTTTTGGGTCGGGATGTCGAAAGATGGGTGCGGAGGTGAACCGAGTCTCTAGTTCGTTGAATGCTTGACGTGGCTCTGGTGACCAAATCAATCTAGCAGCGTGATGTTTAGTCATGGTTGTCAGAGGGGTGGCGATTGCACTGAAGTCTCTGATAAATCGCCTGTAGAAATTTGCAAACCCTAGGAAGCGTTGTAATTCTTTGACTGTTTGGGGTTCCAGGACTGCTTTGACCTTCCTTTCATCCATTGCTACCCCCTCCTGGCTGATCACGTAACCGAGGAAGGAGGTGCTGGTTTGATGGAATTCACACTTTTCAGCTTTGGCGTAGAGTTGGTATTGCATGAGGCGTTTCAGCACTGATCTGACGTGACGAATGTGTTCCTCCAGAGTGTTTGAATAAATCAGTATATCGTCAATGTATACGATTACCCATCTGTCGAGCATGTCACGGAAGATGTCGTTCCTGAACGACTAAAAGACTGACGGACTGTTGGCAAGGCCGAAGGGCATAACCAAGTATTCATAGTGCCCACTAGTGGTCGAGAATGCCGTTTTCCATTCATCTCCCTCTCGGATACGAATCAGGTTGTAGGCATTGCGTAGATCTAGCTTGGTGTAATACTTGGCCCGGCGAAGCTGTTCTAGCGCGGCTGGGACTAGGGGCAAGGGATACCGGAACTTAGTGGTGATGTCGTTGAGGCCACGGTAATCAATGCACGGTCGCAGCCCTCCATCCTTTTTCTTGACGAAGAAGAACCCGGCTGAAGCGGGAGAGGTTGAGGGTCGGATGAATCCCTTGGCTAGTTCCTCCTTGATGTAGAGTTTCATGGCTTCGGATTCTGGTTGTGATAACGGGAAAATTCTACCTTTGGGAGGATTGGCACCGGGCGTTAAGTCTATGGCACAGTCGACAGAACGGTGAGTGGGGAGCTGAGATGCTTTCT
>NW_015640435.1:146761-152372 GCF_001515625.1 Sinocyclocheilus rhinocerous | reverse complement strand
GGACATAGGTGAGGTTTGCAGGGCATTCAGGAGGTGGCGGATTTTGACGATTCAGATGTTCTATCTCAGTCATGATATCCCATTGTACTGGTGCCAAGAGCAGCTTGTCGGGAATGATATTGTCGTTGGAGATGGATTGGATTGTTTCCTCAGTTTGGCGAGAGAGAGCGTCAGCCTTGGTATTCTTGGTGCCTGGCCGGTATGTCACCGTGAACCGAAACCTTGTGAAAAACAATGCCCACCTGGCCTGTCGGGGGTTTAGACGCTTAGCTGAGCGCAGATACTCAAGATCCGTGAGAACCGTGAGAACGATGAATGGATGAGCAGCTCCCTCCAGCCAAGGACGTCATTCCTCGAGCACAGCAAGAAGTGCAAGAAGTTCACGGTTGCCCACGTCGTAATTCCGCTCCGCGGCTGTGAGTTTGCGGGAGAAAAAGGCACACGGATACATGAAGGATGGGTGCGGAAGTGAACCGTGTCTTTAGTTCGTTGAATGCTTGACGTGGCTCTGGTGACCAAATCAATCTAGCAGCGTGATGTTTAGTCATGGTTGTCAGAGGGGTGGCGATTGCACTGAAGTCTCTGATAAATCGCCTGTAGAAATTTGCAAACCCTAGGAAGCGTTGTAATTCTTTGACTGTTTGGGGTTCCAGGACTGCTTTGACCTTCCTTTCATCCATTGCTACCCCCTCCTGGCTGATCACGTAACCGAGGAAGGAGGTGCTGGTTTGATGGAATTCACACTTTTCAGCTTTGGCGTAGAGTTGGTATTGCATGAGGCGTTTCAGCACTGATCTGACGTGACGAATGTGTTCCTCCAGAGTGTTTGAATAAATCAGTATATCGTCAGGGAGAAAAAGGCACACGGATACATCTTTGCTGGTGTGCCATGACGTTGAGACAGTATTGCCCCTACCCCCGTGTTAGAAGCGTCAACCTCCACAATGAACTCACGTTTTGGGTCGGGATGTCGAAAGATGGGTGCGGAGGTGAACCGAGTCTCTAGTTCGTTGAATGCTTGACGTGGCTCTGGTGACCAAATCAATCTAGCAGCGTGATGTTTAGTCATGGTTGTCAGAGGGGTGGCGATTGCACTGAAGTCTCTGATAAATCGCCTGTAGAAATTTGCAAAACCTAGGAAGCGTTGTAATTCCTTGACTGTTTGAGGTTGTGGCCAGTCCAGAACCGCTTTGACCTTCCTTTCGTCCATTGCTACCCCCTCCTGGCTGATCACGTAACCGAGGAAGGAGGTGCTGGTTTGATGTAATTCACACTTTTCAGCTTTGGCGTAGAGTTGGTATTGCATGAGGCGTTTCAGCACTGATCTGACGTAACGAATGTGTTCCTCCAGAGTGTTTGAATAAATCAGTATATCGTCAATGTATACGATTACCCATCTGTTGAGCATGTCACGGAAGATGTCATTCATGAACGACTGAAAGACTGACGGACTGTTGGCAAGGCCGAAGGGCATAACCAAGTTATAGTGCCCACTAGTGGTCGAGAATGCCGTTTTCCATTCATCTCCCTCTCGGATACGAATCAGGTTGTAGGCATTGCGTAGACCTAGCTTGGTGTAATACTTGGCCCGGAGAAGCTGTTCTAGCGCGGCTGGTACTAGGGGCAATGGATAACAGAACTTAATGGTGATATCGTTGAGGCCACGGTAATCAATGCACGGCCGCAAACCTCCATCCTTTTTCTTTACAAAGAAGAACCCGGCTGAAGCGGGAGAGGGTTGGATGAATCCTTTAGCTAATTCCTCCTCGATGTAGAGTTTCATGGCTTCGGATTCTGGTTGTGATAACGGGAAAATTCTACCTTTAGGAGGAGTGGCGCTGGGCGTTAAGTCTATGGCACAATCGACAGAATGGTGAGTGGGGAGCGTAGATGCTTTCTTTTTACTGAACGCCTCAGTGAGATCAGAGTACTCTGGGGGCAGGTTCAGGTTGTCTGTGCTCTGAACAGGCGGGGAAGGTGCATGACTGGAAGCTAGGGGAATCTTTGATAGACAACGATCTTGGCATGTAGCGTCCCACTGAAGAATTTGTCCTTCTCTCCAAGAGATGCGTGGATTATGTGTGAGCAGCCAGGGTAATCCGAGAATAATAGAGTGATTGGGTGAGTGGATGACGTAGAATCGGATGCATTCAGAGTGCAGGGTTCCTATTTGCAACTTGACTTCTTCTGTGATGCGTAGAACCTTTCCCTCTCCGAGAGGGCGGCCGTCTTGCGCCTCCACTGCCATGGGAGAGTTACAGGGTGTTAGTTTCAGTTTATGTTGCAGAGCGAAATCATATGACACAAAATTACCGGCTGCTCCAGAATCTAACAGAGTAGTAGTGGTAATTATTTTGTCTTGAATAAATAATTTGACCGGTAACTTAATGCTTGATGTCGAAGTTGCAATACGAGTATTGACACTCACCTATCGAAAACTGGAAGACGGACGGACCGGGCAGGAGATTTCCATGTGTCCGGCTTGACCGCAATAGAGGCAAAGTTGGTTCTGCATGGGGCGTTCTCATTCCTCGGAAGTGAGGTGAGTGAATCCTAGTTGCATGGGTTCGGCTGCGGTAGTGGTTTCAGGCATGTAACGGGGCGTGGCTCGAGTTGAGCGTCGAGAGCGGATCAGATTGTCAATTTGGATAGCGAGTTCAATGAACTCACTCAAACTCTTTCCCTCATCCCGGCAGGCCAGCTCCGACTGAAGCTCTAAATTCAATCCCCTCCAAAACAAGAGCTTTAGCGTGTCCCCTACCCATGTAGTCTGAGCCGCAAGGGTTCGAAAGGACAGGGCGTACTCGGTGGCCGATTTTCTCCCTTGAGAGAGAGTTAACAGTTGATCACCCGCACTCCTCCCCTCGGCTGGATGTTCGAAAACATTGTGGAAATGTTGAAGGAATGCATCGAAGGTGGGAAATGACGAACCATCCATCCTCCAGACAGCGGTGACCCATTCCAGCGCCTTCCCAGTGAGTAATGAGCAAACGAAAGCAATGCGGCTCGAGTCTGTGGGGTACAGCGAGGGCTTTTGGCTAACAAAAAGCAACACTGGAGTAGGAAGCCTTTGCATCTGGCGGATTCACCATCAAATTTTTCGGGGAAAGTGAGTCGTGGACTGATTGGGGGTGTCTGAGCAGGTGGAAGGCTACTGCAGATAGGTGGCTGCTGAGAGGCGGCTTCGGGTGACGATATGCTGAGTCCTTGCAGTGCTTTGACCAGCTCCTCGGTTAAAGTAGTAAGCCGGTTTAACTGGTGTTGGTGCATGGCAAGCTGTGAGGCCTGTGCAGTTAGCTCTGTGGATAGTTGCACGAACGCTGCTGGATCGCTGTTTGGCGAAGTCTTCTGTTGTGACAAGTCAGAAGCGTTTGGATCCATTTGCAGCTTTTATTTAGAATAGTCAGAGAATACAGGGTCAAATACCGGCAAGACAGAACAGCAGGGGCTTGGACAGAAACAGAGTCGAATACCAGGCGAGAGGTCAGGGCAGGCGGCTAGCAAACGCAGTCCAGGTGAAACAATCCAAGATCAGGGCAGGCAGAGAACAGTCAGATAAACAGGAAACGGTCCAAGATCAAGTACAAAGAAAGCAAACAGGGGCATAACGCTCAGAAATGACAGCCAGAGCAAATCAAGACTTCACAGAGAGTCTGTGTGTGTGAGTGGCTTATAAGTGTGTGTGTAAATGAGGTGCAGGTGTGGATGAGCAATCAGTCCCAGGTATGAGGGGTGATGGGAATTGGAGTCCGAATGGGAATGGTTAATATTCAGGCGACGGTTCCCTCTGGTGGTGCGAAGGAGGTGGTATGGGAGTCTCCTTTGTAACAGCGATGTTACAGAGCTCGAGTGCGGAGAAAATGGAGTACAGCGTGCAACCACTGAGGGCGGAAACTATGGCAATGCAGGGCTGGCACTCAGCCACCGTGGCCCGGCCCTATGCAATGTGACGTCACACTGCTTGAGAATCAAAACGGATTTTTATTATTGTAGGGTGGTTGTGTTCACACATTGCCAACACACATTTATGTCCAAACACCATGTACAAGTGGATTTTGCATAATAGGTGCCATTTAATGGCACACTAAAATATTATTTAATGTCATTTCTATTGAAAGTTGTATGTCATGTGTTTAAATGTATTTGTAATTACACATTTGTTAATTAATTGAATTAAAATATATTGACTTTAAATGTAATGTTGAATAACACACTGAAGATTAGTTTATAATCAATACTTTACACATGCTTTAGTATGTTATTTAATACAACAACATTAGTGCACTTCTTTAAAGCTCTAACATTCCTTTTTATTTATTCTTCATTCATGTATACATTTATGATTTAATCAATTTATTATTACATTTAATCATATAATCAGTTTTAATAATCATTTTAACCATTTGTACAACCACTTCATTGATTCATTTATTGATTAGTCATTTATATTATATAATTGTTTTTTTATATTATTTGTCCATTGTTGTTTAGTCTTATGCTTGTGTGATTTCAAGGGTTGTCTGTCTTCATGAATAAGAGATACAACGGAATGTTTATGGAAACTCAAGGTTTATGGGATGTTGTTTTGAAGCAGTTTGTTATAACAGTAGGCCCATTTTTTGCTGGTCAGATGAAGTCTGAGCGTTGAAACATATGCAACTAAGACTATTCAATAAACTCTGCTTCTTTTTTATCATCACTTCGTCTCCTGCTTCTGCTCTTCACTGGTTTTTCCCTCAGTCAACTTATTGGCTGATAGAAGACTGTTAATAGAGTTTTGGGTATTAGGCAATTTTGCTGACTAGTTGTTCTGGTACCAGACAAAATGGATATTTTCTGACAGGATCTGGTGTCCGGGGCTGGATCTTAATTGTCTGGTGTGGAGGCATGCTGCTTTTCATGTACTCCAGTGTTCGTGTTTGGTTTTGTTTTTTGGTTAGTCATTAAAGACTGCTGTGTATAGATCCTGCGTCGGCTATTCTGAGCTCAACCCGATATAAAAAAAGTGTGAGAACAGAATGAGACATAGTGATTTTAAATGTACTTTAAAGTAACATTTATCATAAGAGACATTATTAGTGTATTAAATGTATTAAGTTTATGTGTGTGTGTGTGTGTGTGTGTGTATATTAGGGCTGTCAAAATTAACGCATTAACGCAAATTCATTTTAACGGCACAAATTTGATTAACACGCGATTAACGTGCGAATAACGCGTAATTTAGCTGCATCAAAATACAGTATGTGGGCATAGAGAGGCAAACAAATGTAATAATAAATAATACATGTAAATTTTGCATTTTCAGAAGAAGTGATCTGCCCTGCACTGCAAATAATGTTAACAGGCTTGTGTAAGTAAATTGCTCAGTGCAAAGAAAGAGAAGTAATGGGAACCTGGTATTCCTATGTTCTTTTTTCATGTGTCTAATAGACATGAACTAGTTCTTTGAAAAACATCTATTACCTTTGAAACATGTCTAGTCTTCATGCTCTATGTTGACTATGGTTTCACTAATAATAAACCAACATTTGCATAAAGCATCCATATTTGTCCATGCCCTTGTTGATTAGAGTATTAAAAACTTGAAAAGTATTAATTTAAGGTACATTTA
>NW_015640435.1:135128-146281 GCF_001515625.1 Sinocyclocheilus rhinocerous | reverse complement strand
CGGTCGCCGGAGCCATCTGCTCCGCCTTGGCCCTCCGGATCCTCCCCGTCACCCTGGCTCTTCGGCTCTCTGTCTCTGCCTCGGGCTCCTCCACCACCTTCTCTGCCGCCATCAGTCGGCCCCCTGGAGCCGTCAGCCCTTCCTCCACCATGGCTTCTCCCTCCGTCGGTTCCACCATGGGCCACCATCATGGCTGTGGCCTGGGTCCCGCCTGGCTCCTCCAAGTCCCTCATGCCTTCCTCCGTCTGATCTGCCCTGGCTCCTCCTGTCTCCTCCCTGGCTCCTCCCTCTATCTGATCCTCCCTGGTCTTCTCCCTGCCTACCTTCCTGCCTGTCCTTCGCCACCGCCTTGTCCCCAGCCCAAACCCCCTCCCACCCTCTTTTGTCCGTCCTGCCTGGGTGCGAGGCCGCTCCTTCGGAGAGGTGGGGTACTGTCACACCTTTGGACTGTGTTGTGTTTTCATCCCTATGTGCTTTGTTTGACCCAGTTTCTGTCTCTCCCTAATTAGTTAGTTTCTGCGTGCCCTTATATGGTTATGTTCCTGTTTTTGTCTAACCACCTTTCACCTGTGTCTAGTTAAGTTAGTCATTAGTTCCTCTTCTGTTTGTATAAATTCCCTTCCTTTAGTTCTCTGAGTTGTCCGGTATTGTGAATGTTCCCTACATGTGTCTCCTGCCTGTCTGCCTTTGTGGATTTACCTTTGTGTGGATTATATTAAATACTGTTTGAATTCTTTTCCTTCTTCGTGCTGTCCTCATTCCACCGTAGCGTGACAAGCTGCCGCTAACTGTCATACGCACATTCATGAGAGAGTGGCGTTCCAGCGGATAACGGAGGCGAACACGATGACGAACACAATGGCAAATGCAGAAGCAGAGGAGAGAGGAAAACAAAACACTGGTCATGAATTAGAAGTGCAAAATGAGGATTTGTAAAGAAAAATGTTGGAGTATTTCAATGTAAGCCAAAAGGAGGCAGGTTTTCCTTTGCTCTAAACAAAACTTGGTTCTTGCGAGACTAGCATATTCTCACCGCTTCATCTAAGTCCTTTGTCATCCACTGGAACGCCGCTCTCTTGCGAACGTCAGTGTAATTATAAATGTAATTACAGAAATGAATTACAGATGTAATTACATGCAGGTATTTTTAAAATATAAGTGCAATGTACCAAATTATTAATTTAAATGTAAGTACATAGTTGTTAAGGCCACTTAATATAAAGTGGGTCCAAATGTTCTAATAACTTTTTTTTTTTTACATTTTAAGTTGTATAACTGAACCTGAACAAACATGAAATAGCAACAGTATATTTATAAATTAGGTTAATTATCCAACATAATACTCTAAATTTTGGTATAAAAATATATATTTAGTGGCAAATTGCAGCAAAATAAATGTTACCTTTGTACAGTATTCTCTAAACTCACTTAGAAATTATGCACATATGGAAAATAAAGTGAATTTGGAGTGCTGCTAATTTACAATAATTCACTTAAAAGTTCATTTGAAGCATTTATGCATTGTAATTACATTATCTCAATATTACAGTCATTAACTTAAAACAATATGTAATATTGTTTTAAATTAATAATCCAACAAAATCATCTACATTTTGGTATAAAATATATTTACTGGCAAATTGCAGCAAATTAAATGTTACCTTTGTTCAGTATGCTGTAAACTCATTTAGAAATTATGCACGTATGGAAAATAAAGTGAATTTGAAGTGCTGCTAATTTACAATAATTCACTCAAAAGCTAATTTGAAACATTTATGAATTGTAATTACATTATCTCTTAGATCAATGTAAATACTTACATTGATCTAAGAGATAATGTATCACTATTTGTAATGCATACTGTAAATCCGTGGGTGTTTGATTCACACATTTCTTTTAATTTTCTGTCAGCTTAACTAACAGACTGGTGGATACATATGCGAGGCTGTATTTAGTATACAATTATACTTTATTTCTGATCTTAGAGACAATCATATTCTGATATTATGACAGATTTAAAGGCCAAATTGTTTATTCTGAGCTGCTTTATCATTCTTTTTTTTTTCCATCAGAAAAATTTCCCCCCACACGCTACATCTCATTTAATTAGTTTTGTGAAGTAATTGGCTTCACTGTATATAAACCAGCATCTCTCACCTGATCTAATTAGACTAGAGAGAGAAACATGTTGCTTTGGCTGTGTAAACACCATTAGATTCTTTGTGAAATGTACTGTATTCCACATGACCTACAGCACCATTCATTTCAGTTTGACATTAGTATCAACGTCACTACCAGAAATGAAGTACTTGACAAATAAAGCATGTCTAGGTTTGTATAAACCAAACTACGTATGGAATCTTGGCAACAACCAAAAAAAGAAACCCAAAGACTGCCTTGAGATTCTTAATGACTTGAGTATTTTTAGCCATGCTATGTACTATCAACTGCTATGCAAAAAGATTGCATATAGCATGCAAGATATGTACAAATGCTTACAACACGCTGCCCAGTTTTGTGTCTGGTTTGTCTTATCTGATCTGTCATAATGACAAATGGCGAGTGTTAACTGTTGTAGCATTACTGGTTCTGTCTTTGCCTCTCTCTTGCAACACACTAAAATTAATCTCAACCCACTATTGCAGCACACACAAGGATCAAGTAAGCTCCACTATTAGTCTATGGAAATAATCTGAATAAGATTTAGTAGCCACTTTTTTATGAATAGTGTAAAGAAGAGAAAATTAATTAAATGAATCAGTAAAACAAAGTACTTAAACTTCCTAAAAGGTCCACCATTAAGCTAAATAAATTGTATGTATCATATGCTGTCACTAAAATTTGGG
Organism: Sinocyclocheilus rhinocerous; assembly: GCF_001515625.1. Lineage (NCBI taxonomy): Eukaryota > Metazoa > Chordata > Actinopteri > Cypriniformes > Cyprinidae > Sinocyclocheilus > Sinocyclocheilus rhinocerous. The sequence goes on along the minus strand of NW_015640435.1, from coordinate 143,435 downwards.
ACTTAAAATATCAAAATTTGGGCTTCTTCAGATTGTCAAACTGGTGGAATCCTGCTAAGAACCTTCAGGCACACTTTCAAAAGATCAGTTCTCTGAGGAACTCTTTTGTTACTGCAAGAGCTCCAATGACACTGTACTGTAAAGCACTTTAAACTTTTAATGGGATGCTAATAAAGACATTATAGATTATTATAATAGTTTGTTTTGTTAGCTTAAGCATTGTGTTTCTCAACTTGACTTTGATGAAAATCAGATGACATTTTATGACCAATTAATGCATAAAGCCAAACAATTCTAATGGATTCACACATACATTTTCTTCCCACTGTACAGTATTAGGAATTTTGATTAATCCCTGTAATTTTTTCTTCCTTCCTAGTGACCAAAATGCAGTGCTTGAAGTGGGCCGGTACGCACAGGTACGCAGTACCGGCACTTCAATAGTTTAGTCTTTAGCGTACCAGCACTTTTTCGTGTGTACCGGCACTTCTGACATGTTGCCAGTACTGAGTCAAAGCGTCAGTGTCCGAGTGATTAGAAATGACACTACAAAGCACACTACAAAGGAGGTCATTTGAAACCGGTAAACTTCTGGAAAGTTCAAGGATCCAGTAAGTGAATGCATTAGTAATAAGTAATACGTTCAAAACAGCACTAACACAAAGAAAACACGGACGATTTCATCAGAGATGGCGGAGAGAATAATGACTCGCGTCCAGATGGTAGTAAATTATTATTTTCAGCGTGCATTTGTCTTAAAAGCATGAGTGTTTTATAATGAATGCCGGCTGAAGGTGTTTTAGATTATGCGCTGGATAGTGGTTTAGTTATTCTGAATGGATCTGTATAGTAACAGGTTTAGTGGTCTTTTGGTGTCTCCCTGTGGTCCTGTTTGGTATCACAGCTTAACTGGTGCTTATTTATATAAAAACATGCTCTAGACAATTTTCTTTCTTTCTTTCTTTCTTTCTTTCTTTCTTAAGTTGGGGGGGGCTACCGGCACTTCTTTTTTTCCACTTCAAGCACTGCCAAAACTCATATTCCTATTCATTCACTGATTCTTTCAAGGAATCTTTATATCATTGTTATTGACTTTTTTGAGCAATAACATCTATTGCCCTAAACATTCAATAATAGAGTAATGATAAAACCCAAGACAGTAATTAGGCTATACTGTAGCAACACAAGATTTTTTTTTTTTTTTACTTTGATGGATTTGATATGATATTTTGATATGAATTTTCATACTTTGATTCTGTGAATCTGCATAATTGAGCTAAATGTGTATTACCTTAGAAAGGTAGATTGCAGCCAAAGAGTTATTTTTTGGTTACAATTTATTTTGATATTTTATCAACAGATGACAACAAAGTAAATCTATGATTTGGTTGAATCAAAAATGAGGGTTAAACATTTCACCAGCAGTCCTTGTGATTGCAGTTTCCCTCATCCTGAGTGTGAGATGCCACATTGGATTATTTATTTATTTTTTATCAACAGAGAGGTTATTGTGTGAAGGACATGGAGACGATCAATTACCCATAAACTGTCCACTCCATCAAGCTCTATCAAATGTCATTACTGGCCACAGTTAATGCTAAAAACAAAACAGCATAAGCATGAGGATCAGATTATTTTCTAATGTATGTTACCTTTAAAGTATTAGTCCAACATTGGCCATTTTAAAGACATTTACTAAAGAATGCCCTAAACGTGCATTTAAATGACAAAAGCTGCCCATTCACAATATTTTCAGGTCTACAGGTAAGTAAGAAAATGAAATTCAGATCTCACTCAGGACATCATGAATTCACAGCTGACCTCCGTGCTGATTCTCATGTGATTCACCGTTCACCAGTTCCATTATAGCACTGGGCAATATGTTCCTCTAAAGAGCTCTTACAGGCAGGGAATACAATCTCAGGGAAGATCTAGGGGCCCCTGAATACCAGTAATAACTTTTGATCAAATCTGATTCAGGCTCAGAGCCAGAGCCAGATATAGAATTCTGATTAAATAAAACTCCACTTAAATCCAATAAATGGTAAAGTTAATGTGAAAAGGGAGTTCATATTAGGAAGAAAGAACAAGTCTGATAGCATGAATGTGAAAAAAAAAAGTTACTGTAAGCAAGCAAACACAGATTTCACCATTAACGTGCCATATCATAATTGTGCTACCTGCTACTAAACAACAGAGTAAGCATGTGTGTGATTTGTTAAAAATATAACCTTAAATACACATATTGAAAGTATGAAAATATTACTGAGTACTGCAGAGAAGACATCCTTATGCTCACCTTCAAATTGAAAATCTGCAATTATTTTCAAGGGCTCTTGTGTTATAATGCCCGTCTTGAAGACATGAGAAACACGGATTCACACAACAAAACCCAACAGCCTTTGGAAAAGTGTGAAAAGTGAACTAAGCTAATACAAAAGTTGATGGTCTTATGGCAGGAAAATTCTAGATTTATACTAAAGTTGAAATGCTTAGTTTAGAGACCAATTCTCACTATTAACTAGTTGCTTATTAACATGCATATTACTAGCATATTGGCTGTTTAGTAGTACTTATAAAGCACATGTTATTGTCTTATTCTGCATGACCATATTATTTTAACTTTAACAACTAACAAACTAACTATCGAGCAGCAAATTAGAAATTTACTGAGGCAAAAGTCTTAGTTAATAGTGAGAATTGGTCCCCAAATTAAAGTGTGAGCAATTTAAGTCTATAAAGAACAGTCATGCTAGTGCTAACAAACGTTAGCGTGCTTTAAGCAGTAATGAACAGCTGACATGTTAAAGAAGCATTCAGTTCTCTACCTAGCATTAGCATTGCTATTCCGCATGTACTCAAAGTACCGATACCACAATGGATTCGGTACTGCCATCTGTTGGCATGGATGATTGTCTCTCCAAATTACCCTGATACTATAGTGAGTTTTAGAGTCTGAGTACAACCATATGAAACGATCAGTTGCTTTTTGTTTGATAAGTCATCAATTAGTTTGATATTTACTTTTATGTTCATAAAACCTGTCAGCAAAGCATTTTTTTCCAGGTATAATGGATTTTTAGTTTCAGTGAATGATGTGGTGCCACAAAACAGCCACAAAGAACATTTATCTTGTAAATATTTCAAAGGCCATTTGTTTGCATCCATGAATAATTCACAACTTACTAAGATCAAGAGCACTGCCATCCCAATTATTTTATAATTAAAATGAATATTTAATCAGAGAGTTGAGTATCACTTAGTTTTCAGAAAATCCTCCATGCCTCAATTTCTTTGGTTTTGGGGGTAATTATTTGTAATTATGGCTGTTCTTCTGAGCACAGACAAATAAAATAAAGCAAATTGCCCACTAACTTTGAATGCCACGGTTATCTTAATTGCTTCCCTGCAAGTTTGTCACATCAAGTTTTTTCATATTTGAGGCTTTTAATACTGAAAAACAATCTTACAAAAATCCTGCTGTTAAAAGTGCTAAACCATTCACAAATTATTATTATTATTTTTTTTTTTTTTTTTTTTTTTTTTTTTTTCAGAAACACTTCTAAATTGTGATTCATGCTGTTGTTGCCACAACTTTCTAATGATACTGAATTGTTTCCTGGAGTGGAGTGTTGAAACAATCAAGAGAATTTCAGAAAGGCACAATATATCTAATATATTTAATTTCACCCTAAATTCAAGAAGCAAAAAAAAAACATAATTTTATCAGACCGTTTTATAGCAAGGTATACACGCAATTAGGACAATACAGAAGTAAGAAAATGTATGAATGCCATTGATTAGATAACAAATAACAAGCTATGTGGTTCAAAATTTAATTACACATATCCAGCCAATCTTACTATTCTGTTTTCCTCCATACATTTCAAGGATTAGTGCTTGAAACATCCAATAAAATGACTTTGGGAGTAGCTGGTTAAAAGTCATAGTAAATGTGATGCTGTTTGAAAACATCATAAACATGTTGCACTCTACAAAATATTGTGATCTCTCAGCACCAGTGACACACTTCCTGCTGCTTAAATTGCTACAACTTTAATGGAACAAACAACGCTGATATATTACTTATCTAACAGAAGCAAATCGATAATAGATGAGAAAAGTGACAAGAGCAGTTGTTGCTAGAGTCTGCAATCTAAACAGCCCACATTTTTTAGACATCCTGAAAAACAACATTAAATTTAAGTGAAAACAGAAAATGAGTGAGTGGAATCAAAGGGAAGCCAGAATGTTAGTCTACTAATACTTAATATGCCTTTTACAAGAAAAACAAAACAAAAAAAAAGTCATACTGGAAAGTTTGAAGAATAAAGTCGCAGCACTATAAGATTAAAGTAGCAATATTTATAACTATGAAATATTAGCACTAACTCAAGTAGTAATATTAGAACTAGGTCAAAATTATAAGTATAAAGTTATAAATATAACATTACATGTTAAGTGAATGCGACACTAAAACCGCTGTCATATTTAGACTTTATTTATTTATTTGTATTTATTTATTTATTTATCTATTTATTTAAACAGTAATGCAATACAACACAGATACAAAAAAAAATCGTTCTGGAAGTAACAGCAGTATAAGTATTTGAAACAATCAACTGTAAACTAAAATGTAGTGTCTTAATTTCATAATTACTAGATACATACATTAGTACTGATTTGATACTGTCTGAATTTGACTGAGTATCAGGCCTGTAATAAAATAGTTTGTTTATTTCCATTAATCTGTTTGTGTTCATCTTCAACTATAGAGGGTCACTATTAAATGAATTATTGACTCAAAAATGAAAGTTTGCAGGAAATTTTCTTGCCATCCAAGATTTAGATGAATTTGTTTCTTGATCAGAACAGATTAATTTATCATTACATCACTTGCTCACCAATGGACCCTCTACAGTGAATGGGTGCCGTCAGAATGAGAGTCCAAACAGCCGATAAAAACATCACAATAATCCAAAACTCGATTCCAGTCCATTAACTGCTTCCAGCTTCCAGCTAAAATAAGATGCCATAATATTGCTTTCTCCAGTGGAAAAAGTAATCTCATCTGAATCAGGAAAGAAATATGCACAAATCAAGCACCGTTTAACAGTTCTAAACAAATATGTCAGTGAATTTTAATGTGAGACGACAGCAGGAATGGACTTTATGGACTACAGACATGCTGTGTTTTAGATTGTTGTGATGATTTTATCATCTGTTTGAAATCTGACGGCACCTATTCACTGCAGAGGACGATATCAAAAAATCAGTGAATTTTCATTTCTAGGTGAATTATTCCTTTAAAATGACCAGACCAAGAGTATTATCTCTTTTTCTTGTCAATATTGATGATTTATATATATATATATATATATATATATATATATGTGTTTATATACATATAACTTTATATTAAGTGGATTTGAACCTTACCACATCACCATAAGCACATTCCCAAATATGCACGGACAGCACTTAGATACTGAACTGATATGGCGTTCACTAGTACGATACTATACAAAGACTTTTCTTTTTATTGTAGTATCATCTTTACCTGTACTTTTGCCATTCCTAGCCAGTGTTCCTCAAAAAACTTAAATTACCTTTTAAAAATTATTATTTATTTTGAATGTCTCCACGTGGTATGCATATTGAGCAATGATTGCTGACAACATCTCTTTCACATCTGGGCCTCGAGGCTGCTGTGTCTCAGCACCAGTTTGACAGAAATTAGACCAGACGGCGGTTAGAGCTTCCCCTCAAGTAAGCGTCTTGGAGAAAGTATGTGCACTTCTTTGTGAACAATTACCCAGGCCAAAGGCACTGCTCCTGCTCTTATAAGCTCCGAGACATTTGGACAGAAAGGAGAGGTGTAATGACTGACATCCCTACCCCACCTCCCTTTGTTAAAAGCGAGGTTAAACTGCTGTGATGAGAGATCCTGTGCGTGAGTGAAGAGCTGCCTGCAGCTACTTTTGTTGCGATTCCGTTTTCATGCTCTGATGGTGCATGCGGCCAGATGCTGCAGCGGTCTCCAGTTGGAAAAGAGGAGCTCAAAGGGGAGGGAAAAAAACCCTCCTATTTCCTGCCAACTTCATTACTTACAGCTTAAGACTAATCCTGAGCTCAGGACTCTTTCCATTTAATCTTAAACTTGAGAGTGCTCCAAATTACTGGTGCAGCAGATACACAGCACAGTAAAGCTATTGAATGCATTCATTAGAGTGAGAAAAAAAAAGTTTGTAATGTTGAAAAAAAATATAAAACACTGAAGAGTGTTCATTAGTGCATGTTTGGCTAATGTCTAGTTATTGTTTCCATAAATGTAAAAAACAGTTTATAAATATGGTAATTAGTTCCAAGGATTAAAAAGGCTCAGAGCAGAATTGACATTTTAACAGTTTTGTTCTTCTGTTACTTCTCAAACCTTTAATGACCCTAAAAATAATTTGATTAGAAATAAGTTAATAACATTATTGTGTCATAGCTCATTCTTTTAAGCATGATAAACCATTCAACTTGGATACAATTCAATATTCAAGAAATATCAGATAACCAATGAAGCAAGATTATTTTATTAAATGGAATTCAATAAAGCAAGTTTTAAGTTAAAATACATTTTATTTTTTTTATTTTATTTTATTTTATTATTATTTTTTTGGTTTCTTCAGAAAATGCAAGCGGTGCTTGCACCACAATGTTATGTAATGTTTTAGAGAGAGATTATTAGAAAAAAGTTAGCATGAAGGTTCACCCCGAACATAGCTGTCGGTTGCAACATAGGCTCGTTGCGAGCAAAACTCAAAAAACGTACCTATACATAAGAATCACTGCAGTTTCCAGTTGAAATTAACACTAGAGGCAGTAAAACTCTGACAACTTTTTTTCCTTTTCACACAAAATATGATTTGCTGGTCCACAGTTTCGATTAATAAAGCCTAATTTTCACATACTTACTTGAGGAATTTTATGTTATTAATTCAAAACCATTTTAACATGCTGCGAGATTTGAAAACTGATATTGTTGTAGGTTGTGGTCACATATCCAGCTTCATATGCATGAGTTTTCCAATTCAGTAGGTTTGCTCGGTAGCTCACGTGATACAGTGTTGCACTTGAGTGATAAAGAGCTCTGGTATGAATCCCGTGAAACTACGGTTTGACAAAACAGCTCAAATTCGCATAAGGAAGTTAAAATAGCACGGCTGCATCAATGAACGCGTTTTTATATAACGTTTGCATTTGTTAACACTATCGGGTAAGTTTAGGGCTGGGTTTAGTGTAGGGGATATTTCCAACACAATACAGCATTGACTTTTAGCGACAATCCTCGGATATTTGAATTCTGAACCACCGCAATACGTACCTGAAGCAACGTAATACAAACACAGCAATACTTGCCTACGTATTTCGAATGAGCCTGGGTTGGTCACTGGGGCAGAAGCTGATCGTATGAAAACAAAGGAGATTATATGAATTCATATGAATTTGCCACCAATTACAAAAAAATAAAAAAATAAAAATGAAATTAAATTATGTACAGTACAAATCTCATCAACACAAAATAATATAATATGGTAATATTATAATACCATATTTTATGGAAAATAAGTCAAACCTAGGCTGTCTTATTTAGTTATAGTAATTAATGACTTTATTAATAAATATTAAATTATTATTATTATTATTATTATTATTATTATTATTATTAAAATATTAATAAAGATATTTAAGTTCACTGCACTTTAGCTCAATATGATAATGACGGAAATATTCTAGAAAATGTGTTAAAAATAGAGTGCTGCAGTAATGACTGATTTTTGTAGTCCAACCAGAAAACAAGCTCTGTGACCAACAGAAGTTTATAATTCTTACACAGTTTGTTCATCATGATAAACTTCACAAATCAACACAACTTCATCAAACCCCAAATTGTCACATTCTGAGTTTGTGTGTGCTTGTTTGGTTCTGTTTTTGATCTGTTTTCTTGTCTTGTTTTTTTATTATTAATATTTTAGTACTGTGAGACGTTTTCTAGTTTGGTAATTAGTTCTTGCTCCCATTTGTTCATTGCCTGTTTAGTTTCTATAGCTTCTAATTGATTGAGTACTCTGTTCAGGTGCTGTTTGTTTAGTTCTTGTTTGGTTGCTCTATTTAAGTCTTCAGTTTCTCCTTAGTTGGGGTCTGGTATTGAAGGCCATTGTCTAATAGTAGTGTAGAAATATTTCTCCTGCGATCTACTGCGTTTATGTTGGTGAATTTAAATAAAGGACCTTGGATTTTTGCTTCTTCATTGAGTGC
>NW_015640435.1:126311-129850 GCF_001515625.1 Sinocyclocheilus rhinocerous | reverse complement strand
ATATATATATATATGTTTATATACATATAACTTTATATTAAGTGGATTTGAACCTTACCACATCACCATAAGCACATTCCCAAATATGCACGGACAGCACTTAGATACTGAACTGATATGGCGTTCACTAGTACGATACTATACAAAGACTTTTCTTTTTATTGTAGTATCATCTTTACCTGTACTTTTGCCATTCCTAGCCAGTGTTCCTCAAAAAACTTAAATTACCTTTTAAAAATTATTATTTATTTTGAATGTCTCCACGTGGTATGCATATTGAGCAATGATTGCTGACAACATCTCTTTCACATCTGGGCCTCGAGGCTGCTGTGTCTCAGCACCAGTTTGACAGAAATTAGACCAGACGGCGGTTAGAGCTTCCCCTCAAGTAAGCGTCTTGGAGAAAGTATGTGCACTTCTTTGTGAACAATTACCCAGGCCAAAGGCACTGCTCCTGCTCTTATAAGCTCCGAGACATTTGGACAGAAAGGAGAGGTGTAATGACTGACATCCCTACCCCACCTCCCTTTGTTAAAAGCGAGGTTAAACTGCTGTGATGAGAGATCCTGTGCGTGAGTGAAGAGCTGCCTGCAGCTACTTTTGTTGCGATTCCGTTTTCATGCTCTGATGGTGCATGCGGCCAGATGCTGCAGCGGTCTCCAGTTGGAAAAGAGGAGCTCAAAGGGGAGGGAAAAAAACCCTCCTATTTCCTGCCAACTTCATTACTTACAGCTTAAGACTAATCCTGAGCTCAGGACTCTTTCCATTTAATCTTAAACTTGAGAGTGCTCCAAATTACTGGTGCAGCAGATACACAGCACAGTAAAGCTATTGAATGCATTCATTAGAGTGAGAAAAAAAAAGTTTGTAATGTTGAAAAAAAATATAAAACACTGAAGAGTGTTCATTAGTGCATGTTTGGCTAATGTCTAGTTATTGTTTCCATAAATGTAAAAAACAGTTTATAAATATGGTAATTAGTTCCAAGGATTAAAAAGGCTCAGAGCAGAATTGACATTTTAACAGTTTTGTTCTTCTGTTACTTCTCAAACCTTTAATGACCCTAAAAATAATTTGATTAGAAATAAGTTAATAACATTATTGTGTCATAGCTCATTCTTTTAAGCATGATAAACCATTCAACTTGGATACAATTCAATATTCAAGAAATATCAGATAACCAATGAAGCAAGATTATTTTATTAAATGGAATTCAATAAAGCAAGTTTTAAGTTAAAATACATTTTATTTTTTTTATTTTATTTTATTTTATTATTATTTTTTTGGTTTCTTCAGAAAATGCAAGCGGTGCTTGCACCACAATGTTATGTAATGTTTTAGAGAGAGATTATTAGAAAAAAGTTAGCATGAAGGTTCACCCCGAACATAGCTGTCGGTTGCAACATAGGCTCGTTGCGAGCAAAACTCAAAAAACGTACCTATACATAAGAATCACTGCAGTTTCCAGTTGAAATTAACACTAGAGGCAGTAAAACTCTGACAACTTTTTTTCCTTTTCACACAAAATATGATTTGCTGGTCCACAGTTTCGATTAATAAAGCCTAATTTTCACATACTTACTTGAGGAATTTTATGTTATTAATTCAAAACCATTTTAACATGCTGCGAGATTTGAAAACTGATATTGTTGTAGGTTGTGGTCACATATCCAGCTTCATATGCATGAGTTTTCCAATTCAGTAGGTTTGCTCGGTAGCTCACGTGATACAGTGTTGCACTTGAGTGATAAAGAGCTCTGGTATGAATCCCGTGAAACTACGGTTTGACAAAACAGCTCAAATTCGCATAAGGAAGTTAAAATAGCACGGCTGCATCAATGAACGCGTTTTTATATAACGTTTGCATTTGTTAACACTATCGGGTAAGTTTAGGGCTGGGTTTAGTGTAGGGGATATTTCCAACACAATACAGCTAGCGACAATAGCGACAATCCTCGGATATTTGAATTCTGAACCACCGCAATACGTATCTGAAGCAACGTACAGCAATACTAGCAATACTTGCCTACGTATTTCGAATGAGCCTGGGTTGGTCACTGGGGCAGAAGCTGATCGTATGAAAACAAAGGAGATTATATGAATTCATATGAATTTGCCACCAATTACAAAAAAATAAAAAAATAAAAATGAAATTAAATTATGTACAGTACAAATCTCATCAACACAAAATAATATAATATGGTAATATTATAATACCATATTTTATGGAAAATAAGTCAAACCTAGGCTGTCTTATTTAGTTATAGTAATTAATGACTTTATTAATAAATATTAAATTATTATTATTATTATTATTATTATTATTATTATTATTAAAATATTAATAAAGATATTTAAGTTCACTGCACTTTAGCTCAATATGATAATGACGGAAATATTCTAGAAAATGTGTTAAAAATAGAGTGCTGCAGTAATGACTGATTTTTGTAGTCCAACCAGAAAACAAGCTCTGTGACCAACAGAAGTTTATAATTCTTACACAGTTTGTTCATCATGATAAACTTCACAAATCAACACAACTTCATCAAACCCCAAATTGTCACATTCTGAGTTTGTGTGTGCTTGTTTGGTTCTGTTTTTGATCTGTTTTCTTGTCTTGTTTTTTTATTATTAATATTTTAGTACTGTGAGACGTTTTCTAGTTTGGTAATTAGTTCTTGCTCCCATTTGTTCATTGCCTGTTTAGTTTCTATAGCTTCTAATTGATTGAGTACTCTGTTCAGGTGCTGTTTGTTTAGTTCTTGTTTGGTTGCTCTATTTAAGTCTTCAGTTTCTCCTTAGTTGGGGTCTGGTATTGAAGGCCATTGTCTAATAGTAGTGTAGAAATATTTCTCCTGCGATCTACTGCGTTTATGTTGGTGAATTTAAATAAAGGACCTTGGATTTTTGCTTCTTCATTGAGTGCTTATCGCAGCACTATGTCTGTGACAGAATACCAGACCATCAAAGAATTGTAAGGTATGGATTACACTAGTGATGGCGAAGTGAAGCGTTCTGAACCAGTGAAGTTTTCATCACAATTGTATCGGAAACATGTTCATTACTCGAAGCTTTTTAAAATGGTTTATGCTGTGGCCATCTAGTGGTCATAAAAATAAATAACATCTTCCAAAGTGCTGCATTCCATTACAGCCAGTGGTTTCAAATCTGGTTCTACAACAGATTTTTTTTTTGTTATATTTTATATAACTAATGGTCATTGTCAAAGTCATTCATTTGTGTGGCACTAATGATGTGGTACTAATTCATTTGAACTGGCACTAACATAAGTAAAATAAATAAAACAAATTCATAACTTAAATCTATGATCTGTTTATTTTAACTCTGCCTCATTCCTCAGACTGATATTTCATGGCCAAAAGTTCATTTTTGAGCTCAATATATAAATTACAGATACTGAAGCAGTCACGTGGTTTTCAGGCAAAAGAAGCTTTGGACGTCATAATTACGTGCTTTTCTCAAAACGAATCAAGCTCCGATACAGTGCTACAATGTGAAATGTGTGTGTATATATATAT
>NW_015640435.1:117083-121045 GCF_001515625.1 Sinocyclocheilus rhinocerous | reverse complement strand
ATAACTAAAATAAAAAAAATGATTTGGTGCTACTCAGAGTTATTAAGGTTAACTAAAGCTATTAAAAAAGTCTTAACCTTAAATAAAATAAATATTAACTGAAATGTGTGTGTATATATATATATATATATAATTTTTTTTTTTTTTTTGATACAAGCGTCGAAGCTTCTGTGTTGAACGTAACCTCACTAGATTACACAATAGAAGTGAGCAGTGTAGGGGGGAAACTATGCTCCATTTATCAAGATGGATGTCCAATGGAGTCTTATGTAAAGGTGTTCGTCAAGTACTGCCATGTGTCTACGTGGGATGACGTTCAATTTATGGATTGTTTTTGGAGTGGCCTGGACTCTAATTTTAGCTGGCTGATGCCAGGGGGTGACTCGACCTGGACCCTAGCTCAATACTTGGACTATGCCCTATTGTTGAGTGGCTCCCCATTTACAGTGGGAATTGCAGACGAGGAACCCTGCAATTCCACAGTGTACATCATGCCTTGTCACATCATGGCGAACAAACTAGAGACTTCAGCCATCATGCCTGCCACCAGATCCATCTTGGGGTGGAAGGGACTAGCATCCAGTGTGGCAGATCCACTGCTGATGTCAGCACGATCAGAAAACATCCCAAGGCCTGAGTCCACTCCAGCCCACAAATTTACTCCAGAGTGTCAGCCCAGTCCTGAGACTGTTAAAACCTCAGCCCAAAGGAGGAGAAGCAGGAAAAGGAGACGGTCCTCCATGACTCCAGCCCCTGAGTCCGCTCCAGAGTCCGCCCCAGCCCCAGAACTCAGCCAGGAGAGCATTGGACTGTCCATAATGGCACTAGCATTTGTGTGTGTCTCGGCCACTCACACATAGGCTTCAGCCCCTGACCAGATTGCAGTACAGGCTCCAGCCCCTGATCAGAGTCCCAAGTTTGCTTCATCCCCAGAGCTCAGTTCCGAGCTGGCTCTCATCCCAGAGCTCAGCACAGTTCCTGTTCACGTCCCAGAATCCTGCTCAGTGGTCATTGTGCTTGCGGAATCTGCGATCGTTGAAACCGAAATTACCTTGGCTCTGATTATATCAGCAGTGGCTATTATGCGTGTTTGGACTGCACACATACCCGTAATTTCCAGAAAAAAAAATTTGGGGTGGGGCTATACCCTGATGGCTGACGTGGCCATCCTGATTCCCTGTTTTCTGGTCTTCTGCATCTCAGCCAAGGAGGCCGTCAGTATCTCATGTGCTTCTAAGTCCCTCGTCTCAGCCACAGAGGCTGATTGGATCTCAAGCGCACCCTGCTCACTGGTTGCGGTCACTATGGCGATCACTAGCCTCCTCATTACGTTCACGGGGACCATTCCCTGTTCTGATGCCCTTGTCTGCAGCGATACAGTCATTGATCGTTCCAGCGCCTACCGCTCTTCTAGACACAGCCAAAGAGGCCATCTCCAAGACACCTATTCCTGCACCTCCCTGGCTTGGCTCCTTGCACTGTTAGCATCTTCCTGGACCCCTGAGCTACCAGCTCCACCCTGGAGGCTTTCCAGCCTATCGGCACCTCCCTGGCCACCTGAGCATCCAACTCCACCCTGGCGCTCCATGCAAATAGCGCCGCCCTGGAGGCTTCCCAGCCTGCCAGCACCACCCTGGTCATCTGTCAGTTACCTACCATGATTCCAGGGCGCCCACCCTCCCACCACAGTGAAATTATGGCACGAGGATGCGCCTTCCGAGAGGGGGTGAACTGTCACATTCTGAGTTTGTGTTCTGGGTTCTGATTTTGATCTGTTTTCTTGTCTTTTTTTTGGTTTAGTACTGTGAGCAGTTTTCTAGTTTGGTAATTAGTTCATGCTCCCATTTGTTCATTGCCTGTTTAGTTTATATAGCTACTAATTGATTGAGTACTCTGTTCAGGTGCTGCTTGTTTAGTTCTTGTTTGGTTGCTCTATTTAAGTCTTCAGTTTCTCCTTAGTCGGGGTCTGGTATTGAAGGTCATTGTCTAACAGTAGTTTAGAAGTATTTCTCCTGTGATCTACTATGTTTATGTTGGTGAATTTAAATAAAGGACCTTGGATTTTTACATCTTCTTCATTGAGTGCCTCTCTCTGCACTACGTCTGTGACACATACATCTTCACGAGGTAAAAAGCTAAACATTGGCAGAAAACAAACTACATCATGGTAGCATATTTTCAGTGTCACCAACATTACACCTCTGACAACTACTCAGTCTTAAAAAAAAAAAACATTTTCCGTGAAAGTTGGAACGGTGAGTAGATGAGTTCATTGTGATGACGCTCAATGTCCCAGAAAACATCCGTAGTCCCATTTAGTCACCTGTAGCAACCACCTTTTTCAAGACAACTAAAAGTAATCCAGGTGATATGTGAAAATGTTCACTTTTTCATAAATGGATGAAACTTGGTACACTTGTATAGTTTGCGGCCCTAAACATTTTCAGAAATGAAAAGTTTCCGCCATAACCAAATTATGTATTTTATGTCATATCTCCTGAACCAAACATGAAAACACAGAAAAGGTGATGTCTACCCCTATATTTTGATGGTCAAGGTTTACAATGATACCATATACAGCAACATAAACTGTTCAAGTGAAGAGAAGGAAATCACAGTATCTGAGCATCACAGTATCACATAATTTACAAAAGTCCATATTTATGGCTAATGTTTTTTTTATTTGATAATTAACTAATATTTTATTCAGTAATACATTAAAATATTGTTTTCAAGAATACTATCATATATTTCAGAGATATATTAAAAAATCATATCAGGTAAGTGTATTTTTCCTTACCTCTCAGGCAGAGTCAGGTAGGCGGTAGTGTGTTTCCAATACATTCTTGTTCTCTCTCAACAACGCTCTAACATCACACGCAGACAGCAACGCAATCAGGTGAACAGTTAATGGATAATTCAGTGACTTTATGAGAAAGATTACAATGAAATCTCAGAAGATGCAGAATGAAATTTCAAACATATTTAATGTAAACTTAATTTACAATCACTCTCTGGGGCCAGAGTTGTCTATTATGTTGTCCACAAGGGGGAAGCCAGAGTCCTGCATGCGGGTGGGTACACGCAGGTGAATCGCTAATATTTGATTTAACGGGTGGAATAATATTTATGTGTAGGATGTGGTGCGGGTGTGGGCCAGACGGTAGCAAGCACATGCGGATTGCGGGTCCAATAACCAAGACTATTTCAAGTAGGTCCGAATGTAGCCAATCACGCTGCCACTGATTGACAGCTGTAGTGATTATATTAAAGTGAGCTCTCTTTGCTTGCTTTCTGTATTTAATCTAAAAGTTTTAATAAATGAGTTTTGTCAACCTCATGTAGGATATTTAATTCAGGTGTGGCTCGGGTCCCAGTTTTTATGTCAAATGGGTTGGTTATGGGATTAAATTAGTGTTGCTGTCAGATAACGTGTCGGGTGTTCTGTTCATTACTGTGATTGTGGGAAGATCATTTCACCAGCCAGGAAAGGTGAACGAAAATGCCTCTCTGTGATGGTACCACAAGGCATTGATTACTTACAGATCTCAGGTTTCTGGAGGGGATGTAGATTCGTAAGAGTGAGGAGGAAGTAGGAGGGTGCTGAGCCTGTGGCTGTTCTGTACGCAAACATCAATGTCTTGAACATGATGTGAGCCGCAACCGGTAGCCAGTGTAGGGAGATAAAGAGAGGTGTGAAGTGGGCCCTTTTGGGCTCATGGAAGACCAGTTGTGCCGCTGCATTCTGAAACATTTGTCGAGGTTTTATTGCTCATAATGGAAGTCCAGCTAGAAGAGCATTGCAATAGTCCAGCCTAGAAATGACAAGGGCCTGGGCAATAAGTTGTGCAGCATGTCTGTTTGGAAGGGCCTGATCCTCCTGATGTTGTGCAATGCAAACCTGCATGATCGAGCCGTCTTTACAATATGGTCCTTGAAGGTCAGCTGGTCACCAAAGAATA
>NW_015640435.1:109778-114389 GCF_001515625.1 Sinocyclocheilus rhinocerous | reverse complement strand
CATGATGGAAGTCCAGCTAGAAGAGCATTGCAATAGTCCAGCCTAGAAATGACAAGGGCCTGGGCAATAAGTTGTGCAGCATGTCTGTTTGGAAGGGCCTGATCCTCCTGATGTTGTGCAATGCAAACCTGCATGATCGAGCTGTCTTTACAATATGGTCCTTGAAGGTCAGCTGGTCACCAAAGAATATTTTTTGATCAACCTAGCAGGATGATGAAATCCTGCTGTAGAGTCGGAGTGGCAGGGGAAACGAGAAGCTCAGTCTTTGCCAGGTTGAGCTGCAGGTGATGTTCCTTCATCCATGCCGAGATGTTTGCCAGGCAGCCTGAGATCCATGCAGCTACAATTGGATTGTCTGGATGAAATGAATGATAGAGCTGTGTGTCATCAGCATAGCAATGGTAGGATAAACCATGTGCTTGTATAATGGGTCCCAGTGATATAGTGTATATGGTGAAAAGGAGAGGTCCAAGAACTGATCCCCGAGGGAACCCTGTGGCCAGTTGATGTTCTCTGGATACCTCTCCTACCCAGGAAACCCTGAAAGACCTACCTGTGAGATAAGATTCAAACCAGTGGAGTGCAGATCCGGTGATGGTAGACAGGATAATCTGATGATTCACAGTGTCAAAAGTGGCAGATAGGTCCAGCAAAATTAGAACTGATGATTTGGAATCAGCTTTCACTATCTGCAGGGCTACAGTGACCGACAGCAAAGCAGTCTCAGTTGAATGGCCGCTGCTGAAACCTGATTGGTTAACGTTCAGTTGGTCATTCTGTGAAATAAATAATGTAATTGTGTCTATAAAGGTGTGAACCAAATGGTCCATTCCATTAGAATAACAAAAGAACAGCATTCCTCAGGAACTTCTTGTAGATTGCAGGATCTCCAGAGGGAAGGTACTAACAGTATTGTTTCTAGCCCTTTTGTCTTCAGGTATAAAATTATATCCCACAGACAGAACTTTGGGATAAGCTAGGATTCATATAAGGGTTAAGATTGTTTAAAGTAAGACATACTAGCATCGCTATTGAAGAACTGCTACACTACCATCTTCAATAAATTCTTCTCCCCACAAATATTTTGGTCAAGCCTACTTAATTTTTTTGTGTGTATTAGAGCAATCTAGTACATTGGTGAGCCATCCAAAAGACTGCTCAGCAAAAAAAATACAGTAAAGATGATGATACATGGGGCAACTTTTTTAGGTTAGAAGAGTTAGTATGCACTGGACTGTCTAGACAGATATTGTTTTGACAAGAAGTTAAAGTGGTTCATAAAGTGTCAGTTGCTGTATTTACATCCAAAGATGAGAAATGGGTGGGTGAGGGAAGAGAGGATGACACTACAGAGGCAAGATGGAAAGGTGAAAAGGCGTAGGTTTTGCCTAAAATAGCCTAACTGGTAGAGGAATTGGTGGCACACAGGTAGAAATTTGTAGGTTAAATGTAATAAAGAAATGAGCAGAGATGTCTAGAGGTTTTACCAAATGTTGTAAGTGATACAATTGCATGTGTAAATTAAGTCAAGCTGGTTGCCTGATTTGTTAGTGCTTGTGGTGGTAAGCCATTCAAGATCGAATGGACTAGGAGTGGAAGTCTGCAGTGTAAGGCTTCTCCAGATGGATTTCGAAGTCACTCTGCTGATCACGGATTGGCCGGAGAGAATCGTCACTACCTGCGTCACTGAACTTGTGACACAAACACAAAAGAACCGCTAGATTTAAATCAGCACAGCCTGCGAAGGATCGAACGCAACTGTTTTGAACGAGCGCACTTTTTTTAACAACCAAAAAGTGGTTTCGTTGTCTGTTGTGGAAGAACAGACGTTCCTCTCGTTGATAGCAGAGGAGCGGATCCAGCGAGAGCTTGATGGGGCGACGCGGAATGAAAAAGTTTTTAGGAGTCACGGCAATAGAGACAGCGCAACTATAACGACATGTGAATAATCCCGCCCACTCTAAAGCGGTACTAAACTGTAGTGGAAACGCAAACCGTGCTGTGCCGTACCGTACTGAGCCGTGCTGAGCCGAGTCGTACCACGCAGTGGAAAAGCGCCATAAGAGTAGACTGAGAAGCAATGGCCACAATGAAGTTTGTTGACAGTTGACTGACATTTCCAGACACCCACAGAAAATGACAGAGGTGCAGCAGAAGAGATGCAGATAGGACGCAGCTTAGCAAGATTGTGTTGCCGTCTGTGTGTGATGTTAGAGCATTGTTGAGAGAGAACAAGAATGTATTGGAAACATATTACCACCTACCTGACTCTCTGCTTGAGAGGTAAGGAAAAATACACTTACTTGAGATTATATTTTTTTACAACTCTGAAATAAATGATTGTATTGTTGAAAACAATATTGTATTGTACTATTGAATAAAATATTAGTTAAGCTGGTGTGTGGTGGGCGTTCTGGCGCAATATGGCTGCTGTCGCATCATCCAGGTGGATGCTGCACATTGGTGGTGGTTGAGGAGATTCCTCCTTCCAAGTAAAGCACATTGAGTACCCAGAAAAGTGCTATATAAATGTAACAAATTAATAATTAATTAATTAATTAATACAATATTTTATTGTACTATTGAATAAAATATTAGTTAATTATCAAAGAAAGAAAAAAATAATAGCCATAATATGGACTTTTATAAATGCTGTGATACTGTGATGCTCAGATACTGTTATTTCCTTCTCACATTGCTGATTTCACCATTAAAGGGTTAGTTCACTCAAAAATGAAAATTACCCCATGACTTACCCTCAAGCCATCCTAGGTGTATATGACATTCTTCTTTCAGACGAATACAATCAGAGTTACATTAAATAATGTCCAGGCTAAGGCATGCTTTATAATGGGAGTGGATGGTAGCCCAAAATTTGAAGTCCAAAAAATTGCACCCATCCATTATAAAAGAAGTCCACACGGCTCCAGGGGGTTAATAAAAGGCCTTCTGAAGTGACGCGATGCGTTTGTGTAAGAAAAATATCCATATTTACAACTTTATAAATCTTAATCTCTAGCTTCCGCTAACTGTCGTACGTGCGTTCACGAGACAGTGGCATCCAGCGGATGACGTAGGACTGCACATTATTTAATATAACTCCGATTGTATTCGTCTGAAATAAGAATGTCATATACACCTAGGATGGCTTAAGGGTGAGTAAATCATGGTGTAATTTTCATTTTTGGGGGAAATATCCCTTTAACTCTTCACCTGAACAGTTTATGTTTTTGTATATGGTATCATTGTAATCCTTGACCATCAAAACATAGGGGTAGACATCACCTTTTATGTGTTATCATGTTTGGTTCAGGAGATATGACACATAATTTGGTTATTGCAGAAAGTAAAATGGTCACCATGGCAACCACGAGGTGTTTTTGCAATGGCTCTATTTCTGAAAATGTTCAGGGCCCTAACCTGTACAATTGTACCAAGTTTCATGCTTTTATGAAAAAGTGAACATATCACCTCAAATTTTGCACATATCACCTGGACTAAAGCATTAAAAAATGGCAAGGGAGAATTACTGATGAATTTTATGCTGTAGAATAAAGCGTGGAAATATCTTGAGCTTTTTATCTTGTTATTCAAGCATTTAACTGAAAACTTAAAAAAAAAAAGAAAAACATTGACTTCAAGACGATGGAAGCGGAAATGTTAACTGGAAGTGTCCTATAGAAATATTTCATCCTTGCAGCACTGTATAGCCAATAGTAACAGTGATACATGAATTTGCATATGCAGCTAAAAATTTTAACATTCCATAAAACTTTGAGCCTTTTTTTTAATACAAGTTAAAATACATATGGTCAGGGACCTTGCAGGAACTGTCACATGACCCGCTGACCATTCGATTTGTTGACTGGTAAAAATGAATAGCCGTGCAAGCCCTAATTTACATTCATATATGTGCACAAATTTAATCTCTCAGTTCATTCTCTCAGTGTTGATCCTGCAAAATGTGGATAGTAAATTGATTTTAGACACACATCTACAAAAAGGTCACGTTCATGGTGTGTCGTAATGCCCACACAAGACACTGAGCCTGTATGTGTCTGTTTATATGCTGGAGGACAGAGAGATAGAGAGAGATTGGATCTGATTGTCAATTCAGCGCTGGTATTCAGAATTGCAGACCCTCTCTGCCATCTCTACTCTCTCTCTCTCTCACATCTCCCGTCTCTTCGTCCCCTCCTGACACCATGGCTTTGCAGGTCTAGCACTTCATCACACACACACACACACACACGCACATATAAATCCACCCTCCAGCTGGAGTTCAAAGACTGTATAAGTGAGATTCTCATCTCTGCCACTCTCTCTCAAAACGGTGCCACAGCAGGCTGTGGAATGGAAAATTTAGGCAAAAGGTGATGTGCAGCAAGCGCAACAAAAAGGAGAATGGAAAAGTGTGAGAATGGAAAGTAGGAAGGTCTGCGTGTTTTTTTAAACACCTTCAACCCACCTGGTCAACATTTAACCACAAAATAGCCTGTAATAGGTTATTTTATATATATATATATATATATATACACACACAGTGCCGTGAAAAGGTTTTTGCCCCCTTCCGTTTTTTTTTTTGCATATTTGTCACACTTAAAAGATTCA
>NW_015640435.1:92419-109667 GCF_001515625.1 Sinocyclocheilus rhinocerous | reverse complement strand
TAGTTACTGGTTACTGACTAGACATCAACACAGTAAAATGGTATTCTATATACATGTACAGTGTCGTGAAAAGGTTTTTGCCCCCTTCCTGATTTTTTAATTTTTTGCATATTTGTCACACTTAAAAGATTCAGATCATCAAACCAATTTTAATATTACGCAAAGATAATGCAAGTAAATACAAAATGCAGTTTTTAAATGATACTTTCATTTATTAAGGGAAAAAAGCTGTCCAAACCTACCTGGCCCTACGTGAAAAATTATTTGCCCCTCCTCTTAAATCATGAAAGAACTGTGATTAACCACATTATTTTAGAAAGCTGAGTTAAATTTCACTAGCCACACGCAGGCCTGATTACTGCCAGACCTGTTGAATCAAGAAATCACTTCAGTAGAACCTGTCTGACAAAGAGAAGCATGCTTAAAGAGCAGCACATCATGCCGCGATCTAAAGAAATTCAAGAACAGATGAGAAACAAAATAGTTGACATGTATCAGTCTGGAAAGGGTTATAAAGCCATTTCTAAGGCTTTGGGACTCCAGCAAACCACGGTCAGAGCCATTATCCACAAATAGAGAAAACTTGGAACAGTGGTGAGCCTTCCCAGTAGTTGCCGGCCTACCAAAATTACTCCAAGAGTGCAACGACGACTCATCCAAGAGGTCATAAAAAAACCCAGAACAACATCTAAAGAACTGCAGGCCTCACTTGCTTCAATTAAGGCCAGTGTTCATGATTCAACAATAAGAAAGAGACTGGGCAAAAACGGCATCCATGGGAGAGTTCCAAGGCAAAAGCCATTGCTGACCAAAAAGAACACAAAGGCTTGTCTCACATTTGCCAAAAATATCTTGATTATCGCAAATACTTTTGGGCAAATATTCTGTGGGCTGATGAAACAAAAGTTGAACATTTTGAAAGTTGTGTGTCCCGTTACATCTAGCGTAAAACCAACACCGCATTTAATAAAAAGAACATCATACCAACAGTCAAACATGGTGGTGGTAGTGTGATTGAGCTTTGCAGCTTCAGGACCTGGACGACTTACCATAATTGATGGAATTTTCTGCATTTTTCATTTAGAATGCTTTGTTATTTGAAGTTAAGGTTCAAGAAGCAAGTTTCTTGCTCCCAAACAGGAAGGTTGTGTGCTCATCTTGACAACATAAAAGGCAAAAACTCTGAAACTAGCATTTTAAAAAGCACAGTTAATTGCGAATAAACCCAAGGTGGAGACAGCACTCATCTCCGGTGATCTGTGCACACAGTGTTCCCTCAGGCGCACATTCGGTTCCAGAAAGACAGCAACAAATGAAAGGGGCAGGATGACATCTGTTTGCTCCTACTGCACACTTGTGTTCACTACATGTGTGTTTGCACTTTAAAGACAGTAGGCTAAAAGTAAATAATTTTGTCTGTAGATTCATATCAATTGAATATTGTATTGCATTGACTAAAAACAAATGAAAAATTGCTATGAAAATTAAACGCATGAATTACAATTATCATATACTTGCATAATCTACAGTAGCTAATGTTAACCTCACACCCACATTTTATCTCAATTATTTTCTTTCTCAGTCTGAAAACACCTGGATAAAAAAACTAAAATGTGGCTTTGATTGTCAGTGGTCTGCATTTTCAAATGCATTTTTCATTTAGGTTACAGATCTCTGCCCGAGGCTATAAAATGTGGTTCACAGGGGGAAAGGGAAAGTCCAGAATGACTGTGTTTTCCAGCAGAAAAGCCTCCTAGACACAGATCCAGGGTTTTGAGAAGGGAAACATAAAAGGTTAAGTTTAATCTGCAGTCTGAGCACTCTCATTCCTGACACTCCTCTTCTTTGTTGAGATGATAGACTGGGGTCAGCGAGGTGAATGAATCAACTGGATTTCTACAGGCTTGGGGAAATGGCTGCACTCTGTGTCATCTTTGCTGACTAACCATGAGACCCAGAACACTGAACTGTACAAATTCAAGGACATAGCAGTGTCAGAATATCCACAATCCCAAATACTGGTCCAAACACTGAATTGATCACTGTTTCTCATATATTTGCAGCTTATTCTCATCAAATATTTAATAATGCTGGGTATTTTCCTTTAAATATCTTAAATTATTATTATTATTATTATTTTCTCAGTTGAAGTGTGATGAATTGTAAAGTTACAATCATGATTTTTATTCAAAAACTGTTTTACCATGCATAACATTTTTATTTGTTTTATTTATTTATTTAAACCACAGCGTTCTATGTTTATGCTTGTGCATTTTAAAAACAGTTTGTGTAGACATCTGCTTCTGCCATAATAAATAAATAAATATGTATACATATATATATAACTTATGTTTATATCTTTCCAACAGAACTAGAGAGAAGTTAAACACTTTCAAATGGTTTAGTGACTGGCAGTTCTTAAAATATGAATTCCCAAGGTAGGAAAAATCTATTTTTGCTGCTCTGGTGAATGGAAAAAGTAGGCTGTAATTATTCGCCAAGGTGTGCCTACACACCCCAGCCATGGAAAATATGCAACCTGCTTTAAAGCCCAAAATAAATCTGTCTAAACGTTTTAGAAAGGATACTTTAGATTATAGGCACATTTAGAGTATATGTAACAAAATATTCTCACCGATCACGAATGTCAAACAATAAGTTTATTACAGCCAGTTCACACCGAACTCGTTTTTACAGCAGCATTTTGCATATGACTCTGCATTCTAAAAACGTGAAGCTTAAATGAAAAGAAGTTCAACTTTTAAACAATATTTGATATTTGTGTTCTGTGTGAATGGCCCTAACAGTTGGTGAGATAAGTGAGTCATTGAATCATTTGTTCAACCGACTAGTTCAGAATGCTTATTCATTCATCTGTGTCCAAAATTGAGTAGGTACTAGATTTGGATCTATGTAGTATGAATGTGTGCAGTGTAAGTGAAATTTAGACGTACTACAGCAACTATTTCATGTGACATACTGTTTTAGCTTTGCCGCTTCACAATTATTCACAAATGTTCTCCCAGTGGCCTCATGGAATAGTAAAACAGACAAAGTAACATGTTTACTCAATTGTTTTAATATCACAATCTGCCTCATTGTTGCTCCAATATGGCCATAACATACTGAACTCTGTCTACACTAGACTCCACGAAGCAACCATTACAAATCCATGTGTCCTTTATGTCAAAAGTAGCACAGGCACTTGGAGTATGCCAGAAATAAAACAGGGCATAATTTTACTGTCTGGGATTTGTCATGTTTAGAACGATGACTGAGTGAATGGTTACAGAACGTTAATTTTTTGGGGAATTATCATTTTAAGGACAGTACCTTTTTGTGTGTAACAGCTTTAGAGGTTTTAAATATGCACTACATCATAACTGTTCAATGTAAGTTACGCAAGCATTGGTCATTGTGGTCATTTTAAGATGTAAGATGTAAACTGAACTTGTATATCAACATTCATTTTTCACAGAGTAAGAATATGCTAGTGAAGTTTTAGCCATGCCCCAGAATTGACTAGCACATCAGAAAAAAATGCATTGTGAAAATGCATTTGATAAACAAAGTTGGGGAACTGCAGATCAAGAACACTGGAGTCATACATGCTTCCCTGATAAGATGTTCTAGGGAAGGAAGAATGTTTGATAATGACAGGACTGCATTGATATTACGTTACAGTTTCACCAAATGATACCAAATGTGTTAAAGCCAAATGTGAGGTCACTCTGGAAATACCCTGCAGATGATGTAGAATGTTCTCTTTTGTGGTTTTACCACACTTTCTGGTTTACTGGTTGTCTACACTCAACTGTGAATGTGTTTTCTAAATTCCCAGATTAGTCTCAGCATAAAGAAGAGCTCCCCAGCAGCGATTCGAAGCTTTTCTTTCCTTCAACAGCTCTTTATTTAGCTCAGTCGAATGTCTTTAATCGCTGTAAAGAAAAGGCGGGTTATGCTTTAACAACCCGATGTTCCCATTTCCAAGAACGCTTCAGTCCCCACAGGCTTTAACTTACATGAATATTCATGAGATAAAGGCTTGCATACGTGGCTGTTCATTTTTTCACACACTCATTAAAAACAAACTGTCCCTCTTTAGAGCTTTCAGACAGAACGTTTCTTTCATTCAGGTGTACAATGATCATCCAGCTAATGATCATGAGGCTCTATGTCAGTTACATTTAAATGTGCCATCCACAGCAGCACTGGACTACATTAATAATTGGCCATTTTCTGGTGTTACAGTGACATCTAGTGGAAGGGAGAGTTGTGATTGACAGTTGAGATGTGAGAGAACAGAAAATAGCTATAATAGTGAATGAAAGCAGTTCAGTTCTCCTCGTAATATAATATGCATTTCCTTTGCATTTTATGCATCTCTTTCTGTTGATTTCAGACAGCTTTTTTTTTTCCTTTTTTTTTCTTTCAGTTGTACTGACAGGTTAAAGATGATGTCATTTTTTGTTGCTGTAAAAATACTTTCTCTTATTTCAGCATCAAACACAACAACCATGAGGGGAAGAAATGCAACAATATTTTAAATTCCCCAGTTATTTTAGTAAAATTCTGACTAAAATTCAACTCAGATTCTGCCCAGCAACATATCAACCAATGGACTGAGTTTTGTGCGGTTTGGCTGACCAATGACAGACACAAGAAATGTTTGGGAAACCTGTTTGAAAACACTTCAGGTTTGGAGGAATAGTTCACCCAAAAATGATTTTTTTATTTTTTTTTTTCATCTTTTACAAACCCTTACTCTTAGCAAATAAGGGCTTCAATATCAGTCTGTTCACATATAACTATTATATGGCTTCTATGTAAATAGGAATAAAGCCTAAAATCAGCCTAATAACAAATCTCAAAACAGGCCACTCACAAAGCAAATGTTCATATTTTAGAGTCCCTTATCATTGTGCATTTTCATGTAGGTCATAAATATCACACATAAAAAAGTACTACATTAGTTTCTGCAATGTGTCACTCAAACTACAGAAAAAAAAAAAAGGTATTTGCAGCAACATTTTGAAACTACCCCAGCTGCTTTGATAAAGCAACAGGCTTGGCAGCTTGGATTCCGCCCAGCAACATGTCAAACTATGGAGTGAGTTTGGGGCAGGCAGACATACAAAGTATTTGGGAAACCTGTTTGAAAACACTTTTCGGAGGAGTAGTTAACCCATATGACATTATTAAAACGAGTTACTTTGTTAAAACCACAAACTTGGCAACTCGGATTCTGCCCAGCAACAAATCAATCAGTGGAGTGAGTTTGGGTCATCTGTTTGGCTGACCAATTACAGACATAGGGAGTATTTGGGAAACCTATTTGAAAACAAACTTAAGATTTGGAGTAAAAGTTTGCCCAAAAATCATCATGTACTCACCCTGATGTCATTCCAAAATTACATCTTTCTTCTGCAGAACATGAAGGATTTGAGGAATGTTTCAGCTGTTGTCTGCATTGGAAGTTATAGTGGGTTGAATCTCCAGAAATGTCTGTCTGTTCATCACACAAAGCTATCATAAGGCATCTATTTTATATGGTGTTTTGTCCTTTTTTGCTTTTTGTCCAGACATTATGGGCTGCAGTTGTATGGGAAACAGCTCTGTGATGAGTCTTGGCTCTCCAAGAATCAAACAGCATGATTCAGACTGACAGAATTTCCTTTTTTTGTCATTAATGCCATTTTTCTTTTGTTGCTTGGTGTTTCAGAACAGCAGGTGAGAGAACATACTTTCTGGCAGCCGCAGTAACTCATCATAAGGCTGGTGTGGCAGAATCCTCTTAAGCTACAGAGATGCTTGACATGTAAGTCATAAAATCTTATTTCACACGTCACAGAATGGTAAGATACATCTTTTGTCGTAAAAGAGAGTCTGTGCTCTTTCTGTCCTGCAGTGTGCAGCACAGAATACATTATACCAACAGACCCTCAGAAACAAGACATTGTTGAGTATATGCCACAGATTTCGTGCTTAATGCTTGATGGTCTCATTCATTTATCATTTTCCCCCACTTTTTTATTATATAAGCTGTTTTTTTTTCTTCTATTCCATTTAGTTTGAATCCCCACATATTTACTTGACCAGAATAACTTATCACTATCTTCTGTTGATTTACATTGACATTCTTTGCCTGTATTGCCGATCATGTGGTTTTTCACTGACTCTTCACATTTCTGCATTGCCAGGAGGCACATTTGCAGGTAATGAAATAACGAATACTTAAATAATCTATCTCCTTTGATGGCTTGTGCCCTAAGGTAAAACAGAGCTCATTTGGCTCTGTCTTTGTGTACTTCAGTTTAGCCGAGTCAAGTTTCTTAAAAGTTGTCAGCATGAACCGATGCAAGTTTGTTATCCCATATATATTATATTAGCAATGCGCTCGAAGCCAAATACCTTATCGGAAAAGCATTAAAAATTACTTCTACAGGGTAATAGGATATTTATTAGACCGATTTTTTAGAACATTAGACAATACAGTTATCATCTTTCTTTCACAATTTGCAACTGTACCATTTGGCACCAGTTTTTCAGGCATGTTTGTGCTGCTACTTGATTTGTCTGTTACTCAATAACCTGATAAAACAAAGCTGACAGCATCTGAAAATAATACTATCAACAGCCCCAATTCATTTATGCCAAATCCCTCCCTGTAAAATTTTATACGATTCTAGAATATGAAGTATAGGGAAGTACTAAGCATTCATTTTTTTGCCACTGAGATCTTCTCAGGAAGTGTCACATTCATTCTACTTCAGACCCAAAGAAATAGCATCGACATTTGCCACTCTGCAACAAAGCAGCAGATTGGCGAATCAACAAAAGAATATTACAGTATTGATTTGCTGTTATGAACTAGAGCCCCGTGTCATTGTGTGGCCAGACTTTGATCGCCTACAGGAACATTTAGTTAATAAATGTAACTTCTCAATTACAAGTGTGTTTGGCAGGCGCTTGTTTGTAAATTGCATGTCCCTTTTGAGGTTTACTAGGCCTACGTACAAAAAGGACAAACAATCTGAGACTGCATCTGAAATCGCATATTTCCCTACTATATAGTAGGCGAAAAACAGTATCTAAAAGCATGGTTGAATTCACAATCTTCATAAAACTGTAGGTGAAAAGTACCCAGAAGACTATATTTCCAGTGAGATTCAGAAGTGTGCATCCAATGGACACTTTACTGTCCAAAGAGGCCACGGGAGAGGGGGGGACAGGACTCCCCCTATCTGAGGGTTGCCCCCTCTAAAAATATGATTAAAACCAGTCTGTGTATTGTAAATAACAATGTTTTATACTTTAAATAATTGTGTAAGTATTAAAACAACACACACGGGGCAAAAATGTGTTTTAAGATTAGAAACATTTTGAGTCTCCCCCTCCCTTGCCTCACAATGTTTTGGTCCAAATGCCTGCTTTCCTCTTTTACATCACCTACCTACACAGTACACACACACGAGTCCGGTGAGAGAGAACAAAGTCAATAGTTGTGGAACTCCAAGGCTGTCAAGGCTATTTTATTCACTTAAACATCGAATGAAGAGATTCATTTCTCTTTAATATAGATGATGCCAATGTATTTTTCGATGAGTAGCTATGTCAGCAATAATAACGTTACCTGCTTGACGAAAAGGGTTGCCAGGTGTTTTACAACAAAACCCTCCCAATTGCTACCCAAAACTAGCCCAAACTAACCACGTTTCGAGGGGGTCCCCTGGTAAAAATCGCATTCCAGGGGCTAAAATACACGTTATTGTTATAAACAACCCACGGCAACAGTGTTAAAGAAGCCCAGTTCCACGGGAAAACCGCGGACTTGGCAACACTGTGACGGATAATAATGTCTACAACCGACACGAGCGCTGTCGTGGCGCGACAACAGCTTGAAGTTGTCTAATTTGGCACGGGCTCCCTGCTGCACTAATAGTAGTAAGGCTTTCCTCTGTGTATACATATCCTTACAATTACAATTTTAGCTGTATTGTTTGTGTCCACTTCAAAAATGTATCTTGAGAAATTTTGTGTTTATATCCCCCCCCCCAACTGTTAGACGAAATTTACACCCCTGGACACAACTCACACTGGTAGTTCAAATACCAGTGACAACATGACGAATGTAGTACATCCATATTACAATACTTCACATTCGTACTATAGAGAATCATGTGAACTTTTATGTGAACTTTATACAAAAGGTCAGATTACTTTGATTCCATTTGTTTCCATTTACTTCTTTAGAAATGGTGATTTTTGTCATTAAATCAAACTCGCTTAACCCCCATGTTTATTGTAAGGTTCATGTTGATTTATTTACATCTGCTGCATACAAGGAAAAGTCATTGAAATACCAGCGCCTGTTGAAGTGGTCTGCCCTGTTGTTTGATAAAGCTCAAAATGAAATGTCAACATTTTTTGTCAGGTTTATGTGTGATTACCTACAGACACCAGTGAGTGATAGATACACATTCATAATATCAGCACAATGACTCATAGGGAGTAAAGGAGAATACATTACAGCTACATTCCCTACACATTTGGTCACAGCTCACTGCCTCTTTATTCGTGTCCATTTTCTAATATATATATGCCATACAGTTAAAGGATAGTTCAACCAAAAGTGGATATTCCGTCATCATTTACTCACCTTCAGGTCATTCTAAACCTGTATGACTTTTTTCCTCCTGCAGAACACAAAAGAGAATATATTTGAAGGACATTGGGGTCCAAACAGCACTGTTGGTATTCATTGTATGAGTAAAATAATAAATAAATTAAAAATACTGAAAGTATAGTCAGAATTTCCTTTTTTGTTACACAGGAGGAAAAGAGTCATGTAGGTTTAGTAGATGATGACTGGGTAAACTATCCTTTTAAGAAACATATTATATTAAATATCTTGACAAATGCATTATATTATATTACAAATTAATAAAATCTTACTTTGAAGGTGAACGCATAGATTAAAACTCATAGAAATGTCATGAACAGAATTTTCTGTAGGAAATAATTGGTCTGGTTGTCTCATGAGGAATTTGTAAAAAAGTGTTATAACTAGCTCCCGTCTCTATAGAGTTGAGTTTGGATGTGCCTGTGCTGCTCTCCACTAAGCACATTAATATACTGCTGGCTTCGTCAGGTTGAGGTGAGCAGAATTTATTTCAGTCCTGGGGATGTAAATGTCTGAGCACAGGCAGTGGAGTCTCTCCCAAGGGTTTTCAGCTGACTTTAGACAAGTTCTGTGTCAAAGAACTACATGGTGTCGGCAAGCAATGCTCAGACTTAAAGTCGGTCTGGAACAGAGTACAGCATGTGAGAGTGGAGTGACAGCAGTTTACCCTCCTTGCAATGGTTTTGGGTTTTACATTTTTCCAATAATGCCTGTTTGTTTGTTTTCTCTGTGTGTTGGTTGCACTACATGGCTTTGATTTGTTTATGTCCTTTATGGCCTATGGTTTTGCAGACAGCAGGATTTGTTTGTTTTTTTAATGTTTTTAAGATAAGTCTTTTCTGCACCACACAGCTGAATGTATTTGATCAAAAATAGAATAGCATTGTGAAATATGATTACATTTTCAATAACTTTGTTTTCTATTTGAATATTTTTTTTTCAATGTAACTTACTCCTGTTATGGCTAAGCTGAATTTTCAGCATAATCCAGTCTTCAGTGTCACATGATCCTTCAGAACTCATTCTAATATGCTGTTTTGGTGCTTGAGAAACATTTCTTATTATCAGTGTTGAAAAAAGTTGTGCTACTAAATCTTTATATTTACGGAAGCCAGGTCATACCGGCACAGCGCAACTGGATACAGATTAAACCATATATTTAAATAAAAAGTGGGAGAACAGTCACAATAGCCTCTGTTAATTTATCCTTGAAAGTAGTGCCGTTTTCAGTAGTGCATTGAGCCATCATTCAAGTAATGTACTCACGTCTGTTTTTGTTTATGAATATATATATATATATATCCTCTGAAACACTCCTCCTCCCCCAGCTCCACCTGTCTAGATCTGCTACAGTCTTGCATGCTTACAGAAGCATGTCTGTTTAAGTATTGGCAGTAGCATATCTACATACTTGCTCTAAAGCAGTAGTAAGTACAGCAGCAAGTGCTCGAAACCAAATACATTAACATTGTCCTATCCAATAACATGCTAAAACTATTTTGAGAGTTGTCATGATTAAAATATACACATCACTGACTCATGTAAGTCTCTGCACTCTTCTTTCTCTCCTCACATGGAGGCTGATGTCTTTAAGCTTCTCCAATTCAACCAACCTACCACTTGCCTTCTTGACCCTAATGCCTCCGATCTTCTACAAGGCATCTCTCCTACACTCCCACCTGCACTGACAGACATTATCAATACATCACTCCTCACTACGCTTTCCCTCGCCACATTCAAGCAAGCTGAAAAACCTACACTTAACCCCACACTAGTGAAAAATTACAAGCCGATTTCATTCCTCCTATTCCCATCGACTTGAAGTGACCTTTAATGGGACTCCATGAGCTTCCAACTTCAGGACTCCACATTGTCTTGCAGTTTAGGACAGATTCCAATAGTTATTTTATCAGTGATATTGTTATCTATTTCTTTACTTATGAATCAATGTAACTGCAATGTTCCTATAGATAGAGTATGTTGTCTTTACATGTTATTCCCATATTTGTTTATTTATTTATTTAATTGAAAAATGACTTATTACGAATTCAGTGCCAATCAGCAGTAGAAAAGTTTGGCTGTGAGCGCTTGCTGTCAGTCGGTTCCTCCAGAGCCCCATTCATGGGACAAATAACTAGCCTGACTGTTTCTGAGTGGATCCCTCTGAGGAACCCTAGTGGACCACTAACTCAAAATTACACCCAAAATACAAAAAGCACCAATTTTCTCTCCTACCTTACAAAACAGCTCCGGTGGGAGAGTATTAACAACCAGCCAAAGCTGCACACAACTAGCTGGCCTGAAAGAAAAGAGGTGAGAAAATGTTCCCTTGTAAAAAAAAAGCAATCTCTCAATCATGTATGGATGTCCTCCTTGGAGTCTGCAAGAAATGAGCCGAGCATGAATAAGGTCCTATTTTATTCTCTGTGTGTTTGAAATGGCACACATCTCACTGTAATTCTTCTACCAGACTATGAATTATTTTAAAACTTCTGGCTCATTCAGACTTGCACACCCAGCATATGGAGTCTTTTTGCATAGGCCTAATATTCACTTTTAACAGTGAACGAGTAACTCTGAAATATTCTGAAAGAATAAAATATAATGATGATGATAATATAGTTACATGTTCCATACAAACATGTGTCAAGGAACATAACATAAAGGAATGCATTGAATGGATCTTGCTTGTTTCAAATGAAAATATAAAAAAATTGGAAATTTCTGTTTCCAAAATAATTTTCTTTGTAAATAATTTTCTTTCTGTATAATAATCTGTCTTTGTTTTGTGAATGTAAAAATTTGTTGTAGGCTACACTTTTCTTGCTGTTCAAACACATTTGCAGCAGCATTGGTTTGATGGACAGACTGATTTTGTGGTTGTGTTGTTCTTTACCTTTTATACACAGTTTAGTTTTTCAGCTATACCTGCAAATTTTAACAGTAGGTCATAAATCAGCTTAAATTATGTTGTTGGTGTCTGATGAAAAACACATAACTCCACATTTGGCATTATTGATGGAAAAGACGAAAGTTCACTAACAGATGTCTATTCAATTTCTAACTATACTGCAAAATGTGACTAATTTTGTTCTTTACGATTCATTTTGTGAGATTGTCTATGAGAAATGATATACCAATGATATTCCAGTTCAGCATCAAAGCACCTAAATCATTTGTTAGTTATCCAGTGATGTGCTTAAAACATCAAGCTTTAAATAATAAATAGTGTAATGCATGCTGAAAAAAAAACATATAGTGATTACATTTTTAAATAAATGAATTGGCTGCATCATAACTGCATAACTGGAAGTTAGGGGGTGTGCCCGAAGCATGAATCCGTGTTCAGAAAAGCACAGAAAACAAATAGCGATTGCTAATGGTTGCCTGTTACATTACAATACACACAATTTCATTTACCACATAAACAGAGTAAGGAGAGATGACTGAGGATGATAACGAATGATTTGCAGATCCTGAGCACCACTGACAAACATCTAATCTTGTAAAATGTGTGGTAAGTACTGCTTGTCTTGTAAGTGCTAATCTTGAAAGTGAAAGTGAAACTAAAAAGCGAACGCGCATTCAAAAGCAGTTTCAATGCCAGGCATAATAGCGGCTCCCTGATGCCCGCAATTTATATACGGTATAATTACCCAATTATATAACTGCAAGAGAAAGTAGGCTATTGAGCTACTGAGGACGCTGTGGATTACTTTTATTTTCCAAGGTATTGCGCCTCAAAATCTACCTAAATACTTGTATAACTCCAGACTCCTTTGTGTAAATGATTCGTTGGGTATTTTGGGCTGAAACTTCACAGACACATTCTGGGGACACCCAAGACCAATATTACAGCTTGTAAAAAGGGGCATAATAGGTGCCATTTAAAATAACCTTGACATAATTTTAGTTTAAGAGTTCTGAGAACATTCCCTGTTAGCTCGATTCAGGATGTTGCAAATCTGTTTGACTTTCTTTCTCCCGCGAAACACAATAGAAGATACTTTGAAGAATAACAGCAACCACTCGTTTTACAATCATACAGGTTTGGAATAACAGGAGGGTGAACTATTTTTGGGTGGATTTAAAGGGATAGCCCTTTAAGTAATTGATGGGCTGAAGAAAGCAGCTTCTCACACTTTTACTAAAATTCACATGGGACTGCTTTTACCTGTGTTCATACTTCAGGATATATTACAAAATCTTAGCTGGTATATTGTGCATTGTGTAAAACAACTTGACATGGTTGATTCAAATGGGATTAAAATCACAACAATTATTGTTAATTAGTATCTAGCCTCACCTTCATATATGAAACTAATTCCATTAGAATAGTGCTTTACTTTATAATTACACAATTTATATTCTGAGTTTCATAGACTGCACTGAACTCATAGATACAATATAGATCCGTGGCAGCATTCAGTGCTGTGAGTCAGTGCAGTGCCCTTGCGCTGAGACTTTGATGTAAGTGTGGCATAAAGCCAGATGATTTATTTGATACTGTGTAGAACGCAAATAAATACTCCCTTCCCAAACACCCGATGTCACGTATCCTATATATACTTAGATAACAAAAAAGCCACTACATTTATATTTGGTTCAAATAAGTGTCTCGCTGATAAATTTTGTGTTTCCTTTGAACATTTTTTTCTATGGAATAGAAGGAGTGTTTTCAAATGGCATTTGAATCATACAGCAAGTGAATCATACAGCTGCTCTGAAGGGAATGTTGTCTGCTCTATTTGAACATTTTCTTCTCAACTCAAGAGGAAACAAAATGTAATATAAATCATATTTCTCAGTGAATCACTGCTGTAAGTTTGATAAACATAAACTGAATAATGAAAACAACTTCTTTATTCAGTTCAGAGGCGGGAAATAATTCCATTTCAGGAATGAAGTTTACACCACCAAGGTCTTTTTTTGTCTCGGGTATGGGTGATGAATGAAGGCCTCATCAGGGATAAATTAACCTGTGTAACTGCACAGATGTGGTTCGATCTTTGGGACGCAAGGACACAGCCTCTGTTGCACTGTCACTGACTTAATGTGTTTGCTATTCACGCAGGATATAAGAGACTTTGTGGGTTCAACGCACCAGAGGTGATGCAGCATAGTCTCGAGACTACCAATGATTAAGGGTACAAACTTACATGAAACATAGCATTTGAAGAGAGCAAAGAAGGTGTATACCATTAAATACTTTAGCAACTGTTTTTTTTTTTTTAAATAAAACAGAAGCCAAATTAACTGAAATGTTTTGGAACTTTGAGTGAACTTAAACTAGGCCAACCAGTCAATAAGTGTTGCCCATTACCCAATGAAAAATCACTTGCTCTGCTAAATGAATGGGGAAGAAGTGAATGTGTTCAATCACTTCAGCATTTTTTTTTTTTTTTTTTTTTTGGAAATGTTTAGTGAGACTACTAATTATTCAAGGCTTTCTGGAGGGGAACAATCACTCATCAAATAAAGTGCTGTAGATGAATCATCCATTAAATATTAGCAAGAGAGACTGAGAGAGAGAAAGACTTTTAAATAAAATAGGTAAGGCTGTTAAATTCATGTCTACAACATTCAAGATTAAATTAAGTGCAAAGAAACAAACAGCATACAAAATTATTCCAAACCACTTTTTTTTTCTTCTGTAAATAAAGAAAACGTTTCAATTATCTTAACCAGAGATAACAAAAGTGTAGCATTGTGTTTTCCTGGCATGCTGAACTGAGTCATACTACTGCTATAATTTTACTACATTAGCCACTATGTGAACAGTCAATAAATTAAATTTCTAAATTCAGCAGCTTGATGCATTTAGGCCAATTTAGGCCAGTTTATCTTTGTGTGTGCTTGGTGAGAGTCTTCTGAGATTTATTGCTCAATTAATGTTATAACAGAAGCTTGAAATCTTAGGGAAAATAATGGGTGTTCTACTTTATTTTTGGTTTTCATCCAACTGAGACAAATGCAAATGACAACTATTTCTGTTTGTTTCAAATGTTTCAATACATCTTTTGATTAAATCCTGCCTATTAGTTCAGCTGCCACAATGCAGGAAAGCATTTCAGGCTAATATACCAGTTAAGTTTTATTCACTTTCTGTTCTTACTGGAGATGGAAATCCCTGTAGTTTGAAATCTGTTCCATTTTATGTCTTTAATAAGAACCCTAATCTAAATTTAAGACTGTTTTACGATTGCTGAGCCAATAAAATTAGAAGACCAAACCGGTTGTAATATATGTAACAAATAAATAAGAGCACTTTGTATGTTTACTGTACATTTGGTTTAAGGTGATTTATATTTTCCTATATATATACTGTGTCTATATGCCATTCACTGCATGGTTTCGTCCCGTCCTACATAGCCTAGAGTCACTGAGTGAGATCAGATGGTAAATTAGAGATGTCTTCGAGTTCGAGGGGGGGCAAACTGAGCCGGACGATTTGGTCAGTCGCACTTTTAAACACATTTTACTTTTGCTATAGCAAATCTACAAATTCATACTCTGATTACATTTAGAGCAGCAGCAGGACGCGCGTGAGGTTGTCATGGCAACCAGATACACTGCACGCGAATTATTATTTAATTATTTTGCCACCGTTTGCCACACTAAACTTAGCAATAAACACGTTGAAAATAATACACAATAAACATGTCTGTCAAAACGATCTCAAAGGAGGCTTTTATTAAGCAAATCTAGGAGTGAATTACATCCACTGTTTAAAAAAAATATACTTTAGCTGGGTTTCCACAGGCAGAGACACAATTATCTACAGTGTATGAAGCTAATGATTGTGAAAAATGTCACCAGTGTATGTCATTCATACTGCATCGATAATTGCAATAGTAACTCAGATCATCGTTCTGAGAGAAAACTGGACAATGCTATATGTTTTTTTGCCTTTTCTATGTGTAAAAACACCAAGGGAAGGAGGTCGCGGAGAAGACGCCGAATAGTAAATCTGTTAATGTCACTGATTAAACCCACTGACTCTCACTCAATAAAAGAATCACATTGCTGTGTGTTTTTGAAAGTTTTGATTTGGTTGGTTTAATAGTTAACATTACCTTCTTTGCGAGCATGACTCTCACTCTCAACTAGGCTTGTGAATTAGCAGAACTTGAACAGGGGACTTTCTAAAATGCTTAAAGTGGCTTAATGTACCAAGACAGTGATAAAGACAAAATTGTAAAGCATATACTATGTGCAGATATGCATATAAGATCAAAATGTGAACGCAACCCGTTTATTTACACGTTAAGCATTTTCCTCTCATATAAAGAACCCGCTTAATGCACCGAGACAGTAATATTTAAAGACCACATTCTGTACACACATCTTACTAATAAAGCATAATATGTGTGGAAAAACAGATGAGCCCAAAATATGAACTTTAGAAATCGCTGTCTTAATCCAGAAGCGCTTTCTAGATTACAGTTTTCTAAAGAGAGGAAAACGCGTTACATTTAAACATGTCGCGTTAAAATTCTGGCTCATCTGCGTGTCTTTTAGCATCACTGTCTTAGCACATTAAACCAGCATTTGAAAATGCTACAAAACTTTCCCCAAGCTCCTAGGGATTTGATTTTGCTTGTCATTTGTTGAAATAAATATAAAAAAGTACAGTGAGTTCGTGACTGTTCGCTGAATGTGACCCACAATCTGTGATTCTCCTCCGTGGCCATGGAAAAATGAATATTTATAATGACAACAATTATACTTTGTCATTTAAAAGTTTCCAACAAAGAAATGGATCGACTTCTGTCAGCTTGTTGAACACACACTTTTATTTGGATAATGTACCATATGATGACTGAAGCAGCAGCGAGCGTCCAGCGGGCGACACTGTTTTCACGCTAATCGGGTAACGTTAAACGCTGTAAACCAAATTCTACAAAACCTAAGAGAGAAATGCAGTGCATATCATGCAGTGCGATAAAATAGCTTCTCTTCCCTGCAAACGATACAATGAAGAATGAATGGTTGTTTAACTTAAAGGCAAAAACAAAACAAAAGATAAGCATTTATCCTTATAGAGAATGAGAAGTAACCATGGGAACGGATAGCGTATCCTGCTAATATGGCGGCGCCTTCCCGAAATGCAATGCGGAGTGAAAAGATCGTGACCTAACTCCTCATTCTCTATACTGTCTTTTATACTGATGCGTTGCATCGCGCCGCATAAACATAAAACCATGTCTGCATTTGTGATCGGAGAAATGACGAACAACAAGCCCTACTCTACACTGCTCAAAACTCGCGTTTGAATCATCAGTGGCAAATTCTTTAAAGGGGTCATATGATGCGATTTCAAGTTTTCCTTTCTCTTTGGAGTGTTACAAGCTGATTGTGCATAGATAAGATCCCTGAAGTTGCAAAGACTAAAGTCTCAAAACCAAAGAGATATTCTTTATCAAAGTTAAGACTCTGCCACGCCCCCCTAAAACGGCTCGTTCTAACACGCCCCCACATATCTACCTCACTATGTGGAAATATTAGCATAAAGCCGCCCAAATGTTCAGCA
Source organism: Sinocyclocheilus rhinocerous (assembly GCF_001515625.1). Taxonomy (NCBI): domain Eukaryota; kingdom Metazoa; phylum Chordata; class Actinopteri; order Cypriniformes; family Cyprinidae; genus Sinocyclocheilus; species Sinocyclocheilus rhinocerous. The sequence goes on along the minus strand of NW_015640435.1, from coordinate 92,451 downwards.
AAGAAAGAAGGCGTGGTTTCAGGAACAGCAGT
>NW_015640435.1:81828-92341 GCF_001515625.1 Sinocyclocheilus rhinocerous | reverse complement strand
CTGGTACTACTAGATCTCAGTGCTGCGTTTGACACTGTCGATCATAACATACTACTAGAGAGACTGGAAAACTGGGTTGGGCTTTCTGGGATGTACCATATGATGATCGTGAAAAGATGAAAAGATCGTAACTCCTCATTCTCTATAGCATAAGTAGGTCAATATTAATTCTAGGGAACTGTGTGCTTCTAATTTTATACCAATAGTTTGAACACCAATAGTTAGAATAGTAGTTCTATTCTAACACAACAATGCCTCTTGTGTATAAGGCAAGGTTAAAAAAAAAAAAGAATGATGCAGTCAGTGTGGAAGAACTTGAAATTGTACGCATATTTACAAGTCACTGGTGTTTGTCGATGAGTTTTTTTTAGTTTTATTGAGTTTTCCCAATACTTTGGGCAATATAGTGTATGTTTGGCGTGGTAGGGAGCCCAACCTCATATTCTTTCATAGGGCCCAAAATTGTTAGCGGCGCTCCTATATATATATATATATATATATAACTGTACTTGCAGGTAATAATGATGACTGAAACTGCACTTTGTATTGTCATAAAAAATGACCTTAAAGCACTTGTAAAGCAACTGATTATAATTGTATCTGTATTGTTATTTATTACATTGAAAGTTATTTTAAACATACTAAATTGCAACTTAATCATTACAATGTATTTATATACATGACATAAATAGAAATTACATTAAAGTATACTTTAGTTTACTATACATACTTTAACAGTACACTTAATACATTCAACAGTACACTTTAACAATATTTCAAAGACAATAGACATTATTCTAAAATTACATATAGTGATTTGAAGTCCTACTTAAAAGAATAAAGAAAGCACTATTAAAGGTGCAATAGGTGATCGTCTTCAGAAACATTTTTTGTTATGCTGGTTGAAAGTCTCTTCACATCCCGATAGCAATCATTAAGTTAAGTGGTCTAAATGTATTTGTCTGTATTTATATATTCTGTGGAAGGTGTAGGATCAAGAAATGTTCGTCTAATCAAAACGTTCGGTCCGAGCGTTTTAATATGCTTTCCTACCTGCCTGTCAACGTATGTATTAGCATACCTCTGCGCACCCAGTTCGCGCAGACAGGATACGTCATCAGCGCGTTCACGCACGCTGTGCAGACAGAGCGAGGATGGCAGGCAAACATCAACAAGCCGATCTTCCTTCCTGGTATTGTAGTACTTTTAAAGATTTCTCACCGGTGAATGACACATGATGTAGCCCAGCGGTTAATCCAGTCCTCGCGCCAGCTCGTTAGAAGTGAACTACGTGCATGAACTGTGTTCCGATCGATATGATCCCTACACAGAGTTCATTGCTCCCTACTCCCTGAGCAGGGGAAATCCGTTGAAGTTTACTTCACTTCAGAACATGGGCTGGAATTGGGAACCGCTGATGTAGCCTATTGTAGTAATGTTGTCTCTGGTCTGTGAGTGTAAATGCGTTCAGGGGGCGTGGCTTTGGACGGCGATTGCAGGAAGGGTGGGACGTTCGCTTTCAGTGCTATCAGGCTAAAGTTAGCATTTTCCAAGATCTCCTATTGTACCTTTAAATTTAGCTATTTACCTTTAATATAGTTCTGTCATGACAATTCTCAGAGAGTTTAGCATGGCAATGTAGATGACAATGTTAATAGGTTTGGTTTTTGGCGGAATAGATCTGCTACGCTCCTGCAAGAAAGACTTGCTACTGCTAATACATCCACAGACATGCTGCTGTGAGCATGTAGGAAATACTGCTACTGCACATATACCATATATGAAATAACCACTATATATAACGTACATGAAATTACCCTGCAGCAGATCTATACAGGTGGAGCTGGGGAAGGAGGAGTGTTTCTGAAGCACGCTGGAACTGCAACAGCAAGCACTAGCAGAGTTTTTGAATGTTGAGAAGTGAGCTTATTGACTGTTGATGTGAAAAGAAACCAATCATCTGCACCATGTGAATAATGATGTCATTATATCAGATTGAGGTAGAACCTATCAGCCTGCGCCATCTTGAGTTTCAGAACTTTGGATATGTAAGCTATAATACACTTTCATTAATGCAATTAACATGCAATTAAGTGTCCAAAAACATTAATTCTGGTCAATATAATGATTTAAAGTATATTGTAAAAGTATGTTAAAGTGTAATTATTTTTTACTAGAAGTCAGAAGAGAAACTAAATCAACAATGGACAACTTGTGTCAGATATTGCACAAAACAAAAGAAAGCTGTCAAATTCATGGCCAGACCTACATGAAACGTCCCCTGTGTCCATCTCATCAGTGAAAAGATTTATTGGTGCAGCTCTGCTGAATGTGAAAAAGAAAAAGAAAAGAGAATTATTCATGTAATAGGGAAAAGACTGGTGAAGAAAAGTTATTTCCTCTTCATCCATGGGGTGGTAGGGGATTGGCAAGGCTAACAATGGTATAGATAAACCTTTCCAACTTATTTGGGACCCGTCCAAAATCTAAAATATGGGCAGGAAAGTAACCTCTGCAAGTCTGAATGCATTACCTGATCTACAGATCTACAGCCAGTGGTTGATTCTTAAGAAAAGATGCCACAGGGCTTAGTTAACACTGTGCAGTAGCCTGGAGACATATGTTTCCCCACTTCATATGAAATTTGGCATAACGTTCAGTGTCTCCAAAGCAATTTATCTCTTGGTTCATGTTAAGGCCCATTTTTCTTTGTTTAGCATGTTCTTTTCTCACTGCTCAGAGGATGTCTTTGTCTGTTGTCTCGAAGACCTTACTCTGTTCCTGCTTTCTAGCAAACTAGGAAGTATTATGCATTAAAAACACTGATTTTATTCAGTATATACAAACTTTTTTTTTTTTCCAGACGTAACCCATTCATTATTAGGTAGTGTATTTGTAAGTTTCCAAAAGAGTCTGCTGCATGCACTTTCTGTTGAGTGTTGCATAATTTGCATTGCACCTTCATGTGTAACTCTTTTGGACAGTCTGACAAAGGATTAAAGGAATTAAAGGTACAGTTCATCCAAAAATGAAAATTTACTCACCCTCAGGCCATCCAAAATCTAGATGATTTTGTTCCATCGTCAGAACAGATTTGGAGAAATTTAGCATTACATCACTTCCTCACCAATGGATCCTCTGTAGTGAATGGGTGCCGTCAGAATGAGAGTCCAAACAGCTGATAAAAACATCACAATAACCCATTAGTAATCCACATGACTCCAGTTCATCTATTAACATCTTGTGAAGCAAAGTTACAGAGTATTTGTTAAATCTAGCTAACAAAATATATATTGTGTGTTTGAGTGGTCCAGACGCTACAAAGCTGTGTATTTGTAATAAACAAATTCACAATATCATATAATTAATAAGTAATATATGATATCGTGATTATTGTTTTATATTATTATAATGAAGCTTTTTCAATGCATATAAAATCCTGTACTTCATTGTGTATCAGTGCTTGCCTCCACTTTACAATACATAAAGAGAAAAGAAAAGACTGTTTTCCATTTCCTCTCATAGATTCTGACAACAGTGTGAATAAATAAGTCTGACAGCAGTGTGTATACATTTTCTTTCAGAGCACCATATAGGTAACACATGCTCTGTGAGTACTGCTGCTGTGCTGTAACAGGCTTTTGTATGGCGATTAAAGATCTGTGGTCTTTCATTATGCATTGCTTTTGTTGTAATTGATATTGAATACATCACGTTTTCTTTTAATCTAGTGTATCTTCTAGAGTCTCGACTCTCAAGAGTCTCAAGTATAATCAGGAATATGCTATTTTCAGATTTGGTTTACTAAGCTTGTTCCGTGCTCTTTAGTAGTGATTCATAACAGCAGCCTTAGTATGCATGTGTCATGCAAATGTCAAAAGGTCAGTGATTCATACAGTTCATGTACTCCTCTTACTTGGTTCTACTGGGCCCGCTCTGAGTGGGATTCAAACCATCTTTTCCAGCATAAGAGGCAGGTACGCTATCAAGTACGCCAAAGACCGCAGCCCTTAGCATCAGTTGCTAGTGTGCCTCTTGAGATCAGATGAGTGAAGTTTACCTGCACAGCTCTTACTAGCTGGCCTCCATTACATAAGCACATATTCTTTGCTCTTTTGCATCACTCATTATTTACTTCATACTACATGATTGCAATTAGTTCTAATTCACTTCTAATATTTTCTAGCATTGGTGACTGAAGAGAGGGAATGTGCTTTTTTCTATGGATTGCTTATGGTTGTAAAGGAATCTGCACCAATTATAAGAATCCACTGGCACAGAACAGGGTCAATATATGATAGACCTTGTGATAGACAGTGAAGTTTAAGCCAGTTAAGACTTTAGAACAAATTCAGTTCAACAATATGCCTTTGCCTTTTACTTTTCATTGGTTTTCACTATGTTTATTAGCCATACACGCCACACAAGTCACTGTACTTAAGTATATTTTTGGCTACTGTGTAGTTTCTCTAAGTATCAAAGATACTTTCACTTTTACAACTTTTACTTTCTACTTGACTACATTTTTTAATAAATATATGTACTCTGTACTCAACTACATTTGGGATGAGTAATGCAATTACTAGTTACATTTTGCATGGCACATTTTTCAGCAGTAGTTTATTTAAGCTTCAAAACAAGTAATATTGCCCTCTACAGGGTAGTGAAGGTACTATATATTGTGTGTTTTGCCCTTGCACACCCAAACTTGTCAACACGGCTACTTTACGTGAATGTGAGTGCATTAGCAGGTATTTGTGAATCGTAGTTGGTTCATATCCGAGATGAGGACATGGCTGAGACCTTCTCGAAGGATACTGGTTTAATTATGCCCTTTTAAATATTTGAGCTTAACTGAGACTTCAGTGTTTGTAGACGTTTAAAAGGCTGTCAACCTTGATTTATTGCAATTTTGAGGTTTTCAGTTATAATTTGATTTTAGAAAATAAACATATGATTGCTCTCCTCACAAATCAACTACTGTTGAGGACTAATGCATCTTTAAGCCTACATGTTGTACGACTAAAATACTTAAGTACTGTTTAAATCAGTGGTATTGGAATGGGTGACATGTAACTTGTGTAAAAAAAAAAGAAAATTTACATTTTCACTGTAAGGTTATTTTCCTCAAGTATGGTTTTCAGGTACTCTTTACACCTCTGAATAGTTTCTTAGTGATACTTGCTAATGTAGCTGTTAGACAAACATACGTTTCATGAACGATAATCAACACTTTTTGAGCTAACATTCTGAATGTTATCAAAAACCAGATAACGTTAACATTTGTTCATAACTGAGAGAATCTTGTTAATTAGAGAATTAGCCAATGTTCTGAGAACATTCCCTGCTATCCATTAGCATTCCCATTCATCTCGATAGAAATTGCTCAGCTGGTGCAAGACCTAAGTGGCCATTTTTGCTTTCAGTTCTGGACACAAACCTTATCTGTTCTCAAATGATTTTTTTTTTTTTTTTGCAGTTTGTGAATGATATTATCATTACCACCTCAACAGAGACTAAGCATTTGACTAATAACTGCTTTGAAAGCCCTAATGGGGGGTTTAAACAGAATTAGAAAAATAATTACTGCCCAAAGTAGCATATATGGGACAAGTTGGGACATATTATTCCTGAGCAAATAGAAGCAAAGCATCTAGCAAAACAAAAAACTGTTACTTTTGTTGTGCAAATAATTGGACTTTTGATCCAGCCACCAGTACATTTTGTTATTTTCACAGAAACTCCTCAATGCTCTGAAAGGAAGGACCTTGTCTTCAGTGAGACATTTTGATGCTGACAAGCCTTTTCATTTGTGCGCTCAGGTTTGGTGTGTTAAGGCTGGAATACACTACATGATTTTCTCCCAGATATTTTGCCCAGAATTGCAGTCTGGGAGAGTCGGCAATAGTTGTCGAAAGTCAGAGCCAGTCTGCAGATTTTTGGCAGTCAGAGTTGATAGATTTCACAGACTCCCATTTTTTAGCCTCAAATTACAAATCCATCCAGCCTGAGGATATCAAACTTGTTTCATGTTCTGAGATGATTTTAGAACACATTGTTTTCATTTGTCATGTGTTTCCTAGCAATGAGGCATGTGTTTCTGCATGCGTTTGTTGTGATGTTTACTGTATGATGCCTAGTTGTTCTCTTTAACCACTTAGACTGCAATTCGTAGTAATATTATTGGAATCACATTGGTAGACATCAGTTAAAATTATAGTTGAACATTTCAACAATTGTGCTGAGTGGGCAAAGGTAAAAATTGAAGTGTTGACCCACCAAGATGTGACTGACTGAACATACGAAATCCAATATTTCTGTATGAGTTGTGTGGGCAACGTGTCCTTTAAGGTCATCTCAGCCTTAAAGCTTCCTTCAGGGTCGAAGTCTCCAAGTAGTGGATGCACATACTAATGATTGTACATTTGTTCTGACTTCCACTGAGAAGCTGTACAACGCAAGTTACAGCTAACACTTTCAGCAATAAAGTGTTCCCCATTGCAGCTTATATAGCTAGATTTAGATCAGATTACTCTTTTTATTGGAAAATGAATGAAAGTGATAGGAGTCAGAAAACATTTTCATATCGCTTTTAGACCACAAGCTCTTTCGAGAAGAGAAATTACATCAACTACCATAAGCACCTCACAGCAGGCTTGGTGGGAATAAATGTTCAATATGTATAAATATTACATATGCAATTTAATTTAATAAGATGACTGATTTATCTAACAGTGACAGGCAAGCAGTTATTATAGCAGATGTCTGTGATATCATTTATTGAACTACTTGATATACAGTATTGACTGAATGATCAATTGTGTGACGTAGCATCTTCACTGAAACAGGAAAATGAAATGGTTACGCACAAATCCAAGCAAGCCATTTTGTTAATATTATTTGGACATTGAGCAATGTTGTGTATAGAGTCACTTGCATATTTAAAGTCACTCTATACACAACATGCTCAATGTCCAAATGAAACCAATGCAATTGAATGTAAGGCTTTGGATTTACAGTATCAAGGACATCTTTCTCAAAGACAATACTGACACTCTGAGAGTCCAATGCCAGTGGCATTGTATTTTAAAAAGCTCCACAGTCTTTAAAACCTTCACAGTTTCTATGCATTTTAAATTCCAATCCTGCTTTGAATCGCCTGTTTTCTAGATGAAAGCAAGTCAGGCATGTTTAAATGACCAGTGGAAGTAAGGTAAGTGAAGATTGCCATCCATAGCCTTGACCGGATCTCTCAACCTCTCTAAAGTGTTCCTATTTACCTGAAGATATTCATCTCACTCTTCCTCCTCCTTCTTCCTCCAGCTGCTTGTGAAAGAGGCTTCAGAGACATGGCAAATATGGACTAAGCCAAGCGTTAAATTGGCTTTTTAAGGGAAATGAATAAATAACTTTGAGGAACTGATCCCTTGGCAGTGCACATCTGTCGTGCTTGCATTTTTACAGAGAGGGCTGCCAACTTGAATGGCCTGTTCTGACACGCAAACATGCCATTTGTGCTTTATTTTACTATAGTTAATTACCATTATATCTTCCTTTGTTTTGAATTTGTTCTGTCAGTCGGTATATGATAGGTCTACGCTATCCAGATACCCAAATATTTACAGCCACGTAAACACTGCAAAGTTACGAGTAAGAAAGATATGTGGGAAAAAATAATAATCAGGAGTCTTGATTTAATAAATAAATAAATTCCCACAAAATAAAATGTTATACAAGTTAGAATTATTTGAAGGTAAAATAATGAGCATGATGATAAATAATGAGAATAAGTAACGACAGAATTTTCATTTTTGTGTGAACTATCCCTTGGTTAACCTCAACTCAAAGATAAGGTTAGATAAGCCATTATTTATCCATTATTTATTGTCTGTCTGTTGAAATATATAAAACTATAATGTAATATACATGTGCATATCAATAATTATTATGATTATAATGGCAATGTGGGTATAAAACATTAATAAACTTTCAGTCTGTTGCTCAAACAAAGTCATATGAATGACATTTATGTTTTTTTTTTTGTTTTTTTTTTAAAGCTTGAAATTCTCAGAAACTCTAGCAATTACTCCAAGTCCTCATTTTGTGATTCACAGAAGAACATAGTCATATGGGTTTGAAATGATAAGTGAGTGAGTAAATAATGCCTGAAGTTTTATTTTAGGATGAACTATCCCTTTAAGCATTTTTAAGCCATATTTTTTTAAAGCACATTGAATTTAGAGGCTCTTGCAATGGAGGAAACCATCTGTCCATGAGTCAAAATCCCAGAGCCGGTCTTGCTCAATCTTTCCTTGATTACAGCCTCATGAAAATGGACTGAACAAGCTGTTATAAACTGCACTTCCATTACAGACTCCATCCTGCAACCACTGCTGCTCTCGGTGTGGGTTTGGTAAAAGTTGTTTCACATGCCTTTGATTTAAAAGAGTTTCTGCCAGTAATGTTGGAGTGAATTCTGGGTCATTTGTTATTTTTTTGATGTTATTGAAAGCTCATTTGGAAAGACTTTTGAAATTTGAATATTATTTTAAACATACCCCCGGTTTCACAGACAAGGCTTTAATCTAATCCCAGACTGAAATGTAAATCTGAGCTGTTTCAACTGAAAGACACTTGCACTGACTGATCTTAAAAGATGTCAGTGCCTTTGTTTTGTTTCAAGATGCACATCAGTAATGTTTTTTTATCTAAGGCACGTTTATAAAAACTACCTAAATGTCCTAATTGACCTATTGCTTATCCTGGTTTAACCTAAGCCCTCTCTATGAAACCAGGCCATAGTTCTCTTATTTAAAATATTATTATTAATAATAATAATAATTAGTAGTAGTAGTATTGAAATATTATTTTAAATCAACAGTTTAAATAAAAAAGACAACAGAAGATTTTGACCATGATGATCAATTAGAGGCCTTAGAACATTACATATAAAATATAATACAGTCTTTATAGGGTTACCATTGTTGCATTTGCAATTTAAAAATGGCTATTTAAGACGTGCAAAAATACAGTAGAAAATCAAAGTATATTATGTAGAGGGATTATGCTCTGTGGTTTGTTTTGTGTTCCAGTCCATCCCTGGTCATAGAGTTTAAAACATGCGTTCATGTCACACATATCCTCTCACACTGCGCGAATGGGACCAATCAATGCCTCCAGTCGCCAGCATCTTCATCCACACAGTGTGGTAGTCTTCAGCCTTTGTCGTATGAACCTCTGATTCACAGAGCTTTAAAATGACCAGAGACTTACACACCCGTGAATCTCTGCCACAAATCTCTCATTTTAGGTGTAATTTGCTGCCTGTCACATAGCTGTGAAAAGGACTGAATGCAAACTGAGAGAATACAAAAGTACGTTATTAATTCAAAAACATATTATACGCAGTGCAACCCCATAAAAAAGGTGCTCAGTAAATTCATGGCCACGCTTTCTGTTTTTACCGTAAGCGGATTTTACCTGTCTCCAGGTTTGGAAAATAGTTTGCATTAATTCAGGCATGATGGATGGAAACTTTATAGGTTATACAGACTTGAAATTGCTGCCAATGAAGAAAGTGTTTAAACTGACAAGTGCTCTGTCTTTTAAAACAGTGATTTTATTTGCCTATATTAATAATCTAGAATAAAACTTAACGAGATGTCATTTTTACCATTACCTTGTCTCAAGCATCTATTCTGGTGTTCAGCTAAAGTGATTCATTTTCCAGCCTTGTTACTTAATGACAACAATCCTAATGAATGAATATCTGGATGAAGCTAGACGGTCTGTTAATATATATATATATATATAAAATAAAATAAAAACTCCCACCACTATTTAAATTCTTAACTTGTTTTCATTACCTACCATGCAGGTATTCATCTAACTGAATAGCTGAACCTGCTTAGAATTGCATACAAATAGTACTAAAGAAATATGTTGGTAAATGAGGGACTTTTTGACTGGGGAAAGCGTTTTATGGATTACGGACTTCATATTTTGGCCAGAAGGGAAGGTTTGAAGTTAAAACACCTTAATGATGGATTTGTTTCTAAAATAAAGTTATTTAAGATCATTTGGCATGTCTTTTTAAATTATTTTGATTGTGAGGATCATTGAACATGATAGAGATGTCGTCACTGGATTCAATTGAGTGTTTTGCTTTCCCCTTAGATTCAGTTGGTCTCATTTACTAATAATTGCATACAGATGTTCCTTTTTTTCAACAGAAATTAAGCAAGTAAGACTATTTGTAGCATGACTTAAAGAAATGGAAATTATTTTGCCATTTTCCAGCATCTACTGGACTGGAGTGTGAAGTTTTGGATGGTACACAAAAGAGTAATATACAGTAGATATTACTATAAAAAAAGGAACACCTGTATGCAATTATTAGTAAATGAGACCCACTGATTCTAAGGGGAAAGCAAAACACTCAATTGCATCCAGTGACTACATCTCTATCATGTTCAATGATCCTCACAATCAAAATAAATAAATATATATATAT
>NW_015640435.1:54952-81443 GCF_001515625.1 Sinocyclocheilus rhinocerous | reverse complement strand
CACTGTATATATATATATATATATATATATTTTTTTTTTTTTTTTACAATCACTTAAACACGAAGTTGTTTTTCACCAAACTGGATTGGAGCACTTTCTGGAATCACAGTGTACTGCCATTATATTGTATTATATAACATTCCTCAACCATATATTCATAAAATGTTATTCTTTCACAGAAAAGTCATACAGGTTTGGAAGGACGTGAAATCTGTGCGTATAAGGAACATATACAGCAATAGATACTCAAAATGAATCTCAAACTCTATTTATAGTCATTCATATTTAAACTTGCATATTCAATAACCTACTATCTGCTGAATGTACATTTTCCAAAATACTATCAATGTTTGAAGTAAGCATTGCATGAGAAGGACAAGGATCCTCATCCTAATGTTGATTTGATCCAATCTCCAAGAAGTGTATAAGCACCTGTCTTTGCATATTTGAAAATCTGAAAGATTGTTCAGCTGGTGGGAACAATGGTGAATGGACAACATACAAGAATAAAAGGTTTTTTGAAGTTCTAGCATTTTTATTGTTTTGTCAAGCATGTGGTGAGGGATAGACAGATTCTGGGCAGGCTGTGCCAGGAATAGTTCATACATCCCAATCAACACCAGCGTTTCTGTAAAACTCCCATCTTTAACTGTTCCCAGCTGCCACTGAAAACCTGTTTCCTCTCTTAGGATAATTTAATGATAGACACTGTACAATTAAGTACTTCTCAAGTTTCCCTTGAAGTATAGTTGGTATACTGCATGCAGTAAATCGCTTTAATTAGAATTGAACTCATATCAGCGTCTATAGTAAAACTGGGACACAAATTATTTGTTCTTGAAGCCTTTATGTTCACAATCACAAAATCACAACCTTAAAAAATGGTATGGGGTAAGATGCCATTCATGCCATTTGTGAAAATTGGAATGACTTGAGAGTAAATAATACATTTTATTTTTGGATAAAATATTTGAGCTTCTTTAAGATCATCAGAATGAAGAAAGTGGGTCCTCAGAAAGGATAAGGTGGATATTATTTTTTCTGCTACTCCCCTTGTCTGTTTCCAGAAATGTTCAGTTGTTACGATGAATGAGGCAAAGCCTGAAACTAAAATATTTAAGAATAAGTTAATTCACCAGGATCTCATAAATAATGTCTTCTACACATCCCAGAATACTGCTGGCTTGTGTATAGCAATCCATTCAAAATTAAACTCAAATCCAAAAGAATTAAACTCATTTATCTCCACATTTCAACACAAGAACCTAAGCTTCAGTCCAAAAAAAAGCCAGTAAGACAAATGATAGGTTGAGATACTGCCAAAAGACAAATGCTCTTTCTGAAGGACTTCAGGAACTAGAGTTTCAAGGTTCTCACTGTCTTTTCTGGGATCTGTGACAGATTGACATTGATGGAAAGGTGAGGTTTTGAAGGTTGCTTCTGAGTTAGAAGTGATTGCCTTTTGTCAGTCATTTGTAGGCTTAGTTGGACTTTGGTTTAGTTTGAGTCGATCAAGGCCCAAACTTCCACGCTGGAGTGGAGTGGGGAATCAGACATGAAGAAAGATGGATGCTTCTGTCTTCAGGTCTAATGAAACACAGCTGTATGCACTTACTGGATTTTTCCAGACACACACACAGCCAGGGCTGCAGCTGAATTGTGAGGTGATCAAACAAGGTTTGAGTGACATTGAAAAGAAAAGGAATTTAAGAGTCTTTTTTTTCAGCTCTCACATTAGACATGCATCATCATTAGCTCCAACATTAATCCTCATGTTTGCACTCATGTGAACTTCCCTTCCAAATGGATTCACCTTAGATGTTTAAATCTCAGAAGCAAATGTGTTCACGCGGTATGACCAAAAATTTATATCACGGTATTTTTGAAAATTATACCGGTTTCACGGTACATGACGGTATTTTTTTTTTCATGCATGACCGGGTGTTAACCATATTTTCTACTGATTGAGAGAGGAGATGCTGCAGTATAGTGACTTAGAATGCCCTATTTTACTGTCATGATGAGTAAATATTGTCAAAAAATACCACACTAAATAAATAGTGACTAAACACGACCCCTTTTAAAGGGGTCATATGATGCGATTTAAATTTTTCCTTTATCTTTGGAGTGTTTCAAGCTCTTTGTGCATAAAGAAGATCTGTAAAGTTGCTAACACTAAAGTCTGAACTTTCACGCTTAGTAACACATACAGCTGTTCCCTCACCACAGTGCAACAGTGAAAAGGGACCCCTTTCAAACAGTGTCGCGTTCCGAACATTGTTTAAGCGACATACGTATTGCGGTATTTTAAAAATTAATATCATAACAAAAATAAACACCGGTATTCGATATGAACCGGTATACCGCCCAGCACTAAAATAAAGCATTTGTAATTTATATAATATGCCTATTTCTAAGTTACAAAGTTAGCAGGGAGGATAATGGGATCATACAGGGAACAAATCTGGAAAATAATAATAATAATAATAATAATAATATAAGTATATAAGTGTTATATAAAAATAAGCATATCAATATGTAATACATATGTATTTGAAGAGGTTGTTTTTTTTTCCACAGAAGTTGTATTTATTTTATTTAGATGATGTTTGTCAAATTATGAATTGCTTAAATAAAATTACTAATAATTCTTTTTTATTAAAAATATTATATTTTAAAACAATTATTTAAAAATTGTAAATATAGTTTTTTTACAATAAGTTAGGCCTAGAGGGCTCTGACGGTTCCCCACTGATATATATATATATATATATATATATATATATCAAGTAAGTATATATATATATGTATATATATATTTTTTTTATGTGAAATTAACTTACGGTAATACATTTTGAATATTCATTCAATCACTCATTCATTCATTCATTTATGAATAATATTATCATCATTTCATAAACACAAGGGAAGTAAAAAAAATTAATAAAAAATGCTAGCCTATCGTGTATTAAATGGTCTCAAGTTTAACTTGATTTGAACCTGTAACATTCATTTAAAACTGCAGTCTGTAACTTTTTTTGGTTAAAAATGATCCGAAATCAATATTTGAGCAAGTACATAACCAGCCAGTGTTCAAAACTATCGCCTTACTTTAGCCCGATTGACAACGGTTAGCTTATGATAATGTTTTCTAATTTGAGTGGTACGGGTAGGTTTTCGCGAGAAATTTGAGCATGGCACTGCATCATTACGTCATGTCTGTAAATATAAAGAAGTTGACCCGGCTACTGGGCTATTGCATGTGAGGATCTTGCAGGTGGCCGATCGTTTATAGCCTTTTCTCACGGCAGCCAGAATAATTAAATGTATCATTTTGATGGCAGATTGTAATCCATAAAGGATTATGTGTTTATGAAACACATGTGAATGAAATTAAATTATATTCCAGTTATAAATGTGCTTCTGATTACAGATAGCCTGGGATTACAAAGATTTGTATTTTAAAGAAAACCAGTTCGAAGGGAGCATAATTTGCTTTTTGTGTTAAAAGAATTTCTTAATATGAAATTCGAAGCGTATGACGATTAGATTAGACTGTGCAGAAATTTAAATCTACACGCTGATACACACTATACTCATAGTCACCAATGCTGATGTTGTTAACATTAATCATTTGAGAATAAAGTATAACAATAATAATAATTTGAACGGTTTGATGTGATATGAGCTAACCGATCTTTAGATTTAATCACCATTGGTAGCGAGATTTATGGTAATGCTTTTTTCCTCAGTTGGTCAGAACAAACGAGGCAGACTTGTTACTTACTTGTTCAGATGGCAATATACGGTGAAAATTCGTATTTGGGTCGTATTCCAAGACGCAGGCTAGAATCTGTGATTGTAAAGTACAGTAAATATCCACACCGGTGCAGTGACTGACTGCCACGCATACTCTTCAGAACATTAGATTAATCCGCGCTGGAGCGGAGCCGGCGCACAACCCACGCAAGCTAGATAATTCCGCACACAGCTGCAATTCCAGGTTTTCAAACAGAGATGGCGACAGAGGCAAAACTTACAGACTGCAGCTTTAATGTGTAATGACACTTGAACATTTTCATGTCAATTTTCGTTAATAACTTCATAAAAGTTATGCTCACCTGCACTCAGCATTGATCACCTTTAGATTTGCTTTACCTCAGTGGTTACAAAGGCCTGATGAAAGGCAGAAATGATCATTCAGACTGTAAAATGGGTATATAATGTGACAGCAACCTCCTCTATGGTCACCCTACACAACTGCATTATAAATCAGTGCTGCACCTGCTTTGCAATCAGTCATTACACTCACACATGCAACCACATGAGGGAGGACAGGAGAAGGTTGATTGAAAGCTTGTGGGACAACATAGGTTAATGGTGCTGTCTTTTGTGTCTCTGGTCACACACACCTCGGCTGTCCTTTGAGGCTCGCATGAAGGGACTTCTCTGCGCAGCCAGATTCAATCGGACGGGAATTGATTTTTGCTCTGATTGAAATGCCGTCTTCATGATGTGCTTGACTCAGCTTATTACTCAAAGCAGACACCAGCTATAGATCCACACAAAGCTGTCTTCATCTTGGCCACGTAAGCATTCAACCTCTTCCCCTTAGCAGCCCTCATAGCAGCATAAGAAAATTGTGTGCATGTTCAGTTATTAAAATGTGTGTATATATATATATATATATATACAGTATATATATTATATTAAAATTATAATATATTATCATTGTTAACAGATTCTATCAATGTATGAAACTGACTCAGGAATGCATTTTAAATAAATAAATACATAAAATAAAACAAAAACACTGCCCTTCAGGCACAGAGGATGCTATACGATTATCATATATTTCTTAATAAACTTCCATTAAAAGTGCCATGGTTTGCAGTCTTTGTGTTGTGCTTTCTTTGCCCCATTAAACTTTGTACCATCTCGAAATGTTGCTTACCTGATAGCTTAAAGTTGGTGTCAAACAGAAATTGCAATCATATTTTCTTTCCTACTGTGATGTACTGTATATCTGAGTGAAGCGGCTTTTATGAAAAAAATGTAGGGGGGCGGGACTTGATTTTGTCTATCAAGCATTGATTGGACCATGGATTGTTGTTCTTTGTTAAATGCAGCAATAGTGTGGGTTAAAAAGAAATTATGATGTACATGGAAAAATCATAAACATTGCAGTAGTCCGTTGAAAATAAAATTTGTAAAAAATTATTTTATTGTGACTTTAATATTCTTACACTGCATTCTAAATGAATTTGGAGGTGAGAATACTCAAGTTGAAATTTTTCATTTCTGACCTTAAAATGTCCCAGGCATATTTTCCAGACCGCTTTTTCACACCCCACACCATTTGAAAACAATCAATGGAATGTCATTTTAGACACAGCTATCATCGAAATGACATCAAGTGACACTTCTCACTAAATTCAAGGTTAAACATGTTGTCTATCCGACCGACAGTGCTGTTACAGTGGTTATTTTCAAGTAGGAGGTGAGAGAATTTCTTCCGAGTCTTCTGGCAAGCACAATCAAATTTTACAAAAACATATTTTGTCAAGTGTTTTTGAAAAGCCCTGTATTATGAGACATTGTCTGGGGTATGTAGGATGCAACATTGAAATAAATATTAATTATTGGATGGCTGAAAGAAAACCATGCTTAAATACGGTGCAAAGTATTGGGCAAATTCATTATAAACAAATAAAATAAGAAGGAAACAGTAATATCAAAACCAAAGAAAACTGACAGAGAGATATAATGCTATAGAGCTCTGAGAGAGCCAAGAATGATCAAATATTGTTAGTTTTGGGTGTTATTTAACATGATTGATGTGTAAAATTGCTAAAATTATTGATTCATATCTAATGTGCTAAAATTACTAGGCCAACTGCACAGAAAATTTCACCAGGTCATAAATGAGCAGAAAAACTACTGAAAATGTATTGTAATATCATGTGGGCTGCTCTCTAACCTTTGCTCTAAGCTGTCACAGCAGGGAAGACTCACAAACCCCTCACTAAAGACTGTCATGAGCCGTCTTGCAAACCAGCCAAAACTTGACCCCTTGCAAAAGACAGTTTGGTCCTTATTAGTCCAGTTTGATTAGTGCTGCTTTGGTGCTGGTCTGCTTGGTGGTCTATCATAGCCATGTTGTTTATCAGCAAAAATAGCTGATGATGAGGGAAGTCAAAGGCCTGACTCACACATCCTGCATCTTCAACACATGAATGTCACATATTAATTTTGAAATTTACTATTTTTGCCTTGCACCACATACTGTGCTCAGCAGAAAAATGTGTTGAAAATGCATTGTCAACTAGTTTATGAACAGTCTTTTGCTGTAAAGACTTTTATGAAACAACATAAAATCATGAAATTAACTGCTTGCTCATTGTTTGAGAAAAAGTTGTCTGCAAGTTTCACACAACTTCCTATTCAGAAGATCACTGCCCATTCGGTAAATCTGACCAAATCCAGATGATGCAAAGCTTCATTTTGAAGTTTTTGTTAAATTGCATGTAGATTAATTAGTGGTAAAAGTAGTGGTAAAAAGCTCAGTAAAAAGCTAAAGTTGCCTGCCTTCACTGTCGCCACACTAAGCTTTAACTCTTTCAAAATCTAGAAGTTAGAGTTTGAGTTTGAATAATGTGCAAGAGCATGAGTAACACTGTAATAGCATTTCAGGCATTTAACTGACTTCGGGATGATAGAACCAGAAGTGCAAGAATTCTAACTCATTTCTAGGTTTTAGGACTCATTCCTGCAGCACTTTATTTAAAGGTACACTACTGAACTCTGGCCTCTATACTGTCATCTGTAGTTGAAACATGAAGATGCAAGTTAAGCTTGTAGGGGTAAAGCAAGAAAGCTGAACACTGACTTTTTTTTTTCAAACAATTTGCTTTTGTTCATATTTACAAAAGAAAAAAAAAAGTAAAATTTGACAAATGTGCAATTTTTATCTTAGCTTCTGTTTATGAATGTTTGATTATGACCTATGATCTTGGATTACCTTCATTATCCTCTTCAATCACTGCACTGCTGCTAGTTTCTGATTCGTGAACTAGATTATAGAATAAACCACCAGATTTGGATTCTACCCTCTGTTTGCCTGTGACATGAGCCCTATAATCCTCAGCAGACAAGCTGGGCTGTGTGTTTTATCCAGGGCTCATCACCGTGTGATGGCATGAGACCGTGGGATGTGTCCTGCTGACCTCAGCCTTGCAGAGTTGATTGAGACTGCAATCCTGTTATCAGAGTTTCAGTTCCAGTGCCTTCATGTAGAGACAGTAGTGACAGCAATCAGAGGATCTCATTTGACCCATTCTGTGATAGTTACTAAACCTGACCGGAACGACTAAACCAGTCCTCTCTCCCGTTCTGCTACATGCTATAGTGAAATAGACAAGTTTTTCTATTCCTTAAGGTTATAGGATCATTTTGAATTGCACGTGTAATGGGCCAGCTAGGAGGAGTTGTGCAAGTAAACTTCACTCCCCTACCCTCAAGAGGCACATTAGCGATTGGACTTTGGCACCCAAGTTAGCGCGCCCACTTTCCATGCCAATTGACGCTGGTTTGAATCCCGCCCTGAGCGAGTAGGACCAGTCACGTTGGTGCCATGTTTAGGGGGATGAGTATAACTGAGTTTAGCTAGGAGCAGTTGTGTAGGCAAACCTCACTCCCCTGCCTCAAGAGGCACATTACGACTGGACTTTTGCACCCAAGTTAGCGTGGCCATCTTCATTGCCGATTGACGCTGGTTTGAATCCTGCCCGGAGTGAGAAGGACAAGTTACGTTGGTGCCATGACCATACCTGTCAACATTTTATATTAATTTAAATAATTATTATCAAACAATTATATTCATTTAGTAACATAAATGTATCTTAGTGTAGGCTATATCTTTAGACTTTTATATTTCATTATCTTCTTGTCGATCCACCAGTTCACATTTACAACTGCGTGTTTTCTGCATAAAAATAAGTGTCGTTTTTGGCTTTGGTCTAAAATGCAAATTCATTCTCTGTCAGCATGTGCCGCTTTTCGCCATGAATATAGCCGTTTCCCCCGTAACCGCAGTAAACAAAGCAGCGCAGCACCTGACTTTAAAACTTGCAGCGCTAATATTTAATCAGTTAAATAGCCTTTTTGAAGTGTAAGCTATATCTCATTATACATGTAAATATACATTTACATGTATATTTCGTTTTTTCACTGGAGCACCACCTGAGTCTACTCCTCCCATTTCTACCAGTGATCATTGTTTCCTTCCCGTACTACCTACGAACATATCAATAGCGTCACTGGGCTGTAGGTTGCCAAGTTGTGGGGAGAAATGGTTTGAAATTTGTATGCGTCAATCAGGGGCGTAATTTCCACTGGGAACAGGGGGGACATGTCCCCCCCCCCACTTTTCAAAATCACGTTTGTGTCCCCCCCACTTTCAAATTCGTTTGTTATGATTTTTTTAACCGCACGCCGTCATCGCCACGAAGGAGCAGGACCGAGCAGGACACCGACACGTGCGCGTCGTACGTGAGGCGACAGAGGGGGTACGCGAACAAAATGCTGAGTTTTGCGATGTTTAGTGAACGAATCGTTCGTGAAAATAATTGATTCAATGATTCCAGGAAATGGGATTCAAATTGAAAACATTTTCCCCCATTTTGTGTCTCCCCCACTTCTCAAACCAAAGTTACACCCTTGGCGTCAATCGTGTGAGAAAGATGCGCTTCATACGAGCTCTGGCAACTGGACAACCTTGGAATTAGTTGTCGTGATTATTCATATAATGAGGTTTGGCCCATACAAATTACGGGAGTTTTACCGGAAGCGAATGTAGCAAACATATAAAATAGCCTACGCCCAGTGGGATTTTTTTGTATAGAAAGATTAAAAATATGGGCGAAATACGGGAAAATATTTAAACGGGATGATAGCGGGATAGAATGGTAAAATACGGGAGAATCCCAGGAAAAACGAGAGGGTTGACAGTTATGGCCATGACCCGGATGGGAGTGAGGTTTAGGGGGGTGAGTATAACAGAGTCCAACTAGGAGGAGCTGTGCAGGTAAACCTCACTTCCCTGCCCTCAAGAGGCACATTAGCGACTGGACTTTGGTACCCTAGTAGGTGTGCCCTCCTCACATGCCTATTGACGCGGGTTTGAATCCTGCCCAGAGCGAGTTGAACCAGTTACACTGGTGCCATGACCCCGATGGGAGTGAAACTTAGGAAGGTGAGTATAATTGAGCCGAGCTAGGAGGAGCTGTGCAGGTAACCCTCACTCCCCTGAGTGAGGCGCACTAGCAACTGATGGTAGAGGATGTGGTCTTGTTAATGTGCCCACCTCCCATTGTTGACACTTGTTTGAATCCCGGAGCTGTGTGAGTAAAACCTGTTACATTTGCAAGGAAAACAAAACGGATGCAAATATTTAAACGTAAAAAAAAAAAAAAACTTTGACTCAAAGAAAATAAAAAAAGAACACAGTACAGACAATCTTACAATGTTACAAATTGCAAATGACAGGCAGCATCTGATGTTGTGACCAGTGTGCAGTGAAGTACAAACCAGTAAAAGCTGTCAGTGTTTTTACTGAAGGACATAGAAAGTCATAGCACCATGGTGTCAAAGTCATCATCAGTTACTCCAAAGCAGGTTAGCACTCTTTCTTCACAGTCAGAGTAGCTGTGTATTTCTATATTCTCAGAAACCTCTATAAACTCCTTTATACGTAGACCATGGCATCAATTTCATTTCTGAATTCAAGTTATATGCTCCAGGCCATCCTTCATGGGCCATATTCACTCAGATTTATCTGGACCAATTTCACATAGATGTATAGAAAAGCACAATATACAGCTTTCTCATTATGTTATGTTAAAAGATCAGTGCACCAAAGACCCCAATCATTATTGCTTTAGGATTCTGCAGTTTTAGCTCACAAATCTCAGTCCAGTGATTTAATTGTTCACCTTTTCTATGCTACACATCTTTAATTGCTCTTAGACAAGTTTGATTGGAATAAGTGTTGGGGATAATGAGCAGAGATTCTGCAATCGTTGTTTGAAAACAATCCCCACAAGTTAGCTGGGGCCCGTTCTTCGTACGTTGCTTATTACATCCGAGATGAAATCATCACGTTAATCAGGATCTGGCTAATTCAGTTCTTCGGATGCACCTGTTGTTGATGATTAGTATGGCTGGATTGAGTTATCTGAGATAATTGCGCGTTCATGGGTTGGTTTAAAAGGGGCTATGTATCGATACACGAAACCACGATCAGCAATGCAGCGATTGGCTGGCGGCAAGACAGCAACGTAATGACATCATATAATTAAAAAAGACACCCGATGAAAAACTTGACAAATTTTTGAACTTTTATAAGGAAACAGCTAAAGCGAACAAAACTACATAAATGTTATAATAGATAAATGAAATGTGCACTGTTTTTATTTTATTTTAAATTTTTACATGATTCCCAATTATTTATATTCATGATTTCTAATATAATACAATTATGAAGTAATAATTTTATGACGAATAAATCTTTCAGTGAGTAAATCTGGCTGTGTCTATAGTATTAAAGACTACACAACAATATTATGTTATCTTTAAATACATTTTTAAATGATTATTATTTTAACTTATTGTCCCTGGATTAGTAGGGTACTCTTGTAATAAAGTAGCGGTGGTAGCGGACAGATTTTAAATATCAATTCTGCTTAAAAAGATGCGATCTAATCCTGTTTACATGAAATAAGCCTGCTCCCAAGCAGGTTTAAGCTTATGGACCTGTTGCTATGACAGCAACTCCGGGATGAGCTTTGAAGAATCAAACAATCCAAGATCATGCCAAATCGTCAACAATCAAATCCAGCTAACTGAGTTAGCGACGTACGAAGAACGGGCCCCTGGTCCCCCCAACGCAGTATTTCTAGTAAATATTTTCTTACAGTGTGGCTTTTCTGGAATTAACATGAATACTTTTTAAAGAATAAACACCCTACAAGAAACTTTAGCCTAACTGCAAGTGTATTGTGTCTGTGCTTTTGGGACTGTGCCTTTTAACACCACTGTACTTCAAAACCCTGTTTGTTAGTATTTAAATTTCTATTTGAGAGCACTTGCTCTACATGTCGCTGAATCACCCACAGGCTTATGAAACCATTATAGACTACTGCATTTGTATTGATATTTCCTTCTGTCTTTGTTATTTGGCCTCAGGTGACTGACTGCTAACCTGATATTCTCTGGTAAAAAATATTGATCAAATTGACTTCTGAGCTTTCCAGCAGCCCAAATCATGGTATCCCCTCACACCATGCTGTCTGGTGCTGTGCTTGTTTGATCAAGTATATCCTCATCTCATATTTTCTAAAAAGTGTTGTTGGACATCAAGGTGGTCTCTTGCAAACAACAGAAGAGGTTGCTCTTTTATAGCTCAGGAGACTTGAACACAAGTCCAACTCTTGCCATTAAAATAAATGGGAATGTTAGCAGCTAGCTTTCTCTACCTCCTTGTATTGTTCCCTGGTGTTTTGTTAATTAGTCTTGTTAACTCATTTTTGTTTTTAAAGCCCTCTTGTTTCTTAAGATATATTCAAATTAATCCAGCTAATTTTGAAAACACATTTTATTCTATACATGTTACCCTTTCTTCCACACTGAGACAGAGTTTTTGTTCAGGGAAAACTGAGCTTTTTGAAAACACTATACCAAGTGTGTACATTTAAAACGGTTTACTGTAAAAAACATGCAAGTGGCTACATTTCTGCAAAATTATATTACATTGCTTCTTACCTGTTTTTAATGGCAATTTCAAAGTGAAATGTCCACTGATTGGTGCTGAAAGTATGTTTCATCCTAAACAAATTAATGGGAATATGGCAATATTTTATAAAATTGGTTGGTGTACACAGTGGCGTGCACAGGGGGTGGGGGTTGGGTGGGCGGTAGGGCTCGAGCCCCTGCCCCTTTAATCGCCGACACTAAAGTGCTCTTTCGATCCGGCCTATGTGCCCCCAGACCGTGATTTCTACCGAGGGGCCTATTTTTTCAATGTTATTTCCTGAATTCTTTGTAAGATAATATCAAATGTTGTGTCACTTGCATGAATTATTTGATGTTATTTTAAATGTGAAATAAAAGGAAGTTACTACAACTACTTTTTTACATTTTAAATGTTACTTTAATATAAGTTTATTATGGGTCTATGTTTAAATAATTGCCCAAAGGCCCTACAGTAAATTCATAGACCCCCAGGAGCTTGGAGACTTGTGTTTTCTTTATCTGGTTAAATAATATTGAACATTCTTTTTTAATAAAACTATACTCTCAATATAATATTTGTAAGATTTTGTGTACGATTTTAAAAACAAGGGCTTCCTTTGTAATCTGAAACAAAATGATCATGCACAAAATTAGCATGACTGTTAAAGGGACAGTCCAGTGATTGTTACGCCATCTGCAGCTTGTGTGAAGGCTGGGTAGATATATGAATATGTATAGTTCTGCTTCTCTGGATGGGTTTGATTGCTTTGATGATCAGATGTCTAAGAATTATGAATTATGAATCTCTTCCCAAAATGTAATTTGTGAACAAAACGATTGAACCGCTTCCCCTCCCTCTACATCCCCCTCACCCTGCTAATAAGGTCTGATTACGCTTTGAAGTGTAAGAGCATAATTTCTATAAACCATCTTCACATCTCCAATCCAGGAAGACTGAAGACCTTTGTGTTTTGTTGTGTTTGTGTTTGATGATTAATTTATGGCCCTTTTCCAGGAGTACATAATGGCAGGAAAGGGAATGGCCTTTGCTGGGTGTTTTTTTTTTTTTTCCTTCTCTCTTCCTTTTTTATGACTTATTGATGATGGCTGGAGGTAAAATAAGCACCTTCACTTTATAACAGTTCTTTCTATTCCTTGAATCAGATCAGAAGTTCATATATAAAAGTTCATGCAACACAGCACTGGGTGTTTTCATTGATTGCGACACGTCCCTTGCAAGCAGTGGCAAGTGACTCTCTATGAGTGAGTCATTGAATCATTAATTTAACCGGTTCATTCAAAAACACTAATTCATTCTGGAACAAAACACACAAATGTCTTTATGGGTAATTTAACCATTCACTGATTCATTCCAAATCACTGATTCATTCAGGAATGAAACAAATAACTTTCTATATGAATGAGTCATTCAAACAATCATTTAACCGATTCATTCAAAAATGCTAATTCATTCTGGAAAGAAACATGTGAATGTCTTTATGGGTGAGCAATTTAATCATTCACTCATTTCACTCAGCTGATTCATTTCAAAATGCTGATTCATTCAGGAATGAAACAAGTAACTTGTCTATATCAATGAGTCATTGAATCGATCATTCAACCAGTTTGTTCAAAGATGCTGATTCATTCTGGAATGAAACACACAACTGTCTTTATAGAAAGTAAAGAGTAATTTAATCATTCACTCAACCAAGTCATTCCAAAATGCTGATTCATTCAGGAATGTGCAGTAATGGTGAGGATTTTAGAGTGACTCTTTATGCTGGTTACATCATTACGCCAGTCAGAAGCGTCAAGAGTCATTGAATTGAATTAATTTAATCAATTCATTCAAAAGCATTGCTTAATTCCAGAACGAAGTAACTGTCTATTTGAATGAGTCATTGAATCGATCATTCAAGTAATCATAATAAAAAAATTTGTTCTATATAGTATGAAAGTGTGTAGTATTAATGTAATCCTGACATACTACATTTGTCATGTTGTCATTTAACTTCACTGCCATACACAAATCTTCTCCCATGACCTCATGGGATAAAAAGTGTCCATTGACAAAAAAAAGCAATATCACACATACTCTTACTTGAATTTGTCTTCTGAAAAGCTTCTGTTTCCTTTGTTGTAACTGAGAATTTGTTGAAATGTTCACAGTTAATCTGATCATATGTTTTCTGTTGATGTCTCTTCACAGAGGGAGCCTACAAACTCTTCCCAGCAGTAAGCTCAAGATGTAATTGTCCCTGTAAGTAACATTTTTCTTCATTACAGTCTATTTGAATCCACTAAAATGAGCTTGCCGCTGTCTGTTCCTTAAGTTGCTTTTGTAGAGCCCACAGTAAATCTGACTTGCTTAATTCCAGCTGATGTCATCACATTGGCTTGGACTGCAGGTTATACAACAAAAATAGATGCTTGTCAAGTTTATTTGTACAGCGCTTTTCACGATACAAATCATTGCAAAGCAACTTTACAGCAAATTAAGTTTCTACAATATTTAGTGGTAGTTTATCAGTGGTGACTGTCAATTAATATAGTTGAGTATCATCAGCATAACAGTGGAAAGTAATCCCGTATTTTCTAATAATATTATCAAGGGGCAACATGTATATCGAAAATAGCAGAGGACCTAGGACAGATCCTTGTGGCACTCCATATTTTACTGGTGATAATTGAGATGACTCCCCATTTAAATGAACAAAGTGGTAGCGATCGGACAGGTAGGATCTAAACCATCTTAAAGCCTGCCCTTGAATACCTGTATTGTGCTTGAATGGTTTTTAGCAGAATAACAGAACAGCTTTTTGTCCACTATTATTATCAGTCTATGCAATGCATGACATGTTTACAGACAGCAACAGGTTTGTTGGTTTAATAGGATATCTGTTGAAATGACTTGGCTGTCACACTTTGGAAATATTGTTGTACCTCCTTCATGGTAAAGTACCTGCTTACAAAAATACATTTCATTATAAACAGCTTCACGGAAGACAATAACTTATCATCTGTTTACAACCTCTCTTGCAAGGTCAGTGCAGTAGCTGCAGCATGAATTACCTGAAAAATACAGATGTGATTTTATAAATAAAGCCTGGATCCTTCATGCTAACAAGCTGTGTAGAGTTATAAACAGTAATTTGGGCACCAACAAACAATTTAGTGTGCATAAATGTGGGCTCGGAGAGTAAAATGATAATGAATCCCCCTGAGGGGATTAATAAAGTCTATTTACATGTATAACAAACAAATATGAATTTTAAAATCTCCATACAACTTTAATGTGTTGATGATTTTTCATGGCACATATTTTTAAATGACCATTAATCCACACATACAAAAAAATAAAAATAAAATTTAATTGGATGTAATGCAACATGAGCTCATGACTAATGAAGATGCTTATCATTCAGTAAGCGCATGTCAAAATAATTAAATAAACTAAACTAAAAAAATATATTCTGTTTTCTGCTTATCAGAGTCAGGCTGATCTGATGTCATTAATGTGTACCTCTGTCATGCATGTTAACTGAATCACATCCTGAATGAGATGCAGTAGCACAAATGTTGCTTGAGGCTCTGTTCTGGATCAGTCCTGTATCCAGGATTTGTTATATCTGGTGTATATTTAAGCTGAAAATGAATTAATGCTGTAATTTTACAAGCTGCAATAAAGTCATTCCACAAAAAGATAACCATTTGTGCCTACGACATTCGATAAAGTGAACATCTAATGGTAAGTGTTTGATATATGAAATTCATTAATTCAACATGTATTATTATTATTATTATTATTATTATTTAAAAAAAAACATTTTTTGTGAGAACGGTGTAGTTTTCATAAAAGTATTTGAAAGGAGTATATGTCCCTATAGCCAGTAATATATTTTAATTTTAAATTGTAATTAAATAATATTGAATGCATTTTAATAGCATAATTTATCTGCATCTGTAAATTTCACCATTACAGTACTGGTCAAAAGAATAATTAAATTTTCTTATGCTTACAAAACTGCATTTATGTAATGAAAAATACACTATGTGAAATATTATTACAATTAAATTATTTTTATATATTTGAATAACTGTAACTGAAGATGAAGAGCTTGAAAAGAGTCCGCACATTCAAACATTAAAGCATCACAAGCGAGATGAGAACGATATATGCAATTTACTGAATAAAACAAGGCAAACGTTTCGGTCACATGTTGACCATTTTCAATGCCAAGCTAACTGCAAAGCTGAATTTTCCGCATCATTACTCCAGTCTTCAGAGTCACATGATGTAATATGCTGATAAAATATTAGAATTATTATTAATACTGAAATTATATATATATATATATATATTGTAAAGAAAAGAAAAAAAAGTGTGACATTTACGGTAAAATACCGGCAGCTGTGGTTGCCAGAACTTCACCTTAAAAAATATGGTAGCAACATTTTAGGTTTTATAACTTAAATTCACAGTAAAATACCGTATTTCATTAACTGTTGTAATATTAATAAACCAACATATTGAAGTGTTAATATCTGTTTTGAACCATTGTAATGCACTGATAATGGTGATGAGAAAGTCACATGATGAACCAAAGCAGCATGACAAACAGCTTTTCTACGAGCTGAGGAGGGCAATACTTATATATAGAAGGTGCACAGTGTCATTCACACAAACACTAAACCCCATCATGGTGACACACATGATACTGAAATAATGCAATACACATTAGGGTTTAATCTTACATCTAATGTTGTTAAATTAATGTGCACAACTGATAAGAAAAAACTAAGAAGAAACAACAAAAAAACATTGAATATGAAGTGTCATGCAGGGAATTCTGGGAGTGTCAATTCAGGAATGCAACCCTCTACGCACACCGTGGCAATATAATCGCCATTGGCTAGTACATTTTTTTGTTTACTCGCCAGACTGATATACTATTTTACACACACACACACGCGTTTACTTAGCTATCTAAATGCTCACTGCTCCGGGTGTGTGTTCACAGTGTGTGTGTGTGCACGCTAATGTTAGACATTATTTAGTCGCCCAGAGTAAGATTTAGTCGCATATGCGAGTGATTTACTCGCAATGTAGAGAGTTGGAATCGTACGTTTTTTCACTGTAAATTATACAATTACTTTTTCTTTTTCACTTCCAAAAAACATATTTAATATAATATGCATAATATAGTATGCGAACTTACTGTTAACCAGTTAACAGGTTTTTACTGTAGCATTTTTACAGTCTTTTACTGTTAAAATCACAATATTTTTTTACAGTGTGTGTTTGTGTATATATATATATATATATATATATATACAGTATATATTCAGAATTTCAGTATTAATGTTTATTTTAAAAGTCATATTGGCGGCAGCCATACTGAAATTTCCTTGGTAAAGTTCAGAATATTCAGCATATATTATTTATTATTGATATGGCTTGAAATAGTGCAATTTATTAGCACTTAAAGACATTCCTCATCTGTTTCAAATCTTACTTAAATATCACCTTTACAAAATGAGAAAGGCGTGGACTGAATATAGCAGCGACCAGTAACTATTCAGGAAATATTTTATTGTTTAGAAGTGTTTCTCGTTGATGTACATGTCAAAAATACAAGCATTTTGGGCTTAGTTTGTTTGGTGTGTTGCTGGAGTCCTGCTGTTGCCATATGATGTCTGTCATCACCTTTATTACCCATCTGTGACTCTGCCTGCTGGTAGTTCCTGCCGTGCCCACAGAATCCATTTAGTTTCAATTAATTCTGCTACCATCCACCCCAGGGACACGGCCCTCACCTGTTCGTAGAGCTGCCAGCGCCGAGGGTTCACCTGCTTTGTCCTTAAACTCGTGTCCCATTTTGTAGATTTAGTGGCGAGGGTCTGTCACAGAATGAATGCCACAGTTTTGTGTGGCCTTACTGAGCATGAAAGTCATTAGTAGTGTTAAATGGTTAGTGAATTGGGAGGCTTGGCTGCTTTGCTTGGCGCTCAATAGCCAACTGAAAGAAAATTAACATCTGCTGTGCTGGGAGACCAGCGTGTTCTCTTGTTTTCTCTCTCTCTTTCCCTCACAGCGTTTCACTTAATATTCGGACAGAGAATCAACAGTGCCACCTTGTGAATGGACAAAAATAGGATCGATGCAGAGCACTTCTGTTTAATTCAGCAGCTTTTAATGAGAGGGACGCATATAGCGCAGCATGCTAATGGCTAAAGGTCTTGGCTAGAGAAGTGTAGTTGTAGATGCAGTTAAACAAATATCAGTAGTGTGTGTTGGTGTTTGTAGTAATGCAGGTGGGGGTGTTTGTTGTAACTTTTTCCCTCAAGTTGTTCCAAACCTATAAGAATGTGGGTAAGGGAACAATTGATGGTCCTTACCTTATTAACTAACATAGTATTATTTTTTCCTTACTATGAAAGACAATGGGGACCATCAACTGTTCGCTTACCCACATTCTTCAAAATATCTTCTTCTGTGTTCAGAAGAAGAAAGAAACTCATAGAGAAACTCAATCTCAAGATTAATTGCTTGTTGTATTCCTCAATTTGAATAAAACCGTTCTGGATAAAAGTGTCTCCTAAATGAATAACGTTGATCATTTCAGTTGTTAGCCATTTTTAAAACCCATTTAACTAAGTTCTTCAATGACATCATCGCGCAGGAAGTGACAACAGCACAAATATGTGCAAGTTTTAGCAATGGATATGATGAATTTTTATATTTTGTGATATTATTTAGTTTGACTCAGTTTAAAACATTCATTTTTGAAGAAATAAAAAAGCCAGAAATAAGTATGATATTATTACAATTTCAAATGATGGTTAAAATATCAAAACTAATGTTGTGTTAACACCCTTTAGCTTTCAGTCCCTCAACATGTGCTATTTCCATCTCTGTTATGTTAAATCCTGTTAATTGTTTTGCCATTTCGTAAATAATCAAGTTATAATGAATATAATTTATTGGTCTGAGCTTAACATATAGCCTTTAATAGAAATACGTATATATGTCCATTTGGTACTTCATAACAGGAATGAAGTAGCAAATGGACTATTAGAGCTTCATTTTGTCTAAAAATATCACAGTCAAAAGCTTATGTTTTGAATTATAATAATCACTGCATAAAATGCAGTGTTAAATTATCTTTGAGAACACAAACTATTATTTGTTGTGCATCAGAATTAGTTGAAAGTTTTTTTATTATTATTTAATTATTTCCAATCATTTCCATAATATGTTCAGGTTTTTCATGAGTGTTAGATACATATTCATTTTTCTGATTATGCCTGTTTAATTGCCATTGTGAGCATGCATGAATAAAACAAATCCAGCCTTATCCACACTACCGCTCATGATTCTGCCCTCGAAAGAAGTCTCAAGCTCATGATGACATTCAGGCTTGAGCAGAAACATGTGAGGAACGGCTTATATGGTTGAGAGGCTTTGCCAGAGTTATCTTAGAATGAGTATCACCTTGATGTGATCTATTCCCTGACTGCATACCTCCCACAATAATGCTTTCATTTCATTTTCATTTATTTGCACTCTTAGGGCCCTATTTTAACGATCTAAGCGCAAGGTCTAAAGCGCACGGCGCAGGTGCACTTAGGGTGTGTCAAAATCCACCGTTGCTAGTTTAACGACGGAAAAACGGTCGGCGCGCCCGGCACATGGTCTAAAAGGGTTGTCCCTATTCTCTTAATGAGTAATGGGTGTGTTTTGGGCATAACGTGCAATAAACCAATCAGAGTCTCATCTCCCATTCCCTTTAAGAGCCAGTTGCGCTCGTGCCATGGCGGATTTACTATTTACACGGCGGAATTTGCAAGCGCAAAGACTATACACGTCTCCAGGAGCTGCTCGTGCACGAGCAAATAGGTAGCCTAATTCTGACACATGCAATGACTATCCATTATGACATGTAGGCATTTTTTTTTGTGATTATTTATTTTTTAATTGTGACATGTAGGCATTTTTATATTTATGTAGCCTACACAATAATAATATTTTACATTGCAATCCTTTATTTTTTAATATTTGGCATGCTTGTGTGCTGCTGTGTGCCCTGTGTGTGTAATAAGCAGAATGTACGCGTGCTGTGGACCCACAACGTGGCGCAGGACGTGAAAATGATTACTGCATCGGGCTGAAACTAGCAAAAAGCACTTGCGTTGCGCCTGGCACCGCATTGCGCCGGGCGTATGATAGAGCCCTTAATCTCTTAGAAGAAACAGACATGACTCAGCCTGTTGTGTTGAATTTATTGAGGACATGGTATTGATTGAACACACTATCCTGGAGCAGGAGCTCTATCATAAGGTTAAGGATTAGAGAGGTGAGGGGAATGAACCAGAGGTTATCTCATCATTACCTCTGTTGTGCAACCCAAAACATAACTGTATATTTTTATTTTCTACTTTGATTTAGTAATGAAAAATTCATACAATTGAAAGCAAATGTAAATTGCTACCAGCCTCCTAGTGTTTTTGTTTTCTGGGTTTTTATATTTTTGTTTTCAAATTTGTATTATTATCTTTATTTATGCACATTCATTCTTTTAAGGTTTGAGATTCAGAAAGAGAAAGTAGTTTTTTACTGCGTTGTTTTATCTCAATGCATTTGATCTAAAAAAAAACTTGACAACTGAGCGCCAACAAAGCTCTATGTACAGTGGAGTCCAAAGTCTGAGACCACTTTGAAAATCTGGGAACCAAAAGCTTGGAATAAACAGTTTAAAAGTATTAGGACTGTGTAAAAATTTTAAAAAGCCGTCTCTGAGACAGCATGCAAATACCAAATTATGTCAGAATGGCTATCTTGACAGCGATCAGCGTAAAAACAGTTGGTTATGTCTTAAGGGAATGAAAATGGTTAAGAAAATATCGGATGTGCATTAATAAAACGGACACGTGCATTTCTTATGTTAATGTTAATCAAACAATAAAAATAAAAGAGAGAATCACTCGCTGCTCTTAACTATGTAACTTCTGTAGCTTTAATGGATATTTACGTATATTTACTTAATACAATTTAGGTCATTTGTATCTATCTAACGGTCTATCTGAGGGCTCAGCCCACCTGTGGATGAAATCCTAGAACCTCCTCTGTATAGTGACCCAGCACCCAAAATACTATCAAAACGCTCCAACGCAGCCTCCATTCTTCACAAAAGATGGTTAAAAAGGTGCACAGGAAACAAAAACCTTGAAAAAACAATACACGACCCCGCCAAATCCAGGCCATATCTCAGAGATGCCGATTCGCATGGGACTAATAGTATCACAGGACCTCAGTGTTCGCGAAATATGGTAGGTCATTTGCGGGGGAATTTTTACTTTACGAATTACAGACATGGCCGATTCTCACGGGATTAAAATCACAGACAACCTCCACAATTATTACAAATTAAAGGAGGTCACCAGGTAATACTAATCCCGTGCGAATAGGGCTTTAGAGCTTTGAACCCCAATCACGGCATACTGCATACTGTGCATTCTGTGTAGTCCAGTATCTTCCAACTGTGTTCCAGTGACTAGAGGAAGCCTAACAGGAAAAGATCAATGCTGCTAAACCAAAATAGCTGTTATTCATTTGGAGGACTACTGAGGAATATCATTGAGGCAAGAGTTTGCTAGAGTTTGAGACGACTGTTAATCCATTTGTATTTAAATTCCCTGCTAAGTCAGTGGCGATAGCCTTATGGGCAAGTGCACCGACGTAGAGTGCCATTGTAATTTTGGCATCCTGAGTTCGAATCCTGACTCGAGGACCTTTCCCGATCCCGTTTCCCTTCCTGTCTGCCTGCTAAATTAGGTTAAATATCTATAAAAAGAAGCACAATCCAATAAGCAATATTTTTTCAAGACCACATTATGTTGAGACCAGAATTGAAAAATGCATATGTTGTGTAATTGTTTTTAATGATCATTAATTTAATTAGAATCAAATCAATTTATTGCAGTATACAATAAGATCTACATAAAAATTAGCAGCCTTATGCAGAGCAGCGTCACGTTCTGTTTGGAGTTGGACCTCACTCTGTAGGATTGGTAATCTTGCCCATGAAGAGGATGCTCTTGGTGCTGTCCTCCACAATCAGTACCAAGAAAGGTTGGTTGAGCATCACAGTGCCTGGCATGGACATGGGCATGATTTCTATCGTGGTTGCAGCCGCTGCCTCTGTGCCCTTCTCATCCACGTTGAGGACTGCCTGATGGACAACCTGGAGATTGGGTCCAAAATGTTAACATCACTTAGTGGAGTTTTCAGAATATTTAAGTCTAGCAACCATCGGTGGTGCTACAAGAGGTAGAAACAAGTCCACACGTACCTGTGACACCTTCACTTTGACCTCTTCTGTCATCCCAGAGAAATCTGCTGTGTCACTGAATGCATCAGTCACTCCCATGTCCTTCAGAATGTCATTCAGTTTGGACGTTGCAGAGATGGAGAACTTGGGCATGAACAGGTCCACAGAGCTGAAGGGCAGAAAAGTAAAATATGGTATATCAGATATTATGGTACATGGGTCATTTTTAAGGTTCCCAAACTGCTGTGCAACTAAACAACAATAAACCTTCAGGTCAGACGTCAACTAATACGTGGATTTAAATCTGAAGGTGTCACCGGTACTACCTTCTGAAGAGTTTATCATTCCAGTTCTTAAGATGGTGCCTGCAGATGGATTCTTCAAGCTCCTTCATCTTCCCATCATCAGGAAGAACGATCATCATGGAAGTATTGCCTTTGTATGGCACCATCATGACTGTAGTTTGGTTGGCAGGGTCTTGATAGATGTCATAGCGGCCGGTTCTTTTCATCATGTCAACTTGCACGGTGGTGTCCTTGTCCACTTTGAAGTCAGCTTTGTGGGTCAGTTGTGCATCAAATGGCTTATCCCACTTCCCTATCAGGACAAAATGCAAGAACTTCAGGTCAGCATCAACCAAGACTTCTCTAATTGTCATTACATGAATATCATTAAACGAAAGAGAAGTTTATATAGTACCTCTGAAGTACATATAGTTAATCAGTATCATCACCATACTAGGGTCCAGGTCCTTCACCATGTTTGTTATCTTGTCATTGGTTTTCTTGGCGATGAACTTGTTAATCTCTTCTGCAGCAATTTCAGGCTTGGAGAAGTCAACGCTGAAGGCTTCGCTGTTGTAGTAGTGCTGAACATCCTTCAGGAACTGGTCAACTACCTTGAAACCTTCTCTGATGGCCACACCAGCGCCTGCCTCCAGCTGCATGGCGTCCTGACTGTGGCCAAGCATGTGGATCAAGTGCTCATAACCCTCATTGACCTGCTGAGCCTGCAACCCACTGTAACCCAGACTGCTGTATATCTGTGATAGAGTGCTACCTTTGGCACCAACAGCCAGCATGCTCAAAGCCATTGAGATACCGACCGGGGAGAAGAAAATGTTCTTGCCCTGGGCATCGGGATGGAGCGCAAGTTTCTTGTAGAGGGAGAAGGCAAAGTCAGCGTTGTGTGGAGCAAGCAGATGACAGGCATCATCCCCATTGTGGCTGGGGTGGGGTTCATCCTTCCCGTGGTGGAGATGGTGGTGGTGCTCAGCTGTGTGGCTGCCGTGG
The DNA here is from genome assembly GCF_001515625.1 of Sinocyclocheilus rhinocerous. Lineage (NCBI taxonomy): Eukaryota > Metazoa > Chordata > Actinopteri > Cypriniformes > Cyprinidae > Sinocyclocheilus > Sinocyclocheilus rhinocerous. The sequence goes on along the minus strand of NW_015640435.1, from coordinate 58,027 downwards.
TCATGGCCTTCGTGGGGCGCAGCCCAGGCCGTTGCTACCAGCAAGGCAGCAATCGCACTGTAATACATCTTTCCCCACATTTTTTCACCTGTGTTTTATGACCAGAGGGTACAGAATTTCACAAACGGATCTTGACAGCAAATCTTAGCTTCTGCATTTCACACAGTAGCTATTTCATTATTTCAAATTAGTTACAATCACAGCACTTCTGGTTAAACAATTATTGTCACTTACCATCAAAGTCCTCTTGACAGGAGATTGTTTGGATGGAGTGGAGTCAATTTATAGTCCTTCAGACATCAGCTGAGTAAAATCTTTAAACATTAACTCATTTCCACCCCCACCCCTTCTATGAAGACAATTGCTCATGATTAGCTGTTGCTCTACTTTCAGTGATGCAACACATTTTTGGACTTCAGTGTCACAGGTTTTCAATACTTAAAAGGTGTGTGTGTGCTGGCTGATGGGATTTAGATACAAAAAAAACTCGTCAATCACCAATTGATTGATATGACTGTCTACTTCTCAAACTGCTGATCAAAAAGGTCTTCACATCTTAAGATACTGTGGTAGTGTATTTCTTTCTTTCTTTCTTTTTCGTTCTTTCTGTGATGATCAAGTAAATACCAACACACAATTAGCAGTCACATTTTCGCATTCACAGTCCCCCCCTCTAATTAAATGTTTAATATATATGAAAAGAAAAAAGAAAAGAAAAAGTATTGCTTTTTTTTTTTTTTTTTTTGCTAACAGTAACAATTCTGCTGACTAAAGATGTATTTATTCATATGTATTTATGTAGATGTCAACACATTGTACAAGATCTCTTTTTGTAGTATGAATTTTTTTTTTCCTTTCAAAACTACAAAACCTGTAACTTTATGATATAAAATTAATATAAATAGATTATCAAATTACCAGCAGAAATAAAAACATATCAAAACAAAAATTCATGAGTGCCTAAAAAATTGCCTTCATTGCTTTAGGATACCAGAGATTTCATATACAGCGAGGCCCAAAGGTCTGAGACCACTACTGAAAATATATTTGTTTGAATTGGAGGGAAAAAGATAAAAAAAAAAAAAAAAAAAAAAAAAAAAATCCCCAAAATAACATTGGATTCCCCCTTATTTTATATTGGGTTTCATCCACTATTTGTTGTGAGAGACACAATCACTCAACCAGTGATATACTGTACTGTCTGAGAAGGGTGATTAAAATTAATACCCTCACATGAGACAACACCAGATCATCCCCTTCGAGGGATGTGTACAACTGGCTGATCTGGAGAACATATAGTGAACATCATGCCTCTCAAGCAGGTCTCTAAAGTATTTTTTTTTTTCTTTTTTTTTTTCCAAAGCAAACTCTGAGAGTCGGATCTCTGCAAACCTGTCAAAGGGAGAAGATAAATCAATGTTTTAGACAGTGCGCAATGTCACTTTATCTCCATTTTATTGTCATGTTTACAACAGTTGAATTCAGAATGAAACTTCTTGAGCTTGTTGTTTACAGAGCTGCAATTGTCCACAAACAGAATGTCTGGTTTAAGACAGCTCCTTCTGTACTGGATTAGATTGAAATATACAGTGGGTTCCAAAAGTCTAAGACCACTGGTTTCTTTCTTTCTTTCTTTACAAAATATATCATCATCATAACAAACTGAGTGATAATTTATGGATTTCCTAATATTTAAAATATGCTGTAAGAGGCAATGCTTTATCTTTTCAGTCTTGTTTTTTCTTGTTTTCACAACGTTAGTCACATGAAAAACACTATGTCACTCACCATTTCTCTGGTGAACAATTGCCAAACATTATTCTATAATGCAGATGTTTCTGTCCCCCAAGTCGGATGGCAGTGTAAATGTCGAGGACTTGATCATGACAAAACAAACATAAGGCTTCCATACACTCACGCTGCATAAACTTTTAACCCAAATCCTCAAGTTTGTTTAAAACCTGATGATCATAGAGATTATACAGCATGATTTGAGTATGATCCAAACAGCATCTTGTGCTTCAATCGAAGCAAAGAAATCTGACCTTTTCAATGGAGTTACATGGAGTTCACATAATGTGATCAGTTTCCTTATTTGATAAATGGCCTGTGAATAGTGCTTATTCATTTATATCATAACATTTCTTTGTAAATTTTGTCAAATCAAACGCTTGGTTTATTTTATTCTTCTTTACATAGGTTTATTGCAGTCTGCAAACTATGGGTTGTGGAATGCATATTGATGTGGTCTGACTGAATATGTTGTGAATGCACTGCATGACATACAATATATAATAAAGTATTGACTTCTATGTTTGAGAACTGATTTAGAGATTTTACTCTACCCACAATCACATTTAAATTTGTTGTAAATTGTGTAGTGTCAGACCATTTATATATGAACATCTCTTAGATTCTATTTTAATTGTAACAAGCAGTCCACCAAACGGAAAGTTGTGATGAACCCAAGTGCAGCTTTTATTCAAAAGTAATCCAAAATACAAACAGAGACTTGACTTGACTTGACTTGATTTGATTTGGCATGAACGGACTTGAACAGAGACACAAACTCACCAACAGCAGGTTACACAGTTCAAAGCTAGACAAAGAACAAAGGCAAAATGAGGGCTTATTTATATCAAACAATTATATCAAACAATGAGGGTCACATGACAAGAACCAAACACTAGGTGAGTTCGACTTCATGCGGCGCCGCGCAAACCGATCGGCGGCTGACTTGAAGCAGTGCATGTCGGTTAGAAATTTAGTCCGACTTGAACCGGCGCCGACGCCACGTCACTGTCACGTGTGGCATCAAAGTACCGCGATAGCGTTTCGAGAGCAGCCGGCTGACTCAGCTGGCGCAGCTTTTTCAGAGCGACTGCAGGAGTGCTGATGACGACACAGCTGTTTCACGATTGGCCAAATTCACCACATGACAACAATGACGTGTGTTTCTAACATCTTCAAATCCAATACTGCTCATAAATCTGTGGTTTTAGAACATTAAAAGCTTTTTTACTGTAGTCGCAATGTTATACTGAGTCACGTTTATCATGAAAGCTTATATACCCC
>NW_015640435.1:3687-53705 GCF_001515625.1 Sinocyclocheilus rhinocerous | reverse complement strand
TTTCACGATTGGCCAGATTCACCGCATGACAACTATCACGTGTGTTTCGGGTTTATTCTAACCTTTTCAATTCCAATAATAGCCACAAATCTGTGTTTTTAGAACAGTAAAAGCTTTTTTACTGTAGCCGCAATGTTATATTGAGTCACGTTTATCATGAAACCATATATACCCCCACTTTATTAGTATTTAAATAGTATATATTTACATTGAACTTTATTCTTGAACAGATGGCGCTGTATTAAGCAGTATATAAAAAGTGTTTCTGTTGCTCATGAAAACGTTTCTGAAACGTCTGTGTATTTGACAAATATTGCATTTAATTCACTTCATCTGTGATAGAGTATGCTTATTGCAGTCTGCAAACTATGGGTTGTGGAATGCATATTGATGTGGTCTGACTGAATATGTTGTGAATGCACTGCATGACATACAATATATAATAAAGTATTGACTTCTATGTTTGAGAACTGATTTAGATATTTTACTCTACCCACAATCACATTTAAATTTGTTGTAAATTGTGTAGTGTCAGACCATTTATATATGAACATCTCTTAGATTCTATTTTAATTGTAACAAGCAGTCCACCAAACGGAAAGTTGTGATGAACCCAAGTGCAGCTTTTATTCAAAAGTAATCCAAAATACAAACAGAGACTTGACTTGACTTGACTTGATTTGATTTGGCATGAACGGACTTGAACAGAGACACAAACTCACCAACAGCAGGTTACACAGTTCAAAGCTAGACAAAGAACAAAGGCAAAATGAGGGCTTATTTATATCAAACAATTCTAAGACAACCAATGAGAACATGACACATGAACCAAGGAACCAATCGAAACATAACACACAGACAAGGGAATCACATGACCGAGAACATGACTGTGGCCAAACGACAAAATAAAAGACATGAAAACAATGAACAAGAAACAAAACCCAAACCCCATGTTACATTAATTCTGTCCTTTTTTTTGTATACTCTACAATTTACAAGACAATGTTAGTCTCATCATGTTCGCATTACATTTTCCTGGATCATATATGTTCTCAATATGTATGTCCAATGTTCTCAGTAATGTGTTTGTCCTGAAGTAATTATATTCTTTCTTATATTATCTTCTATTTATTTCCAGGTTTAAATCAAATGTTGAATCACAGATTTTCAATGTGGTTTTAGACTTTTAGGCCCCACTGTACTGTATGCTTACACATGCATACAGCGATCAGATCAAAGTACACAGGTTTAGCCATGGAGAGTCAGTTCACTGGCCACTTCCAACATCCCCCATGCCAGCAGAAATAGTCTGGCAAGTGTGTGTGTAAATCAATCTCATACAGTATCATAGTCGTGTCATACAACATCCTGATTGGAGCTCACATCCACAACCACCCCTTCACCCATACGAAGCATCATTTTACTGTCTTTCTACTGTTTGAATGACTCATTCTGTTTTCCTACAAATAGCATGACAGTGACTTGGTTTTATTTGGCTGTATTTTCATGTGCAAAAAAAAATGTTTTCAAAGTTTGTACAAAAAAATGGTTTAGATGCACCTGTATTTCATGTTCAAAATAACTGACTATTTTTTATTTGAACTGCAATGAATTACTGTACTTAATAAAATACACCAACGTAGGCCAGAAACATGTACATCTACCTACATTTTTGTAAAATTCCAAAAACATCCCTATACATATTTGTACAAAAAAATGGTTTAGATGCACCTGTATTTCATGTTCAAAATAACTATTTTTTATTTGAACTGCAATGAATTACTGTACTTAATAAAATACACCAACGTAGGCCAGAAACATGTGCATCTACCTACATTTTTGTAAAATTCCAAAAACATCCCTATACATAAAATTCACTGCCGTTTCCAATTAAAATGAACACTAGAGACAGTAAAATTACAACAACTTGTATTCCTTGCACAATAACAAGGTATGACCTAAAACACTTTTATCATAATGCATGATTTGTAAACTAATACATTGTGACTTTTGCATCACATAATCTGCTCCATATGTATGACTTTTCTTAGTAAACTTGCTTGGTAGCTCACCTGGTTCAGCATTGCACTTGAGATATGAAGCACTTGGGTTTGAGTCCTGTGAAACATTGGCCTCAATAAAAGAGCTTGCAAGAGCAAGCGAAAGTGGCATGTTTGCTTCATCAGATGTGTTTTTATCTCACGTTTCAACACTATCTGTAAGGTATAGGGTTGGGTTTAGTGTAGATGATATTTCAAAACTGCCACGATACATACAACAACCACCATAAGAAACTTTTTTTTTTTTTTTTTATAAAACTGAAGGTGCTTTTAGTGCCACTCACTGGACATTTCACTTTGAAAGTGTCACAAAACATACAGGAAACAAAAAAAAAAGTTTGACTTGCAATAGGCATCATACTTAGGATAATAACATGCAAGGGTTGTTCTGTAAGGGTCTTCTGTAGGTTATGGCTGATCAGGAAGGCATATGTTCCACAGAGGCCTCTGTGAAATTAAGCAGCTCATCTATCAAGTATTGTGAGAGCAGGTCTTGTGAGATCCTCACTATCTTCACTAAGGAGAGTCAAACCGAGCAGTTAAGAAGATTTTTCCTCTGCTTCTCCCTGCTATAAGCAGCAAACAAACCAAAGACAAGGTTATCGTAGAGCACTAGGGTTTCCATAGTAGCTTCCATACCATTTAGTGCCTGCCGTCTCTCGGGTTTTTCCATTTCTCCTGGAGGAATGAGGATTAGCAGCTTTGCTGCTAGCAAAATAATACTATACAAAATCGTTTGATAGCACAATGCTGCACAAAAACCACAGCTAGGGGTACACAACTGTCCAAACTCCTCTTTGGATCGTTTTCCAAGGGAAATGTTGAAAGATACTGACATTGATTAGTGGCCCTGACCTTGACGGCAAACAAACACATTCTCAGAAGCTGTTGGCTTGCTGTAGTGAGGGCACAAATCTCACCCAGCCCACGCTTAGTCGTACATATTTGAACAGTTTGGCCTGGTTTATCTCCCCCAGATCCACACACACTGTTTGATTGCAGCTACGAACTAAAAGGCCCATTATTGCTGCATGTAAGCATTTGTTATAAATTGTGATGCTTTTACATCTGATAAATTGTTAAAGGTGACATATAGTGAAAATCTGACTTTTCCAGGTTTTAAATGATATAATCAGGCCCCCGGTGCATCTACCAACCAAGGAAATGTGAAAAAGATTAACCCAGTCACTTTGCTTTGGTAAGCCCTTTTCTGCAAGCATCTGAAAAAAACGAGCGAGTCTGATATCACTCCCCTAGTGACGTTGCAAAGGGATCTCATTATAATATTACCGCCCCTTAATCTGTAAGTTTACACCCACGGTGCCGTCATTTTGATTCCGCAAGTGACAACGGTGTACCAGTTCTAATGCCATGGTGAAACCTTCACAGACATAACCGGCTGTTTTTGTAACTCGTGTGTTTTTAACGTAAATGTGTGTGTGAATGAGAACTTAGTTTAGTACTCACATGCTGTGACAGCCGCTTTCTGTCCGTGTGCTTTGGATGTGTGCACTCAGAAAACCTATATCAGAAGTTTAAACTAATATGGGTCAAAACGCATGATTTCAGCACGATAAACATGATAATCAGAACCAAAACAGATGGGGTTTTTTTAGCAGGTATGAGCTGTAATGGCGCAGCTCTATTCTGGAAAAGGGGGCGGGTAGCAGCAGCTAATTTGCATTTAAAGAGACAGGCACGAAAAACAGTGTGTTTCTGCTTCCACTCAAAATAGGCATTTTCAAAATGATATAATAAATGATCTGTGGGGTATTTTGAGCTGAAACTTCACATATACATTCTGGGGACACCAGAGACTTATATCACATATTGTAAAAAGGGGCATAATATGTCTCCTGTAAGTTAAACTAATGTTCTGAAGAAAGTAATATTAATTATCCATAATATTAAGCTTTAATAATATATTATTCAACAGTTGAATGACAGAATGGAATTAAACAAAATGCCATTCCATTAACTGACTTTGTGGTTAAAAAAAGAGTGTCAAAATAAAACAGTATCAGTGCATAGATTCAGGCAAATTTATGTCTTTAAAAAAGTTGTCATATAATGAAAAGTCAATTTTCACTTAAAAAAAATAAACATAAAGGGGGATATCAAATTTTATATTAACAAAAATAATATCGAAATAATAAAACAGTTTGATAAAAGTATACAGTGTACAATAGAGCTAACGTTTCGTTGCTTGAAACCAAAATAACTATCAGTACGTGCCAAAATAACCATCTATAACTGAGTTAAAAATTCTGGATGGAGAACAAAGCGAAATGTTGATTGTTAATATAATTCATTCAGTACCAAAAACCATTGATGAAAACAAATCTAAATAATAATAAAATCAAAACATGTTTTACTCAATTTATGTGTGTGCCATGCATTTTTATGAGTATTAGAAGAAATGTGCATGTTTTGTATTTAGCTTAGCAACATGCTAACTCTGTTGAAATCACTTTGTGTTGTGCATAGTTGCTGCTTATATAGAGTGTTAAATCTGTCAGTTATAAGATTCCATATTTTAGGATATTACTATCTTAGAAGGCAGTTGCCTATTTAGTCAGTTGGGTAGCTCATTGATTTTGGAACAGACTCTGTGTGTGCATATTTTACTACAGATTGTTTTGTGAAACTTTTACTATGTAAAGCAAGATTTGCAGGCTGTTATTGAAAGATGAGGCAACATCAACTACTGTAGACTGAACCTTGTTTCTCATGTCACATGCGAGGACAGTTATGCAGGCTACATAGATATATTAAAGGTAAAGCAACAAAAAAGGGAATATTTATTGAGTGCTGCAGAAATGAGTCCTAAAACCCAGAAACGAGTTAGCAGCCCAAAGTCAATAGGATTTTATTTTATTTTTTTTTTAAATGTCTGATAAGGTCTGAGAAGGAGATAACGTGAGAGTTTGTGTGTGTGGACCCAGAGTATAGTATAACCTTGTAATTATATTTCTTGTGTACTGCTATTTTGGGTTGAATAGACTGAGAATATCCAGGTGAGGATACATAAGGATGCAGTAGGCGATCATCCAGAGGAACAGAAGCACATGCACCTCATAACTAGTTAGGTCAAGACCCCCCTTCCTAAAACACACAAGAAGAAGGCAGAATGAGACATACTGGTTATTTTTTTCGAAACATCCTAGGTTCATTTAAAAAATAAAAATAAAATAAAACATGCCTGTGGGGTGACATTTTTGGGGTGAGATAAAAACATATTTGCTAAATCAGCAATGCCATTTTAGCTTGCATCTTCAAGTCTTTGAACTCTTTCTTAGTGACTTGCATTTTACGGGACTCACACCAGAGCGCTACGCATCACAAATGCATTGTTGTACCGGGTGAGCTGAAGAGCATGTTTACTATATCACAAAAGCCATAAATATGGAATTGGTAATGCGATGCAAATGTTAAAAGGTATTGCTTTACAAATTATGCACTATAATAAAAAATGTTTGAGTTCATAACATAGTACTGTGTAAGGAGCAGCACAAAAATAAGTCTTTATTAATCGAAAATCTGTGTTCATGTCAGCTGAAAACTGCAGTGAAATGTATCTATAATGTGTAATGTATGTGCGTTTTTGGGGCTTTGCAAAAATGTAATAGAGGCATGTATTTCCAATGAGCATACACTCTAAAAAATGCTGGGTTAAATACAACCAAGTGCGGGGTAAAATATGGACAAACCCAGCGATTGGGTTGTTTTGACCCAGCGGTTGGGTTACTGCCCAGAAGGTTGGATTAAACATTTAACCCAACTGTTGGTTGAAAACAACCCAATCGCTGGGTTTGCCCATATTTAACCCAGCATCTTTTTAGAGTGTAGCTTGTTTCAAAACTACTTTCAATTGAACAATGCAACAAAATGTATGTAGAATATAATCCAAACCTCTGTGAAACTGCAGGTTCTCCTGTTATTCTATCCAAAACTCTTTGATCCAAAACACTGTTTTGCTCATATTGGTCATTATCTGATAGACCATCATTCACTGCACCGGGGAAAAGGTCCTCTCTGATTTTTTCCTTATCTAGACCATTTTTCACTGGTGGCACAAATGCATCATCAACACCATCACCGTGAGTCAGATTAAATGCATCTGAGTTAATACTCTCCTTCATTTTTAATGAACAGTCCAAGTCCAAATGTTCACTGGTAGATGATATTGGTATATTTTTACCAAATTGATTCATCAGCAAAGAGTCAGAAGCAGGTGAAAGTTTTTTTGAGTCACGGATGTCTGCACTTTTGCCGTCACCTGACCCAGTCAATACATCTGAGGGCTTAAACTGCCTCTGTGTCTCACAAAAATGACACAATGAGTTTATTTCACTTCCTTGAGATTCAAATGTACTGGCAAGCTCTATTCCCTGTGCATCCATAATTGTATTTAATTCAAGGTCAACATTTGTCTCTAGTCCAGCGTCGTTATGGTCCAGCTCTAATATATAGCTATATGCATCCTCTTCATCTGAATCCAGCATTGGCATAGCATAAACAGCCTCTTTTGAAACCTCTGAACAGTTCCCATCATTATCCAGGCTTCCCAAATAGCCTTTCTTCCATGCTAAAGAGTCACAACACTGCCCCCCAGTGGAGTCTGGCAGGGATTGTCCATTTGACCAGCTGGAGCTCTTCATGGTGAGGAAATGTTCAGACAGAGCAGCTAAACCCACAGGGTTGTCTGAAGGACAGGCAGGCAGTGACTCTGAGCTGAGCTCTTGATCTCCAGTATGGTAGGTTTGTTCCTCTTGGCTGGTCTCAGAAGAGTTATGAAGCCCTCTCAAAGCTTCAGCAGAGATATTAGATGGTAACGTGCAGCTAACTGAATCAGTCCAATGTCTGTCCGATCTTTCAATGAAATTTGGTGTGCCTCGAGAGGAATCTGTTGATGCACTGTCCTGTGAATGAGTCAGTGTCATGGGATTAACAATATATTACTTAGACAGACCATTCATTCATTCATTCATTAGACATGACGATTTTAAAATGTCTTTGTTCTATTGTGATACATTAGGCTATTTTAGTATGTCTATAGTCTATAGTAGTCTGTTTCCACCCAAAAATGAATAAATATATAAATAAATAAAAAGGCAATTTCAACTTTGTCACAATTGCTTGACTTGATTCACTTATATCTCACAACTGTGGTTTTATATGTTGCTAATGTGAATATATCTCTTAAATGTGACATTTATAAGAGTCCCGTTTGTAACTTCATATCTTACAAAGTGGCTTCATATGGTGCAACTGCAGTTCATTTTTCATAAATGTGACATAATATCCACTGTGTGGTCTTATCTCTCATAATGCAATTTTTCTTTAAACTTTACCTCATAATTAACTTTTTTTTTTTTTACTTAATGGCAAAAAAAAGTTGAATGTAAAGTTACATTATGAGAGATAAAGCCACATTGTGGATATTATGTCACTTTTATGAGAAAAACTATGTTTCTAAGCATATTCATGTGTTGAAAATGCTTACTTTTGTGTTTGTAGATACAATGAATTTAGGAGGCCAACTCGAAACTGGAGTCGAATCTGTGTGGGCAAATCTGTCGCCCTCTCGCAAAATTCATTTGCATGGATTCCTTTTGAAATAACTTTTTTTATTAAGTATGCCAAACTATAGATAACTTGACCACACCTTTGAATTTTCACGGGCGAAATCCAGTCATTTCAATACAAATCCACACATGATTACATATCTCCCCACACAGATTTCACCACAGGTCACACAATTTTGCTGCATTGCCCAGCTAAAAGTTGCTTGGTTTAAAATGACTTCTGTGTGAGCGGTGCTTTATACATTGTTACACTATTTACAATAGACTTTTTTTGTCCTGTGAAATTTTGTTGAAATTTCACTAATGTGAACACACCTTCAGTCTTATTGACATATGTAGTCACAATAATGCTATCATTATAGATAAGAAAGACTTAGTGTGCTTTAATCTTCTTCTCAATCATTCAAATAAAAGATAAACATATCCTCACCTCATCATGGCCTGGACAACATTCAAGAAACTGGGCTACATAAGTGATGACAGACTGCTCATCTGGTGAATGCACTGCAAGATCTAGTGGGAAAGAAAAAACAAACCAAGTCGAATAACCAAACACAACTGCTTAATGTTGCAGCAGGGTTCCAGTCTGCTTTGAAGATGAATCCCACAAAAAAAAAAAAATCTGCTTATATTTGCTATCACTAACAGTTACAAAGCTAAAAAGCAACTCAACACTTTGCTATACAATTCTCAGGCAACATGACTGGTAGTACAATAGTTCTGCAGTAAAATTCCTGCTTATGCGTTTTCATTACGTGTTTATTTCTAAAGTGTGAAAGCAGGTCATACAGCAATTTAGTACGCTCCCCTAGAAGGCACAAACAATACACAGCTATTCTTCAAAGAAAAGCTAATGGTTTGTTTGTGTGTTACCATCTGGATCCAGCAGTGGAGGAATCCCCAGCCACTCATTCGCTGCTGTAAAGGCTGTCTCCATATTTAGTCGGGGCTCAGAAGACAAAGCTTTCCTCATGTCCACAAACTGAGGACAGAAGAATTTAACCAGAGCCAGAAATGCCAATCCACTCCTCCAGCTTTTACCAAAATCGCAAATTTCTACCCCATATCTGAAGGGAAAGATTGAAATGGCGAGGCTGAATGAATTATGGAAGTTCATCCAATTCATAGATTACCCTAAAAATAAAAGTTCTATAATAATTTTATATTGCATGTTGTTCCAAACCTATATTACTGTCATTCTTCTGTGGACGTTCTTTTTTTCCCATTAAATTAAATCTAATAGGGACAAAACATAATCAAAAAAACACCATAAAAGTATCATGAAAGTGGTCCATGCAAGGTCTTCTAATAGCTTTGTGTAGCTACAGACCAAAAATATAAATTTACTGAATATCGCAACATCCAGCTAAGACAAAAAAAAAAAATCGTTTGAGCTGGTTCGCAAAACCACTCTGAATGATTTGTTCATATTGATTTGGTTCTTGATTTCAACTTAATGATGATCATAAGTTACAGCTTGCTGGAGAAGGAGATTATAAGTGAAAATGGAACGCTTTTCCATAACTTTTTTAAAATTATAATGAAAAAGAGTCATATCGACGACTTTTATGATGCTTTTGTTGTGCTTTGCATTTTTTATTATTATTTTTATTTTATTTTTTAAGTTTGAAAGCTACAGTCTCCATTGAAATTTTGTGGAAAAGAGTGATCGGGACATTCATCAAACTGTCTCCTTTTGTGTTCCACAGACACAAAAAAGATTTAAGTTACGGCGAGTTTATTAGGGTGAGTATATGTCAAATATTAATTTTGTCTGAAAAAAAAACATTTTTCAAATGAACAATTTGATGTTTTGCATTGAGAAACACATTTCAAGCCTTTATTGTGACTCAGTAAATTAATTCACTTACTTTGCAGTACAGTTCTGTGCCCAGCTAAGCAGAGTCTTTATGGCTGTACCGCGGTATTTGAGATTTCGAGATGACCTTTTGCCTTTTGAGGGTAGAGTGCCAAAACTGTCATCCCCAGGTGATGCTGGAGAACTACGGCCTGAAGAATCACTGCCACAAGGTAATGACAGCAGACTGAAGGTGGATGGGAACTTCTCCAGGCTTCCTGTGACCTGTTTAATCTTAGAATGGGAAAATTATTTAGAATCACAATAACTCACATGATCAAACACCCACCCAAGAACAGTGGATCCCTTTCATTGCCATTACGCAATGATAGTGTGCTTTACCTGATAGTACACAATGATGTTCCAGATTAGCCTGAGAACAACTGAAGGATTGCCATCGGCAATATCATTAGCGTCAATGTTTATAAGGCTAACCTGTGTAAAAATAACATAAATGATTAAATTTATATTTATATCACACAAAGATATGGAGCCCTCCACATGACATCAGTAAACATAGATGTTGACCATGTTTTACTAATTAAATCCCTTATTTTAGTTAAATCGTTGTTAAGTTGTATTGATTTGTTTCCTGGTTTGAATTAAATTTACCTAAAATGAGGAAGGTAATTCATAAGATTTTTTTTTATTATTATTAAATAACTTATGGACAATAAATGAATAATTAAATAAATAAATAAATAAATAGCACATAAAAAATAAATAAATAAACATCAGGACTTACATTTCTGTCCTCGAGGAAATCCAAGATTTAGTTAAATCGTTGTTAAGTTGTATTGATTTGTTTCCTGGTTTGAATTAAATTTACCTAAAATGAGGAAGGTAATTCATAAGATTTTTTTTTATTATTATTAAATAACTTATGGACAATAAATTAACAATTAAATCAATAAATAAATAAATAGCACATAAAAAAATAAACATCAGGACTTACATTTCTGTCCTCGAGGAAATCCAAGACCTTAGAAATATTGTTTAGTCTGAAGATGCGATGTGGAAATGGCCTGAATTTATCAAGCTGAAGAACATGAAAAACACTTCTAGAAAAGCCTCATCTATGAATGATAGATTTATAGTGATCAAACTTTATCTTTTTCTGTATAATATGTGATGACAAACCATATTACAGCCTGACAGTTCCTCTAGAAGAGCCATGAGAATCTTTCCATCCTGAATATCAGTGAATAAGTTATGAACCTGTAAAGGTGGGTCACACTGCAACACAGAGAGAAAACAACAACAACATTGTACTTTTTTTTTCAATACTTTTGTTGTAGTAATATGGTAAATGTCGTGTAAAAAAAAAAAAAAAAAAAAAAGTAACATTTTGAGAATGATATTGTCTTGGTCTTGTGTTGTCTTTTAAAAGCTGAATACATTGTTTAGCTTTGCGGTAGAAAGAAGACAATTCTCACTCTCTTCAAATGCATGTTTATCCACTTGGTAAAAGTTCTCTCTTGGACTGCCTGCTTCTCATCTGTAGATAAAGAAATGAGGGACCATGGACACATGGAGTTAACGTTTAAAGTGCTGTAAGTGACATGCTGTCATTTCAGAAGATTTTAACAGGTTTAGCACAGGTGAGAACAGGTATAAGCAGGTTCACTTTCATTTTAAGAGACATGCACTGAGTAAAATAAACGAGGAAGTTTGTCTTTAAAAAAAAAAGTTTACATTGCAAATGATGTTTTCTTTACATTTACACTTTACATTTCCATTGCAATTTGTTTCAAATATAATGTATACAATAATGATGAAAGATATATAATAGTATAACTGTGCCAGAACTGCAAACAATACATTGTATGATATAATTTAGCAAACTTGGAGATTAAAACGTGCTGAATATTGTTTATCCTCAAAGAAAATATCCACCCAGAATTGTCAGTGTATAAAAAATACATTATAGGAACTGTACATGTAAATTATGCACATACATGGATTCTCCTACCTTGGGTTTTTTGTGCGCACTTCTTGTCTTTACCGACATGTTCATCTCTCACACTCAGTGTTGAGGACATCCTGAACCAGGACCAAGACAATTTCTAAAAGTCACTAATACACTCCACGCATAGCTAAAGAGGAAGATTTGAGGAAGTCATGGGTTTGAGAAGTGTTTTTGAGTGTCAGCTCCTGCCAGCACACGCCCGCCTCCTCCATACACCTGCAGTAACCTGAGACAGCTCCTCCAAACCCTTCACTGCCTTAAGCTAATATTTAGTATTCATGCGTAAGACATAGTTTAGCTTTTGTGTTGACATTTTATCCATTCACTTTTAACAAATAAAACAAGTGGATACTTGAATGATGGTTTGTTCATAGCATAACTACGACTGTTCAAGTTTCTTTTTTTGCAAAAGCAAATCTTAATCCTCATCATCAAAGGATAGTTTTAACTCTGTAATGGTGTACTGCTGAAAGTCTGTGACTCTGTGGTTTTCGTTGCATTATAAATTGCATTATATACTGTGAGCCAATGTATTAATACATTTAAAAATGTCAGGTTTTACATAAGGGTTCCTGCAGGTTTTATGAAGGTAAATTAAATACTGTGAAGAGAATTTAACAAGTTAAACGCTCTCAAAATTGTTGCATTAGACACTTAAATCGCCATTACTTGTTAATATATTTCCTAAAAAAAAAAAAAACAACACTACAATATGGAAACTTTTACATAGGCTACCTTATGATCACAAAACATAAAAAGTGATGTTCTTACTCAGCGTTTTGGATTGTTTTAAAGTACAAATGTCTAAAAATTCTTAAATCAAGACATGTTGATTTTAAGTGTAGGTTTTTACATTGGAAAACAAGACAATAACACTCAGGAAGATAATTGTTTACAGTGCATGCAATATTTAAAGCCCTGGTTTTATGAATTGAAAACTTTCTGCTCCAATTTAAGAACCATTTTGTGGCCTTCATTTGTGAAACGGCAAATTAAGACTTTTTAAGACGCACAGAAACCCTAATAAACACTAGAACTAGTTTAACTATTAAGCTAAGACATGACACTTTCTGAATGCCAAATGTTAGTTAAGGTAGTCCGAGTGATGAACAACACCTGTGTGAACTTGAGGAGAACTACATAAGCCACCCTCAAGCAGTTGCTTCACAGTAAAAATGGTTCATAAAACTATTTAGTTTGTTCTAAATCATCTGGTTGAGCTTGTTGTAGGCCCTGCAGCACAGGTTGTACGAAGTGGCTTATTTTGCTGAATGCAGCCTTCCTAATAAACCACAATGAAGACAATAATGGTTTTACTCAAGTAACAAACTATTTTGCGTGCCAATTAAATGTGCATTGGCTAAATATAATACCTCTGAATGATTAATTTACAGTTGACGCAAACATGACGCAAAACTACAAAAAGCCTTGCATAAATATTTTATTGGGGGGGGAACGGGTTAAAGAAAAGGCAAATATATGGGGTCTATTAAAAATAAACATTATTGAGCTCATGGTGATCAACGGAGGATTAAGACTTCCAATTGAATCTGGACAAACCTACAGATATATGGAGAAAAAACAACAACACAAATGTTAGTCCGAATTGATCAACGCAGGATTTTGCCCCCGTCTTTTCTCAATGTACAACACGACGTTTAATTGTGGCAACTCAAAGTGTCTGAAAGGCGCGCTTCTCCTGACAGACAATATCTGAATGCCGCTACTTTACTCTGCCTGTTTTTGGATTGGTAACGGTACACAACGAACCATCACCGCCGTGGAAACAGGACGAGATTTGTTGAAAGAATATCGCACGTAAAGCTTCAGAATCTAGAGAAGTCACGCCTTTTGCTCCTTCTGTTTGATCTGTGCAGCCTCGTTGAGTCTCCAGCCACTCCAGACACAGGAGACAGGATCTCGACACTGCACTGCTATTAAGCATAGACGTGTACAAACGTATCTTACCTCTTACAAACCGTTTATACACTGTAAGAAAATAAACGTGGATTTCACCAATCCAAACAACGAACTACAGCAGCATTCACTTAAATAGAGCTTCGTGAACGAATCATTCAGAATCAGAACACTGATTCGGTCGAACCGTTTCACTAAAACGGTCTAAACGATTCGTTTACGAGTTGGACTGAATCCGTTCTAGCTATTTTTACGATTCCTAAAATGCTTATTATATTGGTTTTAAGTGACTATTTTTTTATGAGCTGAATCAATGAAACATAATAAACTGAAATGACATAAATCGCTAAGTCGTTTATTTGAACCGGATCTTTAAAAGGAAATGTTTGAAAGAACCGATTCGCGGAAATGAGTACGTGCCGGAAGAGAAAGAGCGCATTGTAACCGGATGTAAACGCCTCCACTAAGTACTTCTTACAAGAAAAAGAAACAGACGTTTTTTAATTACAGTGGCGGTACATGTAACCGTAGATACATTTAATAAAATACTTTACACTGCTAAAATAAAAGCTGTCAGAGATCAAGATAAAAAGCAATTGTGTAACATTCATGACTGACGCAGTATTCGACCAATCAGAGAGGAGAAGACAAATCCGAGACCCAATAGCTTTCATCCTTTGAGTGTTTATATTCGAGGGGGCGGAGCTTGAGTCCAGTGAGTTACTTCGGCGAGGCTCTGTGGCGTGTGTTTGGTGAAGTGTCAAACGTATTTAAGCCTCTTTAAATCTTTAGCAAACCCTTCAGACTTGTACGATGAACAGCATTATTAGATCGACAGCTCGGTGTCTTCGATCGGGCGCGTGGCAGTACAGAACAGCGCAGAATAATGGAGAGCTGCTGTCTGGTTGGGCCCGCCTCATGTACTCCTCCTCAGCGGGCCAGAAGACTCTGGAGGAGATGGTGAAGAAGGACAAAGTGGTGGTCTTCATGAAAGGCACCCCCGCACAGCCTATGTGCGGCTTCAGCAACGCCGTCGTCCAGATCCTCAGAATGCACGGGGTCGACAGCTATGCTGCTTATAACGTGCTGGATGATCAGGATATCAGGGAAGGTCAGATGGTGATTGTGGTGTGAAGAGCTTTTGGAGTTTAAACCTAACTCGAGTTTGATATTGGCTTGGATGACATTTGTATCTGTTTTTAACGTGTGTTAGTAACACATTTTGCGGGCAAAAAGGCAAAAAAAAAAAAAGCTCTTAATTATTAATCATTAAGAAACTCGTAATTATTGCTTAGTATCTCATAAGAATTATAAACGTTCTCACATTTCTCACTATGTCTTGAAATTTAGAAAGAACTCGAACAGTTATGACTTTTAAAACGTTCTCATAATAATGACTTAGTTTCTCGTGAGGTGTTAAGCTATTCCAAGAAAGTATCTCATTATTGAGACGTTTTCTCGTAATATTTACTTAACATGTCACAATAATCAAAAACTCAGTCATTCTGATCACAGTTACTCATTATTATGAAATGTTTCATATATTTCTTGTTATAATGATTTTCCATTTCATTTTATATGAAATGTTTAGTTACTATTATGAGATATTAATGAGAAACTAAGTTGCTGTTATGATAAAGTTCCTAGAAATTGTTATTACTATAAGAAGATAATATTAACATTAATAATATTACGATAAATAATATCATTATTATCAATTGGGGAAAAAAATATTGTAATGAGAAACTTTCTTATAATAATTATCAACTGATAATAATTAATATATCGTAATAATGACTAAACATCTCAATAATAATGAGAAACGTTATTAATTTAAATTTAATAATGCCTTGGTTTCTCATAAAAATTCTTCATAAGATGTCAAATCATTGTCTTGTAACAATGAGAAACTCTCATAATAATGAAAAATGATAATAATCTAATTAACATCTCGTAACGGTGACTCATAACAATAGATTATCTCAAAATAATAGATGTCAAGTCATTATGAGAAACCATCTCATAATACTTAGAAACTGTCTAGAAACCTTATAATAATAACTTAATTTCTCATTAATATCTCGTAATAGTGACTAAACATTTCAATAATGAGAAACGTCCATGTAACAATGCATTGGCTTCTCATAAAAATAAACCTCCTCATTATAATGTCTTATAATAATATTTTGAGAATTTTTTTCCTTATTACTAAAAATGTTCTCAATTATTATGAGATGTTGAATCATTATTTATTTATTTTTTTAGAAAGTTTCACTTTAGTTTCTGATATTTTAAGTTTCTGATTTACAGAATTTTTACTCGACTGTGACTAAAAGTGGGCTTCCGCAGTTTTTATACATACAATGAAAGTCCATTTGGGTCTGAAACTTGTTAGTGTGGTCAGTACAGCACAAGTAGGTTAACGGCACCAGCAGTCCTGTCGGCTCTGATTGCCTTTATCAGCCCTGTGCAGCAGGAAGGAAGGGGTGTTAACTAGGGCTGTGTATCACCAGCAAAGTCACGATACGATACATATCACGATACAGAGGCCACGATACGGGAGTGCACTAAATTTCACCTCAGCAGAATTTAGAAAAACAGCTGTTTATTATTTATCCACAGTGGCACATGGTTGCCAGGTTGACAAAGATAAGTAGCACACTTGGCAGATATTTCCATATTGCGCAAGTGAGAAGCTCTGCTTCGGGGATTACGTCTCTTTGTATTAGGCAACCCAGTTGTGTTCCTCTGCGGCCAGATTAAACCTTTAGAAACCTCGCACTTTTCTACTCTTATTTTAAACGGTGTTCTTGTATTCAAATTAAGCGCGGTCCACTGCTGCACACGTGCCACAATATCGATACAGGACCAGCTGTATCGATACTTGTATCGTCAAATCTCTGTGACGATACATCGTCGTATCGATGTATCGAACACCGCACTAGTGTGAACCTTACATGACTGAGGTCAGTTTAAAACCGTAAAGCCTAGACTCTGAGGTGCTTAAGTGGAATTAAAAAGAGAAGCGAATAGTTATGTTACATAAAATGAATTCCAGAGATTAGTGTAAGAGTTAAGCATGTAGAAATTGTTAAATGCTGACTTGTGACTTTGTTTCCCCTGAAAGGAGTAAAGAGTTTCTCCAACTGGCCGACGATTCCACAGGTGTTCTTCAACGGTGAGTTTGTTGGTGGCTGCGATATTCTTCTTCAGATGCATCAGAGTGGAGATCTGGTAGAGGAACTTCAGAAGCTGGGAATCAGATCGGCTCTCTTGGATCAAGAAAAAGAGTCCAAGTAGGAGTCCAGTCAGCAAAGACGAGTCTTTGGGATGATTGTCCATTGTAAACCTCCCAAAGGTTGACTTGTGAAGAGTGACTTGACCTGCTGAAGTCCAAACTGTCCTCAGATGACTGAAGGAAGTGATGTCAAACCTCCCAAATTCTGAAAAATCACTGTAAAACACTTGACTTAGACTTACCGTATTACACATGATGATTACATTTCTATTGCAGTGTGCTTGTCTTTATTTCAGATACTCTAACGTTAGACCACTGCATATTTAAAATGTTGTATTTTCAAATATATTATTAAATGTATTTTAGACGTATATCATTTTTTGTCAATAAAATATTTTAAAGCACCCATTGTTTGAAACTAAAGCTGCTGGGTGTGTCACAAGAGTATGAATTCTGCGTATCTGATGTCATTAGAAGGAACATGCTTGTTTATTTGATAGATATTTCCCTCTTCCTCATTCTGTAATGTGTCTGTCATGTTATTTCGTGTCTAAGATATGTTTAGAAGTCGTCCTACCTGAGAGAGAGAGAGAGAGGGTGATACTCAACACCTTTGTGCCAGTTACTCATGTAAGATTCTCTAGTCATGTGGAGCAACAGTATTTACTTGACCTTAACAGTAAGGCATTTTTAAAGGTGTTTGCAGATGCAGTTCTATGAGATAACATACATAAGCAGGTCATACTTGATACTTATAAGTGAATAGTTTCATCTTATTGAAGGTTTTTGTATTTCAACTCCTAATATATTCCCTGTAGTTATTAAAAAGCAGTTGTCATTGACAAAATGTGGAATTTGATAGCCAGTGTGAGTGAGAGAGAGAGAGATATTCTAATTATATTCTGTGTTGGGGGGAAAAATATTGTAGTTTCAGATGTGTCCACTAGAGTACGCAATAGTTTTTTAAAACTGCTTTTTGTCTAATATTTACTGTCCATTGCCCTCATAGCTACAAGATTACTGGCACTATTTACAAGTGGGAATTGACACATTCTGAAATCTGCATGCTTATATATATATATATATATATATATATATAAAGGTTGATTTGCCAGCTGCAACAATTTGCCTGCATGATTTCCATGTTCACCATCCTCTCAAAAGCCTTCATATCCCAGCACTCCTTCGCTTCCCTCTAAGATGGTTGCTAGGCAACACCAGCTTTTCTAACATAGGAGGCAGAGGGAGCAGAGAATGCCACTCTTCTCCATGTGGATTTGGTTTGCCAACAGAATCAGGTCATTGGTGCCAGTGCCTGAAGAGTGTCTGACACCTCTGCTCTGAAGGAACATAAAGACAGCTGAGACTCAAGCAGGAAGAAGGTACAAAAGCAGCTGTCAGAGCTATATCTTCAAGAACACCCAGTACTGGAAATCTAAAAGTGTCAGTTCGCAACGAATTACCATGGCGTTAATAAAACACTGGTGCCAGAACCTCCGAGACTTTGTGGCGCACAATAGACTGTGCTCATCTGGTTCTTGGAAGATGATTTTCTGGAAGAAATCGAAAACTGGAAAGAAATGGTGTAAGCATCTCAGTTACAGCCATAGTCAATACATACCGTGTGAAGATGGATTTAAATAATCCCTTGTCCACAGATGGGCTGAGAAGGACCAAACCTTGGAGTCCTGGAACATGTAATTTTCCACAATCTTTCCCAGATAAGACGATTTAAGGCAAGGAACTTTTCCAGATGCTGTGTCAGGTAAGCAAGCACCTTGCATGAACATGATCATAGAAAGTTAAAGCAGTTGAGATCAAATGGGATGAAATAGCCACTGGGGGTCACCACTCTACCTCACATGGAGGTGTTTATGTAGAATCAGGCCTTGTAAACAAGAGACACTCTGAAGTACTGTATGCACCTAACTGTCCAAGAAAAAAAGGTCTGGCTGAACCTTCTGAAGAATCTCTAGCTTGCATTCTTAAAAGATAAATGCTCCAAAAGGGAATTTTGGCAGCAATGCCATAGAAGAACCATTTTGTGCTTCGAACCTTTCAGTTCTTAAAAGAACCATTTTTCTTAGTGTGAAGAACCTTTAATAATCTAAAGGACATTTTTCCACTATAAAGAACCTTTTGTGCAGTTGGAAATCTACCATGGATGTTAGAGGTTCTTCATGGAACCAGAGCTGCCAATAAAGAACCTTTATTTTTGAGAGTGTAGGAACCAATTTCAGGGATTTTCAAATTACTGTACTCAAAAAAACTTCAAATATATTTCAAGTATTTGGAGAAAAAAAAATGTATCTTAGTATGGGGTTATTAGAGCAATCTTTGAAGGTTTTTTTTTTTTGTACTCAAAAAAACTTCAAATATATTTCAAGTATTTGGAGAAAAAAAATGTATCTTAGTATGGGGTTATTAGAGCAATCTTTGAAGGTTTTTTTTTAATATAAAATAAACATTTTCAGAATTGTCCAACTTGAAATGGTTCCCATGCACAGTGGTTCAGCGGGTATCAATGTTGTCTCACAGCAAGTTTGAGTCCAGGCGTGGTTTTCCTTCATTTTTTCTTCAGTTTCCCATGCAATCAAAAGCCACGCAGCATCTTTCCATCTGATGCTGGGACTGATTCCAGAACCACAATGACCCCACACAGGACAAGTGGTTTGGAAAATTGATGGAAGTTTTTCAAGAGAGTTCAGCCAATGTGGATCTGATGAAACCCACAATTTAAAAATCTATATTAAAACAAATGTGTCAACTTCTTTTGATGTACTTTTTGTATTCTTGTTGATATCATGTGTTTCTGAAAACTTTTCAAATAATTTTCTTGAAAAATTGAAATTTAATTACTTAAAATATCATGTGGCGTAACCATTAAGAATTTTTTTTTTTACCCTACAGATATCTTACCCTAATTAAAATGTAATAAGTATTGTAACTATTTCAAATAATTTATTAAAGTTATGTAACTGATTACATTTGATTACTTTTTGATTACATTTCTAAGTTTCTAACAAATGTTTTCAACTGTTAATCATTTTTAAACATTTAAACCAGGCAGCGTTAACCTTACAGTATTACTCAACACTGATTACGGTCAGACTTTCCAAATAACTCATCATTTGAATTAAGATTATAATAATTTAATTTTAAAGCACAGCCACCACAAAATCAGATTTTAGCACCTCTTTTTACTTTGAGATCGTTCTGTGGTTAAATACAAATTTAAAATCATAACAAGAAATAGTAAATATTAATACAAGAAGTATTAAGATGTAACCCCCTTTGTAATCGATAACATTAACTATAATTGTAGTAACTAGTTTAATTACACATATTTCTGTTACACTATTATAGATTACAGTTAAATTTATTTTGTAATTAAATTATGTTAAGTTACTCCCCGATACTGTGTGTGTGTGTGTGTGTGTGTGTGTTATAACTCTTACTCTGAATGTATGCATTCATCATAGATGAGGTGCATTCAAGTCATTGTGTAATTGCTATTTTTATTTATTTATTTGTTTCTTTGTTTGACAAATTAATGGATATGATGATATCACAAGATTTCACGACATCATAATTATCACATTTAGTATGTGCTAAATTTGTCTTCATCATTAGTTATGGCATAATTTATGAAAGCTCTCTCTTTCATCTGTTCTTCTCCTCTTGGTGTAAAAGGGATCTGTCATTCTCATGCAGACCGGCTTCAAAAAGACCCACCAGGCGAAAATGCTGAACTATGCGATCACGCATCAAACCCCAAGACCACAGAAGAGGGAGAGCAGGGAAGAGTCCATCCTGGCCTTTCTGGGGATTGTTGGAACCATCCTCAACCTACTTGTCATTATTTTTGTCTACATCTATACTTCTATCTGACACTAGACTCTGACATACATGACCAAACTTTCCACAAGGGGGAGATTTACTTCCCAGACACTGGATCAAAGATGACATGTACTGTATTTTATCTCACCGACATGTGAACATTACTGAATTATGTGGGTAATCAACCAGTCCAGATCTGCCTTTTGGATATGATGAAGAGTTATTAGTATAAATTCATAAATTTGCCTCATGTTTAGAATTTAAACATTATGGTGCACAGTTACTTATGATCAAATTATGTCCATCATGTTCTCTATCAAAACAAGACTTTTTACATTTATAAATGTGTTCAGAAGTACTGATGTGTTTGCTAAAAGGCTTTTTTTTTTCAGAACTGTAGTGTTGAACATATCATGTGAATGAAATACTTAGCATAGACCTTAGACCATAGACCATATTTAATTTTAGGCAGGAATAAAAACGAGGTGAGGGATAAATACTATGTATTATGTATGTACTATGTGTTTAACAACATACCGATTATTTGGCTGATGAAACGTCTTAAAAGTGGCTGCATCCAAAATCGCATACTTCCCTACTATAGAGTAGGCGAAAAAGAGTATGTGACAAAAGAAGTATGTTCAAATTTACAGTACTCATAAAAGAGTAGGCAAAAAGTATATGACATATACTGACTGAAGTGTGCATGCAATAGACATTGTACTATCCCACAAGGCCACAGGAGAAGATTTGTGAATGGCAGTGAAGCGACGCAACTGATGCTGGTGGGTCACATGACAATGACAATGTGGCGAATGTAGTGCATCTACATTACATACTACACACATTCATACTAGAATGTACTCTTTTAGCTGTCGCAAAGTAATAAATACTCGATTTCGGACGTAGCAGTGTTTTCCCATTGTTTTGGTAGTATTCTAAATTGTTGTAATAGTGTTTGTTGTATTGTTATTTACTAATCACTGTGCAACTCACTGCATTGTGAGTTTACTGCAGTTGTACTTTGTTGTATAGTGTTGATTTACTTTCCTCCCGAATAGATAAACAGAATTGTGAAACCTTTTAATGCATGCTTGTTCATGACGTGATGCAGCTTTATGTTTTTTGTTAGCATGATGCTAAACAATGCTAACAGCTCCTTTGAGAAGAGTGTAGGACTAACTAGCACCCTCAATAACACATAATGCTAACATGTAACTCTTAATATTAACACTAGCCCTAACTCTAACCTGTTCTGCCACTAATCCTATTTTAATCACCTTCCTCACTTACATTAATAAGTTCCCTATTTAAAAATCTTGCCACGCAGCTAATGCTAACACTAACCCTAACAAGCCGCTTCATTGTTAAAATGACAGTTCACCCAAAAATGAAAATTCTGTCAAACTAACCCTCAAGTTGTTCTAAATCTGTATACATTTCTTTTAGCTGTTAAACAAAAGAAGATATTCCCACAGAATTAAAGGAATGGCTACCGTACAGTTGAGAAATCAGTTAAAGTGTTTAAAAACTACAATATAAAGTAGAATTTTATAGTAGGATATAACAAACTGGAAAATGTTATCTACTTCTTATCAAAAGTCTTTTTAACTGTGTTAAAACATTACTAATCCAAAAGATTTTGTGACACAATCAACACTTGACAGTGGATTGACGTCCAGACCAGATTCAGGGTGAGACAAATTTTACAGTGGTAGTAAGCAAATGTTGTAACCTGTTTTCACTAATGAATTTTGTAGCGTGTTTTTTATTTATCATTAATTATTGATTTACCTTACCAACAAAAATATGTAGATGTCAGCTGTACTTTGGATGGTTCATAAATGAAGACTAAAGAGATTTGGCCTATGACAAAGTCAAATTTGAGACTTTTGCAAATAGTAGTAACAGATTCTGCTGAAACATACACAACAACACGGCAATTTACTCAGATGTAGGTCATTCATTCATGCATTTAGGGTTAAGATTAGATCCTAAACAGCTTGGGAATTTGAAATGAGTTTCGGGTATGATTATATAACAAGATCTTTGCTCTACTTTTGCCATGCCACAAGGTACATTGCAATAAAAATTTAATAAAATGTTTTAATTGTAATAATGCAGTCATGCTTTTTTACAGTGCACACACATATAACTCTGCAATAAATGGTTCAAAAATGAAGTATTACTGTGAGTAAACTCACAAAAATTGTTGCTGAAATATTTTTCACAGGAACAAAACTGTCTTGACTTTTTCACCCCATTTCTATCCAACTGAATAAAAGGCATGAGAGTAATAGTTCAAGATCTTGGGTACATTTGTTGGATACTAGACATTTACTGTATTTGGGGGACATTTTGTGAGCTCTTCCTCTACTGTATTTCTGAGCTGCCAAATAAGACATGTAATAGTTACTTATAGATATTAATTTGTACATTTTTGGCTTTGATGGCTTTGTTGAGTTCCTCCAGGGTGGGCACTGCATCCAACTCTTTTAGAACAGGCAGGTCCTCGATTGCGTCAAGCTCTGTCAGCGTCGACTGCGATGGCTTGGGCACGTGCGCCGTATGGATGATGGACGCATCCCCAAAGACCTCCTGTACGGTGAATTGGCCATGGGACACCGCCCAACGGGTCGCCCAATGCTGCGCTTCAAGGATGTCTGCAAACGCGACATGAAGCTGACTGACATCGACCCAAACAGCTGGGAACTGGTAGCCATCGACCGCGGACACTGGCGTCATGTCGTTCGTGAGGGAGTCAAAAGGGGCGAGGAGAAGAGGAACCTGCAGCTGGAGAACAAACGACAATGGAGGAAACAGAGGCAGCAGAACCAAACCTCCTACCAGCCGTCCGATTTCGTGTGTAACACCTGTGGCAAAGACTGTCAGGCTAGAATCGGACTGCTGAGCCACATCAAACGCTGCTCTCCACAAAACTGAACAAACCGGACAGGGCGCTACCATTGTCTCCCGAGACAGACGGATGCCTACTAGATATTAATTTGTACATTTTAAGTGTTCTGTCATTTGCATTGTATCACACAATGAAATTGAATAGTTTTGTTTTATAGCACACAGTCTCTCAGTGTATTAAAATACAAATATCCAGTTTGGAACAAAGCTGTGTAAAGGTGGATATAAATAGTTCAATATATGCAGGAAAGACACGGCCAGTCACAATTCAGTTTGTAAATACAAATTTTTACATTTTAGTTTAAAATATCTCACAGAAAATAGTATGAAGCTTACCATAATAATAATAATACATTCAAAAACTAGATAATCAAAATAAACAATTTCTTCTAAAATTATTTTGCATGCAGTTTTTATTACTCCATATTAATTGAATTAATGTAAAGGGATGGTTCACCCAAAAATGAAAATTCTGTCATCATTTACCAAACCTGTACCCTGACAGTAGGTACATTGTTGGTAACCAAACTGTCGATGGTAGCCATTGACTTTCATGGTTCTTTTTTCCCCCAAGTCAATAGCTACCATCAACTGTTTTATTACTTTGTTGTAAATAGACATTGTTCATTTACATAAAAGCAGAAAAATAATTTTTAAAAAGTACTGTGATTTAACATTATTGTCATCATAGTTATACGGTTCAATCAGATTTTTACACTTAGATTCCACCCACCTCCACTCCAACTAATATACAAGATTTGTACATTATTATGAGTTGTGTGGTTGTTAAAGTAAGGAGTTTGTGTGATTGTTAATGTAAGGAGTAGCCATCTGTAAATCTTTCTTGAGTGTGATATTTCTCTGAGCATCTGTTTTCTCAAATATGCAAAAGCAATATGAGAGAAGCGGTCTGCTATGTTAAGTTCCTCCCCTGTGGGAATCAGGCAGCTGGCCATCAGCGCACACTGGGTTAATTAAAAGAGATGTGACATCATCTTCACATTAACATATCCCTACTGCTCTCTTATCATTGTGATGTATCAAGCCCTGGAGCTGAACGATGGAAACGCATGGTCACAAGTCTTCAACAGCCTGAGAAATCCAGACAGACAGAAGGAGGTGGCGGAGGAAGAAAGAGAACATGAGTGGGAGAGAGAGAGAGAGAGAGAGTTAACAAACATTGAGTTATCTAAACTGCCTTCTTCATTTTATATCTCCTTTTACTTCTAACACTTGTGATCATGTCTGATGTTACAAATGTAAAATGACATGCCATAGCTATGTGTTGTACTGTACAAGAAAAATGCAAAGGAAAAAACGATTACATGATAAACTGGGTTAATATGCATGGCTGTGTTATATAATTAAGCATGCATTTAACAGGGCTGCGAACTAGACATGGGTATTTTAATAAATGTAATAATTCTGGTTCTGGTTCTCATTCCTTTTAACAAATCCAATTCCTTAACAGTCCCATTAATTTTTTCTTTTCAGGGAACAAATAGTCTATTTGAAGAAGAAAAATGCTATTCCATAAATGATGAGATCATTCACAATAAAAAGTACACATGTAATTAGTACAATCCAATAATTGGCTTTTAGTGCATTAAATAAATAATTAATAATTAAAAAAGAAAAAAAAAACATTCTGATTGTACACTGTATAATAATGCAAATGGCTTCGGTTTCTTAACCCAGAGTTCTGTATTGGGAGTTTGTAAGTTTGACTGGGTACGGAATTCTGCAAAAAGGATGGGTTGCTTTATGGCAGCAATACATACAGGTGTACAGCTATTTACAACAGCTATCTTTCTTTCTTTCTGTGATTCACTAAAATTTACTGTATGATTTTAAAATGTACTGGTTACTGTATGTTTCATATAGATAGCAGTTGCGGTACTGACAAACATGGTGTTCTGTTCACATTAGCGGAATGATGTGATGATACAAGAACCCATGAGAACATTACTGTCCAAAATTAAACATCCTGAAGTTCGAATTACATATTTCATTGTATTGTGTTTTAGGGCTCAAGGAAATGTTTTTCTTATAGTGTGTAATGAAGCCAAATGTTAACAAAGCATCTCAAATACATTTTAGTGATTAATTCTAGCAGTGACTGTTTTTTTTATAGCTGCAGGCATACTGTATATGTAGTGTTTTTTTGTTTTTTTTTACAGTGTGTTCACCTGCCATCAGTGGTTGACCTATAAATCTTAAATGGCATATGTGGTACACAGAAAGAATGAAGAAACTTTAAGAAACCAAGTGTGTCCCTTATTTTCCTCTACTGAGTTGGAAACTCTATTTTTAGTGTGTGACCTTTGACCAAGATTCACAACATTAAAGGAGCCATATTTGAAAATAGCATTATTTTCTATCAAATGACCAATCAAATGCTGCTCGTTATGTCCTCCAGTGCAATATAAGAGATTGGCACTTGCTAGCATATTTTTTTAACCTCAAAGTTAATATTAATATTTAGGCTGGGGAAGCTAGTCATGCATAACCATATTAAGGCAGATCTGTCCTGAGCCAATACACATAACATGTAATGAGTTATTGCCCTGAGATATTCAGCTCAAAACCTACCCAGTGACTGAGATCAAAAGGAAGGTACTGATTAATAGTGTGAAGTCATCCATCAAAGCCTATTTAACCCTCTGCTGAGGGAATTCCTCAGTGTTGCAATATCGTCTGTACTCCTCCGATTACTCATGTAGAGGTTTTAAAGGATTCACTCAAAAAATGAAAGTTCTGTCATTATTTAAACATGGTGATTCCAAACCCGCATGACATTTCTCTTTTCATGCAACACAAAATGAGAAGTTAACAAGAATGTTTGCATACTCTTTTCCATTAGTGCAGTATTTAGGCTGGGGAAGCTAGTCATGCATAACCATATTAAGGCAGATCTGTCCTGAGCCAATACACATAACATGTAATGAGTTATTGCCCTGAGATATTCAGCTCAAAACCTACCCAGTGACTGAGATCAAAAGGAAGGTACTGATTAATAGTGTGAAGTCATCCATCAAAGCCTATTTAGCCCTCTGCTGAGGGAATTCCTCAGTGTTGCAATATCGTCTGTACTCCTAGAGCAAGGGGGCCCCCTGGTGTTTCAGGGGCCCTACGCAGCTTGTGTATTTTGCATATAGGTAGGATCGGCTCTGCACACACACACACACACACACATTATGTTTAACTTATTCATTATTTTTTGTTATTTAACAATATTTATTGTAAATTATGCATTACATTGTGTTGTGTTTTCAATACATTAGTTTCCATTAGTGCAGTGCCGATCCTAGACTTCTGGGGGCCCTACGCAAAACTGTGTCAGCCGGGGGATGGAGGGGTGGTTATGAGGCTTTTCAATACATTAGATTATAATATGTTAGTAATGTCAGCCATGTTCACCATTCACTTTCTATGTATAGAAAAATAAGCAGCTTTAACATTCTTCAAAATATCTTCTTTTGTTTTCCACTGATAATGTTTCACACTTTTTACCTGTTATATATACACATTTGACCTGTATTTTGAATTATGCATTTCATTGTGTTGTGTTTTCAACATCAATCTAGAACAGGGGTGTCAAACTCAGAGTTTAAAAGCAACCCTAATTAAACACACCTGATCCAGCTAATCAAGTTCTTCAGGCTTATTTGAAAACTACATGGTTTGTGTGTTGGAGTATTGTTGGAACTAAACTATGCAGGGCTGCGGCCCTTCAGGAACTGAGTTTGACACCCTTGATCTAGAACATGTTCACAATGACAGCCTTGGTCTCCATTCACTTTCTTTGTATGGAAAACAGCAGCATGAACATTCTTCAAAATATCTCATTTTGTGTTCCATAGATAATATGAAACACTCAAACTTCCCAAGATCGCTTTTGTGGTCCAAGACACATCTTGTACATAGCTTTATAGTAAACAGTATTCTCCACAAAGTGTGAACACGCTCAATTTCCTTCCACACGAAGTTTTTATCTCCCGTCTTCATCATTTTCAATTACGACCGACCTCCCCAGCCCTGAAGGGCCCTGCATGTGAATAATGTCCATTATCTTCCACTCAAGTGATCATTTCTATGTGAAAAATACACAGTTCATTTTTTATGACGCAGAATAAATGAACATCCGAAGTCGAATGCCTCCAAAAATTTGCATTCAAATTAGATCACGCCCCCACACGCACCATGTGAGCAACGGCTCTGCTCTGTGCCCTGTCCTGTCCTACTTCCCCGGTACTGTCATCATCGTAGACTCCATCTGTTCATCTGCCGGGGAGAGAGATTTGGCATTGAGATTCATCTGTGAGCCCAAGTTATAAATCACATCTTGACTGGATGATAGCAAGCAATTAGCAGCCAACAATGTGTGTATGTGTGCATGTCAGTGCTTGGTTATGAAAGGAAAATAAAAGAAGGTATACAAGGCTGCAATTTGGATCTTTGGCACAGTGGCTTAAAGGTGAAGTGTGCAATTTTTCAAAGCTAAAACACATTATTGTATTCAGGTTAATTATTCAGAGACTATAAGATGTTTGAGCAATCATGTAATTATTTGAGTATCCCAATCAGGCCAAAACAGCAACATTGATTCAACCAATGGGGTGAGTTTAGGGTGGGACTATTTGTATGTCTGACCAATAGCAGACAAGGGGAGTGTTCAACATGTTTGCAACTCATAATTAGTGCCACGAGTGATGCAAAACACATTTCAGCTTTAAATTCAAAAGTTTCTGACGTAACTTTGGAGTTTTATGAAGTGTTTTGACTTTTAGTTTTGAAAAACTTTTGAGAATTTGTGAAGGAGGATGGTTCATCTAATCCAAGAAAATCTTGTCCGAGAAAATCTTGTCCTACAAAGAAATAAAAAAAAAAGAAAAGTTTTTAAAGAAGAGTTTTTTTTTTTGTTTTTTTTTTTTTAATAGAGACAAAGTTGTTACATTTCTCTGTGCATCAGAACTTGGTTCTTCATTTTATGACAGTATTATATTTTAATATAAGAGTGGATGGCATTTGTAACTTGAATGTGTGAGGCTTCCGGTGTGTTACATCCGACTCAAGGAAGCAACAACAAAAAGGGTTCGAAGTCCAAAAGTATATTAACAAGAACATTTTTATTTAAGTCCAGGGGTTAAAATGCTAAAGATAATAAATGAACAACAATAAAGAAACAAACAATTAACGGAAAACAAAGTGAAGGCTTCCAGTTATTTTTCCTGTACAAAAACAGTCAGTTATGTCGCTTGATATCGCAAACTGGTATTTGTTGTCATATAGTTTTAACTTATCCATTCTCCATTCTTCCCACCATCAGAGATGGCCAAAGCCATCGTTACAAGGGTAATAAGTACTGTATAAATTTAGTTTAATAAATTGAACTGCTTCATTCAATTCAGATTTCAATAAATGGTTAATTTGTGTTTATTAATTTGGTTTAGAATGAGAATTAATCCTGCTGGTTAGAGCTAATTGTGGATAATGGATCATATGGTTTGCACCAGACTCTCTTTAGCTGCTTAAAATTCAACTGAATCACACAAGAAATGTCAGGCATTCACCTCAAGTTTGGACGTGTCTACTGAGAGGAAGCATTAAAGGTCAAGTCACTGTGTGATTAGCCATTTAACTATAATACATTGTGACAGGGGCATTTAGATCTCTGTTATTGAACAAAAATGCAGATTTTGTTCGCAAACTTGATTTTTACAGATTTTAACATGAATCTTATTTAATAACTTTCTCTGGGTGTGTTTCAAAGGTGGGAATAAGTTTTATCACCTCTAGCTATAGTGGTTTGTAATTTGGTTTCCTGAAGCAGTGGCATTGCATATAAAGGGCCACAGCTGAGGTGAGGTAAATTGGTGGATATTTCCTCATTAAGGTTCTCATTAGTCTCACAGTGAGGGAGACAAATCTGACACGTATTTAAAACTTCCTCAAGGTTGTCTTTGCTCTCTTTGTATACTTTGTCTACTATAATTGTAGAGGTCATCTTTGTGTGCAAAATCATCTTGCAGATAAAGGGATTCAAATACATACAACAAATTTAAAGAAATGTATTAATTTTGGTTACATTTATATATAATATAATATAATAATAACCAATATTTAATCTAGAAGCAAATTATTTATATTTTATTTTATTTTATTTTATTTATTTTATTTTATTTTAGAAAGGAAGTCCATTTCAGAGACGCAGGCTTTCCAATAACTCTGGTGTGCTGTTACTATGGATACAGAGAGCCCGACCAAGTATAATGGCGAATCAAAGTGACAAGACTCTCAGATGAACCCAGTAGAAGCCTGTCTTAAACCTAGAAAAAAGAACAAAACCTGATCTGACCCTTAAAAATGACTTCCATTAACATAAACGAAAGCAGTCAGATAGATTCAGTCATATTTAAAATTGACTTTAAACTTTAGATGTTATGCTAAGTTTCAGATTTTGGAAATATGCAACCCAATACAACACAACATTTGTAGAGTCCATTTGGATGGATGTTCTAGAAACTAGATCATCTGTAATGAAGCAGCTCAGATCACATCGAGTAAATCATTCTGACCTTTAAACCCCCCAAAATTAATTTCGACTCAGCATGTGTTCGGCCCCCTCTATTCACTCAATAGCGTCAGCGTTTCGTCTGCTTTATGTAAGGGGAGTGTCTCTATTCAATGAGGTGCTGACCTTCATCAGATGAAGAGGGCGGACAGATGCCCGTTAAACTGATTGAAGCTCAAGG
Organism: Sinocyclocheilus rhinocerous; assembly: GCF_001515625.1. NCBI lineage: Eukaryota > Metazoa > Chordata > Actinopteri > Cypriniformes > Cyprinidae > Sinocyclocheilus > Sinocyclocheilus rhinocerous. Next base: position 23,564 of record NW_015640435.1, on the reverse strand, counting down.
GAGATGTGCTCTTCATACAGTATGTAGATGGAGATGGTGAAGATGCGAAAAATACAACAGCTTGAATTATGATGACAAGGTGCATTTTTGACCTATAATACTTCCTGAACTGTCACCCTCATTCACATGTCCTTTATAATCATTGTTAAAAAAGTATTTAGTTTGAGATTCTGGTAAAAGAAAGCTTTCATGATCCGTATTCTTTAATAGTAAAGAAGTGCTTCTGATAGATAGATAGATAGATAGATAGATAGCAGATAGGATAGATAGCAGAGGGATGTCTCTTGACCCCTTTATATAAATTGCTTTATATAAAATGTTTCCTACAATACATTTTGAAACGACAACAGCTGAGTGTGCCTGTGGTAACCACACAACCCCGATCAACATTACCTTCTCTACTTCCATTATGGCTGGGCTTCTCCCAGCATGCATTAGTACAGAAACACTCCTGAATTAGGTCGAGTGAGGAATGCATACGTCTTTGTTGATGTAACCGCACAGAGATGGATTACTATACTTTACTGGGAGCAGCTGCTATCAGACTGTAAAGGGAAAAAATAATTCTGTTAATAAACGAAGAGCCAACCGGAGCAGAAAATAAGCTCCGTGGAGGACTAACAGAGTCGTGACCTTTATCTGCATTTACTGTGTTTGTTTGGTTGGTGGAAAGGAAGAGCCCGTCTCTCACATGAAATCCCATTCATTTTGAAACAATAACACATTGCTTCCGCTTTCATTTTTTGGTCTCCGATTTGGAGTGCACCATTTTACAACTATCTTTGAATTAGAGTCACATTGAAAAATTTAACCATATTCACAATGGAAAGTAAATTTTAAGATTTTTATTCCAGAGCACTCTGTGGGATCAATAAGCACAAAGTAAAGGCTGCGTTAAAAGCACGCTTCATTTCTAATGGTCATGCAATTTAATATCCCAACAATGCATGAAACTGCAAAGAAGATCATAAAAATAGGTTGAACCGTCATATCTGATTATTGTATCTGCCATAGACTATCACTTTGAGCTTGTTTAAAAAGGCACTGAAGTATAAAGTTAAATAAAATATGATGATTATTATGATAAAAAAGCTTAATAATATATTATAGAAAATGTATAGATTTTTTGTCACATTGTCACAATATGCAATATAAAGTCTCATTGTGAGATGTAAAGTTGCTATTTTTTACTATTATTATTATTATTAGTGAGCAATCAGCTTGTTGAAATAAAAGGCACATCTGTGTTTACCGAGCTCTGATTACTGATGATCCAAAAGTAAGTTGCTGATGTTAAGTTTATGTTTAACATCAGTTCACAAATGAACTATATAATTGTTTAAATAAAATGTATTGTTTAAATTGTTCTACTGCCTTTATTTTTGTATTTTATTTAATTTTTTTAAATACATGTAAAATGCTTAAACATTTAAAGTTGCAATTGTGAAATTTAAAGTTACAAATGTTCGCATTTGTAGGATTTAGGGTCACATTCCGAGAAACAAAGTCACATTTGTGAGATTTAAAGTCACATTATGAGAACAACGAAGTCACATTTGTGAGACTTAAAGTCAGAAACAAAGTTGCTTTTGTGTGATTTTGTCACATTATGAGAAACAAAGTCACATTTGTGAAATATAAAGTTGTTGAAGTGTAGAGCTAGCCACATCAGGGTCATGAATTTACAAGATATAACGTCAAATTACAACAAAAGTTGTGTTACAAGAAATTAGAATGCAAGTTGTATAGTACTAGCAACATCATGGTCATGAATTCAATTAATTCAAGGAATGTGGGATCTGATACAACATACAGTATAGGCTATACCTTTAATGCAATGTACTGTAAAGGCTAACACTGCAATGAAAAAAAAAAAACCTAAAAATTGGTTTCATGCAGTAACATCTAAATTAATTGATTTTATTCAAATAGAAAAAAATGTTATGTAACATTACTGAATCAACCTAATTAAAGGGGTCATATGATGCGATTTCAGTTTTTCCTTTCTCTTTGGAGTGTTACAAGCTCTTGGTGCATAAATAATTATAACTAGTTATGATTAATTATTCATATTTCCCCATAAATGAGCTGATTCGCTACAGGCTTGTTGTTTGTCGTTTCTCCGATCACAAATGCAGACATGGTTTTATGTTTACGCGGCGCGATGCAATGCAACGTAATGCGTAAAAAGACAGTAAGTCATTATAATCAGTAATTATGTTTCCACTGGATGCAACAGATGCCTCGTTTATAATAATGGGTTTTATTGTTTTTGTCTCGTCGCACTAGGACACGGCAATAAAATATGGTAAGGGGCGTAACATTTCTGTCACACGCTTGAGGTATTCGGCCAATCACAATGCACTGGATAGCTGGCCAATCAGAGCACACCTCGCTTTTTCAGACTGATGAGCTTTGTAAAAATCGACGCGTTTCAGAAAGGCAGGGCATAGAGGAGCAACGATAATGTACATTATGTGAAAAATAATGCGTTTTTTGAACCTTAAACCGCATAAACACATTGCATTACACCAAATACACAACATAATGTTCTTTTTAGCAACGTCATATGACCCCTTTAAAGTTACACCAACAAAAACTAAATTTAAGTGTAGATCAGTAGATGGCTCTTTAACGTAACAATTGCAGGTTACCACTTTTTACAGTATGCACTGACAGATGCGGACCAGCGCCTCAGAGTGATTCCCCTGTCAGCTGTTGGCATTGGTTGGTGCTTGATTTCACCAACTGAATATGTTCAATTGCTGTTTTTCAGGTCATTTATGTACTGTCATCTAGTGACTGGCATCTGTCACTGTAGTGTGAATCAGCCTCAAGTCACTTTAGATAAAAGTGTTGCAATTATGGGAAGTAAAGTTGCAACTGGGAGACATTAAACCACATTGCATCATTTTTCTATAAATAAATAACTGATAAACAACGTGCAGACAGTTTTAAATTGGGTCATGGAGACACAGCATTTATAAACACCAGAGGGATGATATATATTCAAGAGTTTAGAGAGGACAAGAGCTCATCTCCACCATCCTAACTATGCATCATCTGCTCAGCATCATAATGGCTTTTGTTATGTGGGCTGTGAATAGGTTTTATCAGCTGTCTGAGGAAGGGATTACACTTCACAAAATAGGGCCGTGGGTAATTTAAAAGTAAATTTGGAATTGTATAAAGTAACAAATAAATCAGAATGAATCAAGCCGCCAGTCTGTGCATAAAGAATCACATTTATACGCATGTGTGTTTAAAGTGTATTAGAAAACTGGTGCAAAAATAGGTAGTCGCTATTCCTATAGCCGGGAGCGTCTGTTTAGCATATTTTTGTATTTGTCTAAGCACTCATTTCATTGTGCTTTGTTTTTCGCACTTAATAGTCATCATGTATATCAAGAACTATATGACCTACACCACAATCACACCAAATGGCTGGAGGGTGAATCTACATATTAAAAACACTGGATCTCATTATCCAGAAACAAGGATGCAGTCAAAGTCATATTTGTTTCCATTCTTAGTGGTTTATAATTAGCTAGGTTCTGTTTTAAATGTCTAATATATAATATGATATAATATGATATGATATAATATAATATAATATAATATAATATAATATAATATAATATACATGCATCCACTTTTCAGGCCTACAATAGCATTAGATCTGCCCACCTACTCAGATAACACTAATGAGCAGAATGGTCTCTAAAGACTTTTTTCTTGGAGGTCTGTTGCTATGAGACAAACATTTAACCAGAAAATGTGGCCTAACCTTTATCGATGGCTTAAGGGATTTTCAGTTTAGACATTAATAATTGATGCACTGTGACCTGCTATTCTGAGGACAGTTGCTGTGGGCATCACACGCCTCCAACTCTCAGCTCAGATATTTCAGCTCAAGAATGTATTTCTCTTAAAAGATACGTCTACCTCTTCTTTTCCGCAGTTGCACTTCAGGGCGCATTATGTAACTGTTTTGCAAGTGGATCCATCATTGTCTTTTTTTTTTCTAGCATGCTGTTCTGACAGAGTTTGTCTGGGAGTTCAACAACTGTCTGCTTTGATAATCTTTCTCCATCTCAGTGTGATTGTTTGTTTGTGTATATTGTACTGTAGTGCTAAACAAAAATTCCTCTGGAGGATTTAACATCCATCAATATTCATTGTAATAATATAGAAAATTGCTTTGGCGTCTAATGGCGTTTTTGTATTAAATAAAGATGCATGGTGAAGTTGATTTTCTTAACACACTTTCACCATATTTCAGACATTTGAGTATAATTATCATTCTGATTTCAAATGTGGACCTATTACTGTAAGTTCTATTATGCATTCAATGACAGGACACCCTTGTGAAACAAAGTAAACTTTAGCATACTTTTTTTTAAAGTTTTTATTATGGAAATAATGTACTTTAAAATGCACTTATTATGCAAAATTCACTTTTAGATGTTGTTTGAACATAAATGTGTGTTGACAGTGTGTGTACATAACCACCACCTCATAATGATAAAAATCCACCCGCTCATTTTTTTAATCCCCATAAATCATAAGCAGTGTCTCAGAACAAGCCATTCACAGAATCCGTAAAATGTGATGTCACATTTTAAAGGCTCCGCCCACCACTGTTGATGGACACTGCCGCATTAGCAGAGACCTGAGTGAGCCTCACACAATCTGCCATGTTTATCTTCACGCTAGAGCATTTAAAAGCAGCATTCAAGTTAAAAACGTCTTATTAAGCTGTAGAAGTTATTCAGTCCAGAGCAGTGAGTGATTTATTGTTTGGATCATATTTTTAGCATAGACAGCAGTACTGTATGTTATGCTGCTGTCACTTAATACACAGATCTAACATAAACATGCAATTTCTTTTCCAGCTGTTTACCTTCACAGACATAACCAACTGTGTTTTTGTAACTCATGTGTGTTTTTCACATAAACTTGTTTGTATTTGACAGTTTAGGTGCAATAAGACATGAAAGAGAACTTAGTTTAGTACTCACATGCCGAGTGATAGCAGCTTTCTGTGCGAGTGCTTCAAATGTGTGTACTCAGAAAACCTTATATCAGAAGTTTAAATTGAAATGGCTTGAAAATGCATGATTTTTGTGCGATAGACATGATAATCAAAACCTAACAGATGTTTTTTTTTTTTTTTTTTTGGCAGAGCTCTATTCTGGGCATAATTGGTGCCCTTTAAAATAATCTGTGTTGATAATATTGGAAAACAAAGAGTTGATGGTATAGCCACTAACTTCCATAGTACAGAACAAAATACTGTTGAAGTCAATGGCTACCGACATTTTTGTTGTTGTTGTTGTTTTTACCAATATTCTTCAAAATACCTTCTTGTTCAACAGAAGAAAGAGACTCAGGCAGGATTGGAAGTGGAGGCTGAGTAAATAATGGCGGAATTTACATTTTCCATAAGCGAGAACATCTAATGTGTGTTTGCTCATCACACGTCAATGCATTGTTAAAAGGTTGTGCTAAACGCATCCTGAACTCTGTGGTCAAATGTGCAAGGGTTCATCAAAAGTACAGCGATTCTGTCCTCTAAACCCCATTAACCTGCCAGTAGGGTGTCATTTTTGTGCTCACAGTCTAGAATGACGATTACCTCTCGCATTTGCAATTCAGATTATTCATGCACAAAAGAGAGAGTGTGGCAGTTCAATAATCTTCCATTAACAGATTGTGGATACGTGTGTCAAGTATCAACTCTGTTTCACCTCGACACAATCAGTTCCTCAAAAGTGTTTGTGACTAGAATCTTGAATCACATAGAGAGCTGCTTATTTATGTGACATCTCAACTTGATCTATAATAGGTTTATAGATTATCGTTGAGAAAGCATTCTTTTTTTTTTCTTCTTTTTTTATAATCTTAGCTTGAATCCATATTGCCTTATTTACTATCAGTGATGGTCAAGAGAAGCAAAAACTGAGCATGGTGTGTGTGTGTGTGTGTTCCACAACTCCATGTTCTGAATCTGCAGTAGTTAGAAGATGCCAACATCAATTTTATCATTAATAGCAACAGTTTATCTCCATAAATTATCACTAAGACAGTGAACTTGATTTTAATGTCAGCTTCTTAGAACCTTAAATCTAATGGAGGAGAAACTAGGCTTTTTTTCCCAAGATAATTTCCTCAAACTTGATGCCAGATTAGTAGCTCATAACAGCAGCAATATCTCACCCCTTGCTTATTATTTGCAAACATGTTGCAGGTTTTAACACATTGTATTTTATGGCAGCCTATAACATAATGGATCTGGATACATTAAATATTTGTCACATTCTGACTCTCTTATAAATTATAAAAGGTTTACTGCATTTGGCTTCATATTATTCAAGTCTTATTCTGAGCACTCCATCATGGACAGCAAGCCTTATACCTTAATACAAGTATGTATTTATTTATCTCAAATTATGATCATATTATTATGTTAACTGTTTTGTTTACCTACTTAATGTTTCATTAGATTTTTATTTTTATTTATTTATTTATTTGTTTATTTTTGTATGCTAAAAAACAACGTCTACATTTATTTTGCAAATCCATAAGTAAAATTATCATGAATGTTTTTTGGTTTGCTACAATTTATGGCTGAGGAAATAAACATATTTTTGGTGTCGATAAATAGAACAAAATTGGCTTTGAAAGAGCAATTCTTAGCAAATATTTCGAGCTCATGTGGCGCATCTGCAAAAGCTTTGACTAAAAATCTTTCCGAGACGTTCTCTAGGTCGGCGTCACAAAAACAACTGAATATGAATAAAACAAGCACACGCTCGCTCTCTCTCTCGCTCTCTCTCTCTCTCTCTTCTGGTCTGTCTCATCCTCGTCTCGCTGTTGATCCGTCTCTAAAATGATCGCAGACGCACATCAGATGTTGAGGATTCATGTACCTGGATGCTGGAGCTGAACTCGACGATGTCATTTGAATGTAAATAGGTTACCCTGCTGGACAGAGACACAGAAAGCTAGCTTACCTGACCTTCCTGAAGCTTTAGTTATATTTTAGTTCTGATAAGCAAATCATCATGGATCTGTCATTTATGGCCGCGCAGGTAAGCCATTTAACGCTTTTGTCTCGACTCTCGAGCTATATACTGTACATAAAGGTATACATAAAGTCATAAAGTCAGCTTGAACTTCACATGGAACTCAGCTTGTTGAAGACGGGATGTACAAACTTCAGCTTAATCATATCAGCAAAACTATTTTAGATAGGCTAGTCTACTACACTGTTGGTTCAAAAAGTCTAAATTCAAAACTCTACATATGGCATTTAAAATACTGGAATTAATTCTATATAGGCAATGTAAAAATAAACATAGTTTTAGGACGTTGGAATTTTAAAACCACATTATTTATGTTTCTGCAAATAGTAGGTTACTAATCAAATACATTATTTGTGCACGATGTTGTATGATGAACTGCTTTGTACAAACAGTTGTGTGGTCTTTATTCCATTGAAGCATGAAAGACATTTTCAAATCATGCTGGGGAACATGGATCACCATGGATTTTTTTTTTTTTTTCTCTAACTTGTGGATTCCATGATACAGCAAATGAGTCATTCTTCTTATAGTCACCCTTAAAAAAAATCAACCTGTATCCATGTAACAGCTATTGATTGATTCAACAATATTTTACTTCGAAATATTGTACTTACTCAGAGTTACTGAGGCAATCAGCAAGCAACTATCAGCTTTCTGGATGCAAATTGTGATAACCAGTAGCAATTAAATCAGTCCTAATCATATTTATATGCGATTTTAATAGTCTTAAATATAATCAAGAATTATTTGCATTTATTAGACCTTGAGAATGTGTGTGCAGACTGCATGATTCAGAGAGTAATACAATTAAGAAATGATAGGAACAACTGCAGCCTTTGTAATGAGCTGTAGAGCAATTATTGGTGGAAGGCTAATGGGAGAGAACAGCAGTGCTCAAGCTTTATAGTTATGTTCATTTCCTCATGTTTCATTAACTTGGCAGAAACAAAATCAAAAGAATAAAGTGTTTCAACACTGCAGCAGAAGAAACCTACTGAAAAGGGAAAACAAAACATCTTAATTTCTGCCTATGGCAACCACTTTGCTGGAGTTTGATAAAAAATTGCTCTTTTATAAGCCAAAACCCGTGTTTGTTTTGGATGGGGATTTTCTTGTAGGCAGACGAGCAAGATGAGTTCTGCTTGGAGCGACATCAGAAAATTGCACTGACAGAGTCATGTAAAAGGATGTAGCTAAGTGAAGTGAACAACGTCATTGCAACATCAGCCAGGGGTGCAACTAAACAGCCTTTCCCTCTTACTGGATGAGCTATAGAAATAACTTTAGGTGTGTGTCACAGATTTTGCTGTGTATGGATTTGATCCAAGGCCAGACAGGGATAGGTTACAGGGCATCAAAGAGTGATCTCCATTAGTGTTGTGTCTTCTCTCAGTGTAATTTCTCTTGACAGCCAGGAGGCAGAAGCTTAAATATTAATGGTCGAGACTAACTTAGAGCCAAGTCAGGGTTCAAACTAGCCTGCCAGAACAGTGCTGTTCCCAAAGAATAGACATTACCCTTATAAAGTCAAGTGCGATAGGTAAGTTTTGGTTTGACTGATTTCTGATGCCAAGTCTGATCTATTTCAGAATGGGCGAACTGGACTGAGGTCTTAGTTTCTATATGCTAGAAATTCTCGGTGGAGAGTTTTAGAGTCAAGCCAGATCATAATAAGTGGCAGTTCAAGGCTAAATTATTATTATTATTTTTTTTTCAGTTCGGTTTCCTCCCTCATTTGTGCCCTTGATGCAAATGAATCTTTGGCTTTATGTGTTTTGACAGGTGCTAAAAGATGGCCACGGTTTCTCACAATGGCCCTGATTGCTGGCAAGATTTCTGTTAATTCTCCAACTTCCCTCATTAATCTCATATAGTGTTGGCTCTCTGGATTTAATTGAATTGCTTCATTTTGTTCAAATGGTGCGGAACAGTAAGCTTTTTTTTTATTTTTTATTTTATTTATTTTTTTAACGAGGTAAATCATATCAGTGATGTTACAAAAAAGTTAGAAAACTTTTTATGATACAATAGTGCAGAGAGAAAAAATTCTGATTTCCTTCCTATTAAAGGGTTAGTTCACCTAAAAATGAAAAATAGCCCATGTTTTACTTACCATCAAAGCATCCTAGTTTTTTCTTTACAAATCCTCGTTTTGTGCTTCTAATTCGTGACCAGCATTTTGTTTTGCTGTCTCTCCTCTGCACTTCCGTGTTCGCCACGAATCACCGGCGCATGCGCGATGCATACGTCCTACGTCATCCACGGGAACGGCTTGCACGTATGACAGTCAACAGAAGTGAGAAAAAAGTATTTATAACTTTTTAAATATGGATATTTGTCTTACAAAAACGCATCGATTTGCTACAGGAGACCTTTATTCACCCCCCAAAGCCGTGTGAGGCACCTTTTATTATGGATACGCGCGCTTTATTTGATTACTTTTGGACTATTGAAAAAAACAACAACAAAAAAAAACACCCGCTTACTCCCATTCAAGCGCTTGGAAGAGCAGGGAATTTTTTTTTTATATAACTCCGATTGGATTCGTCTGAAAGAAGAAAGTAATTTACACCTAGGATGATTTGAGGGTGAAACATGTACTAATTTTCATTTTTGGGTGAACTAACCCATTAACTGTTCAAAAGAGGCTTTCACAAATGGTTTACATGCATCCTTCCACCTAAAACATAGAACATATTTGCACCTAGTGAGCTGCCTAAAGAAGTTGCATTTTAAGGCATTATACACTGAAAAAAAAATGTTGTAGGGTTTGCTTTGAACATTTTTTTTACTTGTACTAATGTAAATTTCACAAATAATTACAAATAAACTGCAAGTAACACATTTAATTAAACGTGAAATTTCTCCCACATGTTCATTGATTTCTTTGCACTAATCAGATTGTTCACAAGGTGGCAACACTAGCCCAATGTTTCACAGTTAAAAAAGAAAAGGAGGAGACGGAACAACATTTTTTTTTTTTAATCAGTCATAAGTTCGAACGAGTAAATCAACTTTTTATTAATCGGTCATGACTTCTGGAGAGAAATAGAGCAGACATCAGTCAACTTTCTGGTGCGCATGAATTATCCCCGTGTATTTGCTCATGCTGTCAGTTGGAATGTACTTTAAAGGGGTCATTGGATGCCCAATTTCCACAAGTTGATATGATTCTTTAGGGTTTTAATGAAAAGTCTATAACATGTTTTGGTAAAAAATTCTCAATGGTAGTGTAAACCTTTTTACCTTGTCAAAAACAGGTTTTGGTGCATGTTTCTTTAAATGCTAATGAGCTCTGCTCACCCCGCCCCTCTCTTCTGTGGGGTGACGAGCCCGTTCTCATGAGACTTTAGCCGCATTTAGCCGCAAAACTTGCTAACTAGCACATTATTAGGAAAGGCGATTTGTAAAGATTCATAAAAAAAACCTTATAATCGCTTCTTTTGTAGGTGAAGCTGGATCACGAATGATTTGTGTGAACATAGACAGATTTAGGCAGATCGGGGGCGCATTCCCTTCACAAACAAATGTTATCCACTGCGTCTTCAGCGGTGGAGTAAATGACTCAGATGCCGCGAGTAAATGACGACTGCTATATTCATTACTACATCCAACAAAAAGCACCTCAATCTCTTAGGAGACATTCTTGTCTACATCTGCTCTGGTGTCGAAACAATGGCGGTCGGACTGTTACAGCTCACTCAGGGCGGGTCTAAGGTAAGACGGCCGTGTCAATCAACTATCGTGGGAGCAGCCTGGGTCTGTGTGACGTCACACAGACAAGAAGTTGAGAATGGCCTGATTTGAAAAAAGGGGATATTATTTTTAGGGATTAAATAAAAACCACTGGGTGGATTTTTATCATTATAGGGTGTATGTGTACACACACTGCCAACACACATTTATGTTCAAACAACATGTAAAAGTGAATTTTGCATCCGATGACCCCTTTAAAAAAGACTGTAAAAAAAGACTGTACACACAAAGTTTGTGCAAGTTGCTGACTATGTACAGCGTTCTAAATCAGTCACTTATGAGGGAACAGTTAGGATTTTATAAAATCATTGTTGACTTCCTCAGTAAATAACTAGAAAACCTTTCAGCATCTGGCTTCCTTTGTGTTCTTCAGCACTTCTTTCACCTTCTCTTCATGTGCAAGCCCAGATATAGTAGAGGAAGTGGAGAATTTTTTTCTCTGTGTTGTACTCTGTGTCTGGTAATGTTTGATTATGGTTCAGTGAGGCTTTGCAAGCCCTTTATATGGGTAATTAATCCTGGTATCACTAACATAAAGAGCTGTTTTACTCGTGTGATGGGCCCTCATTATCTCTTCTCTCATGTTAGTGTGTTGTTTGGTCCACACAATTTCTTTGTAGTACCATTGAAGATGTCATGACCAGAATTCTTAGTCTCCATTTTTAGTCTTTCATAAACACAGTAAAGTTTGGCTGGTTATCACGGTCCAGTTAACCCTGCTGGAAATACCATGGATACACCATCTGCCTGCAAAAAAAAGCATTGTGGGTCTCAACACTCAAAATCCCTTTAATGTGCAACATCCAGATGTTGTTTTTTACAGACTGTCACAAAATGTACACTTTTTACAGTCATTATTATCTACACTCAGCTTTGGGATTGTTTCCCCTTCATCTAAATCCGTTCCTGCATCGTCAGTGTGGAAGAAATCTCATTGTGCCTGTGCACCATTTCATCAGCCGTTGAACCTCAGCACATGCATATTGGCTTCTTTTATTTCCCCACTGGCTCATGGCTGCTTTTTGATTCCTTACCCATTTGTGTGATGGCTTTGCCGAGATCTTGCCTTGGGTCTAACTGTAGACTCTCCAACAGTCCGTGAATCCCTAATGTACACTACAGGATTGTGGGCAGTTCTCCTTTGGGACAACTCTGTACTAGTAATACTCTACAGCGATAATAAATGCTTTCGCTTTTTCACCCGGCTCTGACACCTTTTGTTAAATTTAACCATCTCGTTAATCATATTGCATTTGCATTTTTAAAAGCGTCTTTGACATTGATGTATATTTTTTTCTGTCTTTGTGCGCTAGTGTTCATGCTCAATTCATCACCTATTGTTTAAGTGAATGGGTTCACTTGCTCTTTTGAGTTCTTTCTCTCAACTATAGCTATATGAAACCTGCCAAAATTGCAAATTCAAATGGACAAAATACTATACCGTGAAAAAAAAAAAAATAATAATAATAATAATTGAGGTTAAAACAAGTGAAAAAAATCTGTTACTGAAAAGAAATACACATTTATTATTGATACATTCTCAAGTAATGATACATATCAGGTCACTGAGGGTATATTTGCACAACAATGGTTGTACTCAAAACTGAAAGGTTTTTCCTTTGCATATTTGAAAAGTTTAGTGTATAAACAACAATGTTGTCAAAACAATACGGATCCATGAAAACGACTAAAAACGCTGTATTATTCATGCCAGGCCAGCAGTTGGCTATGTCGCCATTTAGCATCAATTTACGACATGCAGGGTACTCAGTTGCTTTCAGTTGTGTGCCTTAAGCGTCAGTTCAATACGCATTCAATTATTTGAATGCATTTGTAATAATATAAATAATTTTATATACATTTATACTTTCATAGATATTTTGGAGCACCTAACCAAACCCCTACCCTAAACCTACCCACTTCTGAACAATATAAAACACGTAACAGGCAAATAAAATACCAGTCACAGGTATTTATTGCAAAAACTGACCAAAAACTGTGTAAAAGTATTACAAATAAGCCGTGTTGCATTCCGAGTCTTCTGAAGCCACACGATATATTTATGCGAAGAACAGAGTAGGCTACAACATACGGCTTTAATCGCTTAAAATAATCTCTATTAACACTGTCATATCTCATTCCAAAGATACTCCCAAAGGTTAGCATGACGCAGTCCGTCACGAGACACAGAAGAGCCTGACGTAACGCTTCTTCTGGCATCAATTTTTGAATTTGTGCACAGACTGCACACCAGTGTTGCCAACTTAGCAATTTTGTTGCTAAATTTAGCAACTTTTCAGACTACCCTAGCAACTTTTTCTTCCAAAAGCACCTAGCAACAAATGTAGCTATTTTTTAAATGTATTTGGCTACTTTTAGCAACTTTTGATAAGTGACTCAAACAATAAAAAGGCACACATTTTCCATCTAAATTTCACGAAAAGAGGAAACCAAAGATGCCTAGCAGTACACAACATCACGTGAATTAAGTTATTGCTATTTGCAGTTGTTCAATTTAATAATAACAATAATAATTTAATAATTGTTCAAATAGTTATTTATATTTTAACATTATATTATGCATTTATATTATTTTACGAACAAATCTAAATTAACATATAAAATATATTTTTGCTGAGATTTGATGTAGTGACACAATTTTGCGTCGTGATTACGTAATGACGTCATCGCGCAATGACATCGCAACGTCATTAGCAACTTTTAGCAACAAATCGACCTTCCTTTAGCAACTTCCCCTGAAAATTAGTTGGCAACACTGCTGCACACACGATCTGAGCTTTACAGCGGATGAAGATGGTGATTGCATCTGTTCATTTCACAAATCAATCGTTTTGCCTTGGAAGACTTGGAATATTTTGAATAAACTGTGACTGTCATTGTATATCCTGTGTTTTATATTGACAAATGGTTAGGTTTAGGCGTAGGGGTTGGGTTATATGCTCAGGAATGTGTAAATAGCGTAATGTAGCGTAATAACATTGTTGTGACTGTTTAATTTGAAAATCGCATCCCAACATATATGCAATAGTGGTAAAATTGTTACTCAATATATAATTTAATCATGACGATAAAATTCTCATCCTCTTTGTGCCTGCATATTGACGCCAAAGGTTTGTTATTTAAAGCAACGGAGTACCCTGCATGTCAAAAAAATGACGCTAAACGGGTACCCTATAAGCCAGGGGTGCCCAACCCTGCTCCTGGCGATCGACTGTCCTGCAAAGTTTAGCTCCAACTCTAATCAAAGACACCTGCCTTTAATTTTTAAGTGATCCTGAAGACCCTAATTAGTTGCTTCAGGTGTGTTTGATTAGGGTTGGAGCTGAACTTTGCAGGACAGTCGATCGCCAGGAGCAGGGTTGGGCACCCCTGCTATAAGCGATGCTAAAGGGTCCTGACCAAGCATCAATATATGTGCATTCCTATAGACTGAACACGTAATGCGCATGTGCATGACAGCATTATTTTCACAAATTTCTGTTTTTGTAGTTTACATAGGGACGATAACGTTGTTGCTTTCAAAAACTTTGAAACCCTTTTTTAAAAGTTTGCATTTTCATGCCCCCAAAATGTTGCTGTGTGAATGAATGACCAAAACTTTTTTTTCAATTTTAGTTGAAAACTGTGTTGTGTAGACACCCCTTCCAACCCTGATTAACCACACCTGAACCAGCTAGTCAAGGACTTCAGACTCACTAGAAACTTCGATGCAAGTGTGTTGGAACTGGCTGGAGCTAAACTCTGCAGGATGTTGGCCACATTCAAGTAATAGTTTTCTTATGAGTTAGTTAGGATGGCTATTGTGAAGTAATCAGGGTTGGGAACCTACCCAAAAATGTACATTGCTAACCTCCCAACTAGTCAACAAGAAAGATTTCCTTTAGAGAAAGTTACAAAAGCAGCTTGCCAAAGGAAAGATATTTTTATAATGATGATTTATATAAACAATAACTAGCTGCAATTCAATCTAATACACTTTCATATTTTGAGTTTACACTTTCAAACCTGACCGGTGTGACACAAGCAGATTAAAAACAAACAAAAAAACATATTTGTGTATGCAAACTGCCAAAAAAGTAAATGTGTTGGTCAATCTCTATTATGGTACAGTGATGGTATACCATGGTATTTTGAGGTACTAAATTATTACCATATTCACATACCATGATATTTACATGGTGCTTCATGACACTGTGGCGATTGTACTGTGTTTGTGTTCTGTTTTAATCTGAAAATGTCTTTACCTACATCCACAAGCTGCACATGCAGGTGTTGAACCTTATAAAATACCCTGCTACTATTTATACGGAGTGAGAAACCACTCAAAACGAATCAGTGTGTGGGTGAGCTATCAGAATGATTCAGTCCAATTTGTTAATCAGTTCATTAAATAGAGCTGACTGAGTGATAATTTGTTGAATGGGCTTCGCTGTAGTTGTGATTCTAAGCAGCTGACAGAACATATATTCATGTGGTGTGTCATATATTGTCAAGGAAAACAAAACAATAGCTTGTGTCAATGCTACGCAGCTACTTAATCAATAAAATAGCTTCACTACTGAAAAGCTACATGATTTAACAAAGACTCATCCACCTCACCCCTGAGTAATGCATATTGGCCGTTTGAGGCGAAGCTACTGCAGAACACTGCAAGTGATAATCTTTTAATTAAGGTTAATTCAGGTTATTTATCAAGAGCAGTCTGTGACACTATAACTGCGAGCCAAAACAAGTTCACAAACTTAAGTGAACTGCTGATGGGGAAGTTCTCAGCATTTCAGCCAGCTGAACAAATGCCACATCACCAATCTGGAACCTCCTCCTCAGAGACCCGAGTGTCATTCCCCGCTAGCTGAGGACAGCGATGCCTGGATGGGTAAATGTGTGCCCATAAGGACGATGAAGGCAGCGGGACAGGGGCCGGAAGCTTGTTCAGCACTGCTGTGAATGGAAATGGCACTTCAGTGTAGATAATGCCGTTTAGTTCACTGCACACTGATTCATTTGCTCTAGCCAGAGGATTCCTTCTCTCAGAGGTACAAGCTGATGGCTCACATAAGGTATTTTTCTTCCATCTGCCTCTCTTGTGTTTCGTGAGCAGCTCTCCTACATGTGGTGATACTCTTATGCAAGCCGTCACAGTTATGAGTGCATTTGATTTGAGCTCAGATGGAGAAATCTAATGCTTTTAACTGGACGTCTGTTGGATTCATCACAATTTAAGTGAGGTCAAAAGGTTAAATATGTCAAACACATATGTGACCCTGGACCATAAAACCAGTCATATGGGTCAATTTCTCGAAATTGAGATTTATACATCATCTGAAAGCTTTCCATTGATGTATTACCCCAGCGACTTAAGACTGGTTTTGTGGTCCAGGGTCCCATATTGGTTATGCTGTAAGATTGGCATGGTCTCATACAACGGGATTTCAAACTATATATTCATATATAAAAATAATATCCTTTATACTGTGTACTGTTATTTGTATGGACCTCAAGAGACAAATAAAAAGCTCATAAAACAAAAAGAAACATAAAACAGTAATAATGTTGTCAATAATGACACTTAACACTTAAAGGGACAGTTCACCCATTAATAACTTACCTTCATGTCGTTCCAATTCTTTTAACAAAGATTGCGATCTTTGTTTTACACCTCAACATGTTACCTTAAAGGGATAGTTCACCCAAAAATGAAAATTCTGTCATTTATTATTCCCCTTCATGTCGTTCCAAACCCCGTAAGACCTTCGTTCATCTTCGGAACACAAATTAAGATATTTTTGACGAAATCCAAGAGCTTTCTGACCCTGCATAGACAGCAACACAACTGAAATGTTTTATGGCCCAGAAAGGTATAAGGACACTTTTTGTGCGCAAAGAAAACTAAAATAACGACTTCATTCAACAATTTCTTCTCTCCACTGCCACTCATTAGAGTACCAGAAGGCATGTGTGTGCGCCTTCCTCTGCTTGTAAACAAGGTGCAGCACATCTGGGTTCTACATCAGAACGCCGGCTCCTGCACCAGCAGCATCACATGCATGCATCATGATTCTCTTGTGAACACGCAGCAGAGACTGCATGACATGGAAGAGAAGAAATCGTTGAATAAAGTTGATATTTTTGTTTTCTTTGCACACAAAAAGTATTATTGTAGCTCCAGAAAATTAAGGTTGATGTCACATGGACTATTTTAATGATATCCTTACTATCATTCTGGGCCTTGAATGTGTCAGTTATGTTGCTGTCTATGGAGGGTCAGAAATCTCCCAGATTTCATTAGAAATATCTTAGTTTGTGTTCCGAAGTTGAACCAAGGTCTTATGGGTTTGGAACCACATGAGGGTGAGTAATTAATGATCAAATTTTCCTTTTTGGGTGAACTATCCCTTTAACTAAACTAAAAATAAAATATTGAAACAGCACATTTTCCCTGTGTTCTTATGTAGATCTGCTTCATAACCTTTATTGTATATAAAAATTCAGTCTTCTTCTAGTCTGCCTACCAAAAGAATGTTATGAGGCAAATACTTGCTATTTACTTTTTTGGGGACAAAACATGGGACAAAACATTTTTTTTTTATTATTATTATTTTATATTTTTTTTTACAGTACAGAGAACAAACAATTAATTTAAACAAAAGGCTATTTTTTTGAGTACTACGTGTCCATCCCTGTTGTTTTTCAGTTTTATATAAATCTGCACTAGATCATTGTGGGCCTTTCGCTGTTTTTGCATTTTAATGCACATCTAGGAGACTCCTTTATTCTAAACACGTTTACTGAAGCACTAAAAACACTTAACTCAAAGTCAACTTGAATGTTTTTCTTTTGTTTTTGCAAACATTTTTCACATTATCAGACCACCTACACAAAAAAGCTACAATTATTTTGTCAGTAAACCTACAGGCACCCCTTTTAATCAGAAATGACTGCTAGAAAGTATGATTTAGTTTGAAGTTATCTTTATTTTATCAGAATTATTACATTATTTACCACCCCTAAAACCACCAGTCCCATCAGATAAAATAATTCCTTGTAAAAATTCTGGTAAAGAGCACTTTATCCGGAAAGCATCTCTTGTGTACAAACATCTGATAAACATCTTATAAAAATCAGGTTTATGTCCTTTATAAATCAAATGATGTCTGTCATTTAAGCAAATATGCAAAAGACGTCTGTCAAACCCAAATAGATTAACAAAGACTGATTCATTGCCATTCAATTCCTACCAAATTCCAAGGGACAAACCGAGTCATGTTGCATAACTCAGTCTGGTTAAGTCTCTGATAGCTTGAATACATTATCAGACTATGAATGATGAATTATGAATCATAATTTGCATTAAAATAGATCAAACTTAGCAAAGCTCTGCTTTTCTCATTTTCTATCTTGATGCAGTGTGTAACAGACACGACATAGAGGCTATCAGCCTCTGAAAAGATTTCATTTCTAGCATGCAGAAACTCATTAGTCAGCATCAATGCATGTTATCTTTGCTCGGCTGAATGACTGAGGTCCTTTTTTCAGTTTTAGATCTCGTCCCAATTTAACTGTGATTCTTAAGTTGACAGAGAGTCAAGTGGTCACACCTCATTCCGTCTTCAACAACCAGATTTTCATTTCTGCTTTTTTTTTTTTTTTTTGAGTAAGTGGGTTATTATAGTGGATATGAATATTGTCACCTGGAATATATTAACATCAAAAACCTTTCTTTCCAATGTTCCCTTAAGGTTCAGAGCTTTCATTTACATAATTTGAAAGCTCCCCTTTGTCTCCAGAATTAGCTGAATATGAGATCAGTGCAAACCAACACTAGGTCCTCTGGAAATTGGTCCAGCTCTTTCCTAGTTTTGCAGTCCTTTCTCTGGAAGATGAAGAGTAATTGATATTCTGTGGTAGAAGAGCCGACCTTTGGCTTGGATAGACGAGGACAGTGTTGTGTCTTACCACATAATGTAAAACAGATTTTAGCATATGCCCCTACAGTAACACAAGGCTGAATTAGAGTCTGTCCTTCTGTATGATTTATAGGATGAGACACAAGAGTAATAGAGTGGGAAAGGTTGCAAGCTCTATCAATAAGACAGAATTAAAATATTAAATTGATACCCACAAATTTATTTTCCTGGACTCTTAAAAGATAAGTATATGTGGAATGATAAAATTAAATATAATTTAAAACTTTTATTTTCTGTAAATGAACATGAGAATTAAGTAGACAAACTTTAAAATGTATTTCAAATTTATTTTAATCAATTTAACATTTCAAAAATCTGTGCCAGAATGGGTAATAATAAAGGATTCCAAATTACCACTATTATGTATAGTTCGGGGCCAAAGGTTGGTTTGTAGTTGCTAAACTTATAGGCCTATTATCCAAATAACTATATATGATATATATTTAAAATATATTATTTATTTTGGTAACACTTTACCATCAGGTCCATTAGTTAATGCTAATTAATGCAGTAACTAATATTAACTAACAATGAGCAATATATTTGTTACAGTATTTACAGTATTAATCAACTGTTCATTGTTCCCCTTCAGGAACTCGAGCTGCGTCGGAAAACGCTTTGGGAACGCCACCAGCATGACCATGCTCTGAATCACATATGAAATCAGTCCAATAGATGGGCGGGTGACGTTGCGACCAGGAAGCTATAAAAGCATGTGCGGTGGAACCGGCATCAGCTTTTTGTCATTCAGCAAGCGCTCTGTGTGTGTGTGTCAGTCGCTATCTGTTTGTGAGTCTTATTTAGTGTTGTTTGTCCATTTATAAGCTCCATTATGCCAAGCTTCAACAAAAATAAGTATTTGGGCAAGAGCAGACAGCATTCAGGCTGTGTATTCCTCCCTGCCCGCGCTATATTTCGGGTGGACACACACACAGTTTGTGTGTTGTCTGCTTGGGAGCGAAGCAGCTCTCTTGCGAGCGTTTGTTACTGCTCTGCTTCGCTCTCCGAGGGCTCTCTTTGAGGAGGGAGCTTTCACCGGCGTTTC
>NW_015640435.1:3097-3614 GCF_001515625.1 Sinocyclocheilus rhinocerous | reverse complement strand
GTTCTTTCCCCCCGGTGAGAGGGCTCGACGCTCCGCCTGTCTTCCTCCGAGGAGGTTGATGAGGGCGTCGATGTGCTCGCCAGTTGCACAAGCATCAGTTACACAAGCATATTATCCTAATATTATAATGAGCAGCTTTACTGTGAAGCGGAGCTCGCGCAGTCAGCTCTCGGGAAAAAGAGCTGGGCTGATTGTGCTTTGCACAAGCATTATGTCTGGGGAGCGGAGCTCGCACAGTCAGCTCTCGGGAATAAGGGGCTGATTGTGCTTCTCCCCGCTGAACGCTCCGCTCCCGCCGGGCACGTTCCGAGTAGTGTGTCAGGGCTTGCGAGCTCGCGGTTCGGTCCCGCTATTGCTGAGGCACGGCGGCGATTCAGATCGCGGGGATCGCACGTGGATCTAGCGGATGGGTTGGAGACGGCTCGCCCTTTCTCCGCCTGCACTCCCTAGATCCAGCGCTCTCTCTCGAGGCTCGGAAGCCCGCGCTGCGGTTTCTTCCCCCTCTGAGTGAGAGCTC
>NW_015640435.1:2253-2922 GCF_001515625.1 Sinocyclocheilus rhinocerous | reverse complement strand
CCTCTGGGGAAGAGCGGTGTACACCTCATTATACGGTGGCCGTCTCTCCTCAGTGCTCTCAGGAGATCAATCTGCCAACTCTGCCACCTACGGTGCTTCAGGGCTCAGCAGTCTTCGGCGAGCGCTTCTCTGTCACCGCCCGGAAACGTAGCGGTACTAAGAGGCTCGCTACCTCTTGGGAGGTTTCTAGGGCAGCTAGTTCGACCGTTCCCTGCTGGTCCGCCACTTCAGGGCACCGACCTAGCCGCTCTAAGTGCACCAGAGGACAGTTTTGAGAGACTGGTTCCCTTAGTAGGTCACCTGCCGGCATGTGAGCCCCTGCCAAGTGTGTCTCATTGGGTCCTGCCCCGAGCAGACTCTGGTTCTATCAGTCTTGTCTTCCTAGGAGATGACACGGGTCTGAGGACCGTCGTTTTCAATAGGAGACTTCAGCTTAGAGAGTACTGATGCCATTGCTCAGGACTTCGGAGGGCAGGCCCCTCTGGGGAAGAGTGGTGTACGCCTCATTATACGGTGCCCATCTCTCCTCAGTGCCCTCAGGAGATCGATCTGCCAACCCTGCCACCTACGGTGCTTCAGGGCGCAGCTGTCTCCGGCGAGCGCTTCTCTCAGTCACCGCCCGGAAACGTAGCGGTACTAAGAGGCTCGCTACCTCTTCGGAGGTTTCTA
>NW_015640435.1:0-1705 GCF_001515625.1 Sinocyclocheilus rhinocerous | reverse complement strand
GAGTCGATCCTCACTGCAGTCGCGAGAGTGAGAGAAGGCCGGTCACTCACTGTCAGCAGTTCCAGAAACTGCTGGGTCTGATAGCAGCTGCGTCCAACGTGATACCTTTTGGCCTGCTGTACATGAGACCCCTACAGTGGTGGCTCAAGACCAAGGGGTTCTCCCTGAGGGGAAACCCGCTCCGCATGCTCAAGGTCACGCGGCGATGCCTACGTGCCTTAGACATGTGGAGTAAGCTTGGTTCTTGTCTCAGGGCCCGGTGCTGGGAGCTCCTTGTCGCCGCGTAATGCTAGCGACGGACGCGTCCCTCACCGGTTGAGGAGTGGTCATGAGTGGCCGCTCAGCCCGCGGTCTGTGGAGCGGCCGCCATCTCACGTGGCACTTCAGCGGCCTGGGGATGCTGGCTGTTTCTCTTGCATAGAAACACTTTCTCCCAGACCTAAGAGGTCGCCATGTGTTGGTGCACCGACGACACAGCGGCGGTTCCTTAAATCAACCACCAGGGAGGTCTGCGTTCGCGCTTCCTTTACAGGCAAGCGCACCAGATCCTTGAGTGGTCCCCGGGCAAACTCCTCTCGCTGAGAATAGTTCACATTCCTCGGCATCTCAATATGGGAGCAGACATCCTGTTGAGGCAGGGGCAGAGGTCCGGGGAATGGAGACTTCACCCTGAGGTGGCCGGTCCAAGTATGGTTCTCGGACCTGATTTCCCTTCTCGACGGAGCTGTGGAAGCGTGGGTGTGGCCCCTGGGGTGGGGGGATCAGGATGCTTTTTCATAGCCTCGAGTCCTCTGATCTCCCCTCTCCTTTAGGGGTCAAGACTCCCTCCTTCTAAAGTTGGCCTTCGGGACGTTGTGGGATGTGTCCTTCCTGTGTTCTGCGCCACTCCTGGCTCCTTTCTCTCGCCTTAGCTGTGCTCTTCCACACTAGGCAGGGATTGGTATGTCTGGTCGCGTGGGCATACTCGTTCCCAAAGCGTTTTCCGACGCAGCTTGAGTTCCTGAAGGGGAATGTAACCATGGTTCCCCGAGGGAACGAGACGCTGCGTCTCTGTGCCATACTTCCGTCATCCCTGTGAGCGCTTGCTTCATTCCTAGAAGCTGACACCAGTTCCACTGCACGTGCTTTTATAGCTTCCTGGTCGCAACGTCATCCGCCCTTGACGTCTCGCCCATCTATTGGACTGATTTCATATGTGATTCAGAGCATGGTCACGCTGGGGGCGTTCCCAAAGCATTTTCCGACGCAGCGTCTCGTTCCCTCGGGGAACCATGGTTACATTCGTAACCTGGAGACGTTAGTTCTTGTCAGCACAGGCCCATTAAATGATATTAGCAGATAAAACTTTTTTAATAATTATCGTAATACTTTACAAGTGTTTTTCATATTAACTAAAGTAGTTGACTAATGTTAACAAATGGAACTTTACTGTAAAGTGTTACCATATTTTTTTAATACAATAACTAAAGTAACAGTGTTGAATGTATACAAATTGAGTACGAATCGAGAAAATGGAAATCATACTTCTTTTCATGGTTACAATTTATTATATTAAGGAATAGTAGTTTATTTTTATAATGTGGAAAATCCTGTAACAAAGTTTCGCAAAAAATTTGGTGCACAGTTAAATATTATGTTTTTGGTACTGAAATTGCTTTGAATTCACAGAAATCAGTTCACAGAAAGTTAACCGTATATGTTAAAG
>NW_015640434.1:0-1231 GCF_001515625.1 Sinocyclocheilus rhinocerous | reverse complement strand
AATATATTTTTATTATATATACTAGCTATGAAAATAACATAAAATGTATGGAATCAATCAACTTTTTTTCTCCTAAAACACATTTGTATCCAGTGTTGGATTTTGTAGTGAGAGAGAGAGTGTATACAATTGTGCTTTGAGCAAGTTTACTTCCACAGGTTCCAAAAGAAACATCTGTACGATTTCTGCTATTCACACTGCCATTCCAAAAACAAATCTTGAGTCACATGTAAGGGTAAACATTCAAATGTGGTATGAAGCCAGCCATAAAAATTAGAGGGTAAAGGTTTACTGGCTGTTAGTGCAGCTGCAGTACGGAATTGTTTTTTTTGCATCAGAAAATTCTTAGACCCTATAGTACATAAACTGTAAAAATGATCATAATAATCTTTAAGGTAAAAGACTGTAAAAATGCTACAATAAGAGAGAGAGAGAGAGAGAGAGAAGTGGTTAACATAAAGTTATCTTATTATCTTATTATATATATGGTTAAAAAAATATCTAATGGGATATTAAATGTAAATATGTATGTATTAAATATAAATATTTTACAAGTCGTCTTACAATTAAAATCATAAACTGATATTCCCAGAAACCTTTTTTGTTTTTGTGTGTGTGTGTGTGTGTGTGTGTGTGTGTGTGTGTGTGTCTTAATGTAAGTTTATTTCCTATTTAATAATAAAATGTACATAAACAGCTCACAATCAGTGGTTTTCTGGTGTTCATATAAACATAATCAGTGCTGAAGTAACACATCAAGTCATATGTATTTTGCAAACTTTTTCAAAAATGTGTCAAATGACCTTTTTTCTATAATTAACATGTAAGGTCAAATAAACAGCTACTTCTTTCTTTTTTAACATTCTGGATAAATTGAATGTGACTCTTGCTATAACTGTAACTTTAACATGTTACTCTGACATGATTAAACAAAAAACAATAAACAATGGATGAAATTAAAAGCAAAAATACCTACAGAATTTAGAATATAACCAAAATAAGTTAATGTTTGTCATGATTGTCTGTTCAGTGTTGAAATAATGTCTGAAATCAGTGTTGATTCAATACTGAATGAGTGAATGCTGCTCTATATTTCATTCTCCACTCTAATCAAACAAGTGAAAAAGCAAGGTTGACTGAAGTAGCTTAAAAACCATCTCATGTGAGACCTGAGGCTCTTCAAAATCTGAAAAGAAAGAAAGCTCTCTTCTCATATCCTGTATTCATGAGT
>NW_015640433.1:0-1311 GCF_001515625.1 Sinocyclocheilus rhinocerous | reverse complement strand
GTCTGGATCTGACAAGAAGATAAAACGGAAAATCAGAGAGAATACATTATTACAAAAATATTTTATATATTTGATTTTTTTTGTTCTATTCCAGTGTCAATAGTTGAGACGAGTGTAAATAAATTCAAACCTACCGTTTACTGAAGGAAAGAAACTTAATGCTCGTGTCTTCAGATCTCCAATGGTGCACTGC
Organism: Sinocyclocheilus rhinocerous; assembly: GCF_001515625.1. Lineage (NCBI taxonomy): Eukaryota > Metazoa > Chordata > Actinopteri > Cypriniformes > Cyprinidae > Sinocyclocheilus > Sinocyclocheilus rhinocerous. Next base: position 1,118 of record NW_015640433.1, on the reverse strand, counting down.
TCAAATTCTTCACTTGAGGACGCCACGGATAATACTTTAACCTCATTTCTATTAACCCTGACGCGGACCTGAAAGGCCATTCTGCTGCTGTTCGAGGAAGGATTTCTGACTGAAACGTCGAGTGATCAAACAAGAAAATATAAACACTTAATGAACTACTTTCTCTTTCGCTTCTAATAGCCTGCTGGCAAGGGCGTTGACTTTAGCGTTCTCTTAAACAGAATAAATAAAAACATGCTGACGGAAACCATCGAAATTATACATTTTACACGTTTTAAAAACATAATCTAAAACACATCATTGGTCGATAGCGGGTTAATTGGGCAGTCCGTTTGCCGAGGGACACACTATGTTTTTACCATTATCTGTGCTATTTGTTTGTATGAAGAATGCTCAGGGTTTCATTTTTTAATATGCAAATGACTAAATGGCATTATCCTCTTTCAAAGATGCGTCTACTTAATTGTAAAGGCTAAATTCCCAAACAGTCACGAGTTCGAAATACAAAATTAAATTGGGAGGTGACTAACTTTAAATGAATCATTTAACTCAATACACCAGTCGTTTAAGCAAATGTGCTCTAGAACGTTTGCCCGAAGTAATTCTAGCCTATCGCATTTTTCCCATTGTACCAACCGTTGTCAATTTGTATTTACTGTTAATAAAAATACTGTTAAATTATATATACTATGCATTTGAGGATAGTTAGACATGACGGAATACTGTATCAAATAAAAAAAGCAAACAAATGAAATGAACAATTAATATAAAACCGAGATTTTGGTTGTAATTCTGTGGTTGTCCAGTAGGTAACATCACTTTATAATGCACTTCAGTTACTCCACAGCACTGGCGATTATGGACAAGCATGTGACAATGCTGTGTGATATTTTACACTTTTATTTGCTAAATTATTAAAATACACACACACACACACACACACACACACACAAAAGGTATGACATGTAATCAATATTTGCTTTCTAGAATTAATTCATTGATTTCAGTGATGTGAAGTCCACGTTTTGGTAACCCATAATCAGAATTTGTCCTCTGCACGTAATCCATCCAAATTAGTGAAAACACACACACACACACACACACACACACACACACAC
>NW_015640432.1:294424-316375 GCF_001515625.1 Sinocyclocheilus rhinocerous | reverse complement strand
AGATATTCACATAGAAAACAGCTGATTTACATTAGAATAATATTTTACAATTTTACTGTATTTTTGATCAAATAAATACAGTCTTGGTGAGCAGAAGAGGCTTTCAAACACATCTTACTGACCCCAAACCGAGTCTTTGTTACACTGTTCAGCCTGAATGAACTGAAACAAAAGCAGAACGTGAACACTGGAGGAGCGTCGGCAGATGATGCTAACACTGAATCTTTCTTCACTCATCGCTGGTGATTCTCACACGAGCACACAGATGTGAGGGATTCAAACTCCACATCAACAGCCCAGAGGCTTCAGACACGTTCGCTCATGTGTCGACCAACTGTTGGGCTCGTGGAGACGGAAAGAGCTGCTAAACTCGCACGCATCTGTAAAACACGGCCAGCACAGCTGATGCAGGAGCAATCTGATCATCTGATCACTGATTCCTGCAGCTCGCGCTTGGTGTACATTACCTTCATCAGCTGTGAGCCACTTCAACAGCGTTATTATCACTAAAACTACAACCATACACAAATATCTTCCTTACTTGAAATAAAATAAATATTAAACAAAAGCACAAAGAATACTAGATGAAATAAACATAAAAAATAATTAAAAAAATAATATAGTATCTCAACATTACTAACAAATGTTATCTGAAAAAATAAAAATATTAAAATAAAATTGAAATAAAAATTAAGAAAAACTATAGACATTCAAAACTATATAAAATGAAAATGGAAAATATAAAAACTAAATCAAAATATATATGAAAACTATAACAGTATCTCAATGATACTAATAAACATCATCGTAAATAAAATAAAATATTAAAAAACATATTGCAGATAGTTGCCAAAGCAACATTTCATTTTCAACATTTTCATTTTGATCTTTTAAAATGACTAAAACTGAAATAAAATTAATAAAAGCTACCTATACATTTAAAAATAATAATAAAAAAGTGACAAAAATACCAAAAACTACTAAATGTTTAACTAAAAAAAAAAAAAGGAAACAAAAAAAAAAAAAAAAAAAAAAATCAAAATAATAAAAACTATAACAGTATCTCAATCACACTAAAACGGCACCGTCTCTGATGTCTGATTGTCTCCTATTTGTTGAGAGAACTGAAGGTGGTTTCATGATGATCAATGCGTGTTCTGGGATCATCATCTTTCCAGCGAATCACTCTGATAGTCTGATAGTGGAGAGACGCCACAGAGGAGCACTGCAGACGTGTGTCTGTCTAAACCAGAGCTCCGCAAACTTTTGGGCATGAAGTGCCACTTTTCATTTTTCTGGTTAACCACTGTGCCATTACCCCCAAATACATTTTTTAATGCATGCTGTACATAAGCATTTTTAAATGTTCAGATGAAAATCTATATTTGATTATCATACAAATATTTTCTGAGACATTTTTTTCTAAATTGACAGAGATATCGTGCTGCGCACACACAGAAACATTCAGGAGCTCAGAAAATTGTCTGCCCCGCGACTTTATCAATACTGAATCACTACATTATATGTATATATTTACATATTTTTTTTAAATAACTAACTCAGCTTCATTGTTTGTAGAGACCCAGACGCAGGAAATTCACACATGCAACTTTCATCTCTCTCTCTCTCTCTGTCTCTCTCTCTTTCAAAAGCGCCTTTTTATTGAATGGATGTCAATGGAGGAGAGGCTTCACTATGCTGAATAAACAGCTTTTTAGAGGAAACAGCTCGTCATTTAATGAATCGACAGCCTATCTGCTAATCTACAACATGTTTTACATTAAACAATACTTTTGGATTGAACTATTTTTTGAGTTTACCATGAAAAAAATGCTGTTTTATAAGAGAAGTCACTGATTTTTGCGACAGCTGGGATTCAGTTTACGGCACTCTCATTTATTCCTATGGGGATTGAACTATTTTTAGAGTTTACCATGAAAAAAATATCACTGACTTTTTGCGACAGCTGGGATTCAGTTTACGGCACTCTCATTCATTCCTATGGGATCCGTAAACGGCGACTGAGTGTCGCACAACTCTGATTGAAATTCAATGATGGCAAGGCTGTATTGTGATTGGTTATTAAGGGACACGTGATCCGAGTTAGCCGTTATGCTTTCTCCAACAGTAAATAATACAGACCCTCTCATCTCCCTATAGTAAGACGATCTCTGACATGAAGCTAAGACAAATAGGAAATTGAGATAAACAGGAAACAGAGAAATGGGAAGCTGAGAGAGACAGAACAAATAAGAAACTGAGATTCATAGGAAGCTGAAAGAAAGAGGAAACTAAGAAAAATGGGTGAGATACACAGCAAGCTGAGAAAAACAGGGCCTTGAGAAGCACTGAAAACTGAATGAGAGAAAACAGACAACTGAGTGAGACAGGAAGAGGAAACACAGCAGAGTCTCTCTCTCTCTCTCTGTGTGTGAATGTGTTACTAGCATCACCCACACTGAACTCCTGCCATAAAGCCTGCTGGTTAATGACCTGCATTTTCTCATAACACTAATATGTATTACCTGAGCCAGACGAGAAGCTAACAGAGACAGGAAACAGAGTGAGACAGAAAGACGGCAAACAGCAAAACAAGACAGACAGGGAAATCAAAGACAAGAAGCCGGAAGAGACAGGAAGCCAAATGAACAAAAAGCTAACAGAGAGGAAACAAAGTGAGAAAGGTTGAGTTAAGAAAAAAAGAAATTGGGAAAAACAGGAAGTTGGGAGACAGGAAGCTGAGAGAAGCAGGAAACTGAGTCAGACAGGAGGCTCAAAAAATAAAGAAATTGAGATACATAGGAAGCTGAGACTAACAGGAAGTTGAGAGGAATAGGAAACGAAGTGACACAGGAACAAACACACACACACACACAGTCCTAATGGTACTCGTAGTGCTGCATATAATTTAGACTCCTTGCACAAACTTCCACATTTCTCATTTTAGTAACAAAAGCTATTTAACACAGAAATGCGTATTGTAAAAGATAGTTCATAACAACTCGAGTTTTTGCATAGCATTGTATTTAGTGGAACAAACATTCCCCGCAGCACATTTCCATTTCTGAAAACGCACACACACACACACAGAGAGAGAGAGAGACACACGTTATAACGCTGGGTTCAGATCACAGAGAAAGACCTCTGAGCCGGATCCTGGACGGTGATTATCACTACATTGATCTACAATACACCATCAAACTCCATTTTCATTTTTTTCGCTCAGCTAAATCCATATCCAGGACAGCGTTTCTCCAGCCAAGCCATTACCAGCGAGTCCATGGAAGCCTGTTAACAGACAATGTGCAAATCAATTTCCTTTGACTTTGTTACGGGGGCCTTTTTGAACGGCTCCCTGAGGGGCTCTTCAGTCCCGTTCTGCAGCTCGTGGTGTTTACTGATCCTTGGAAAATTTTAAGGAAATCGGTAGACATTAAACAGAAGAGGGAATAAAACATGGACCTGCTCTGAAATAGACGTGGATATTAGTCGGCCAATGAACCGATGAAAGATGTCTGATATATCACTCTGTTTTTTCAGACTAGAGCTTTTGTCACAGATTCCAGCCTTTTGAAACTCTTTTTTTTTTCTGCACACGTCTGCTTGAAAACAGTGGTCTGGGGTACGGTTATAATGATAGTAATCCTGATGATAATAATTAGATGTGCTGCGAAGCACTGGTATAGTGCAACATTGCCATCTTGTTATTATTGTGAGTTGTTCTTCATGTAAAAGCTCAATCTTTCTCCTGGCGATAGAAGTGCATGTCAAGGCATTGAGTACCCTCACTGCCCTAGGAATAAAACCGCTGCCGAGTCTTTTGGTATTGGCAGGAAAAATGGTCGCAAAATGTGAGCCTTTAGTCTCAATCTGGAGCCCTGGCTGGGAGAGAGAGTAAAGTTCCAGTAATTGTTGTTTTTACCATGAGCTGCAGTGTCTTGAGGTTTGGAGCATTGAGGTTTCAAAAGAGAGGGAAACCTGTTGATGTTCTCAAAGGTTCTTCTGTACCTTGTTCTCCTCAGTCTCCAAAGAAAGGTTGCTTTCTTGTCTAGTGAGGTTATACTGAGGGACTGGGGGAGTTCGGCTGTGATGTACAGACCCAGAAACTCAAATCTCTGCAGGGCATCACTGGTGTGCAGAAGAAGGTGGTCCGCGTAGAACTGTCTTTGTTTTGTAGATATTCAAAGGCAGGATAGTGTTGCTTGCACAAAGGTACACTAGACCAGTGGTTCCCAACCACATTTCTGGAGCGTTCCCAACACTGCACATTTTCAGTGTCTCCTTTCATGTCTTATAGTCTCGACTAATGTGCTGATGACCTGTGTGCTTGATTAAGGAAGCATGCAAAATGTGCAGTTTTGGGGGGCTCCAGGAATGAGGTTGGAAATAATTTCACTAGACTCCACCTCCTCTCTGAATGTCGGCTTGTTTTTGTTAATAAGGGTCACCATTGTGAGGTCTTTGGCAAAGATGTTTGTACTATGCTTAGCAGTGCAATGTTGAGTAATCAAGGTTGTCAACATTTAGGGTTAGGGTTAAGAGAATATGGCCAAAAAAAAAAATATATTTTTTTATTTATAAAACTATATATATATATATTTTTTTTTTTAAATTTATTTTTTTTTTTTTTCATATCAGGTGATATCAATAATTATCACGATAAATCTCAAATCTTTATTTCTTTCCAGTTTAAAGGCAGATTTTTGCTCCAAAGTTGGAGTTGTAGAAACCAGACTGTTAACTGTGGTTTTAAACTATTCTTTATGGTCAGAACATGACAAACACTTCACGTTTTTGAAACCATCTTAATAGAAAAATGTATTTATTTGTTTCTGCATGTTCTAATGAGTGATATTGTTTCAAATCAAGAAACAGGTTTGTGTTTCCTGATAATAGTAATACTAATGTTACTTTTTTGTCTCTTAGAAATGCACATTTGACAGTAGTAGTATAGCTTGAGTTAGGATGCAGATTTAAATTTATGTTCATTATCAAAATCAGCAACATCTGTAAAAACTGTAGATGTGTAGATTGAAAAGTCTTCTGACTGTATCGTTGCACACAGTGTTTCTCCTGGTTGTCAGCGCTGTTTCATCTGGCTTTAAACTAGTTTAACTTGTTATCGTTTTATCAAGAAACACTATATTGCGATAATTGTCGTTATTGAGTAATCGCCCAGCCCTTATTTAGACCAGTGCGATCACATCAGGAAGTCCAGGATCCAGGAACAGGGGATGGGTCAGATGGAGAGCGAAATCAGTTTTTCGTGCAAGGTTTGAATCAATGATTGCCTAAACCTGGGGTGGCAACTCTGACCCTTGAGGTCCACTGTCCTGCAGAGCTTAGCTCCAAGCCTAATCAAAAACACCTGAAAAAATCTAGCCAAAGCCTTCAGGATAATTTCAAAATACTCTGCAGGACAATGCATCTCGAGAGCCAGAGTTTCCCTCTCCTGATCTATGAACATAATTCTATAATGGGTGTTCGTTTTCCTGATGTGACATCATAATGTAAATGGTTAGGTTGCACACTGGAGGGAGTCCAGAGAGGTTGGCAGCGTTGACTTTATGCGGTTCTGGACTAGTTTCTCGAAGCACTTCACAATGATTGGGGTGACTCACACAGGCCGGATGTCATTGAGGCAGGACACATTTGACTTCTTTGGAAATGGTATGATGGTGGTGGATTAGAAGCAGACAGGAATGACAGCCTGGCTCAGCAGGTTGTCTGCGGATCAGCTAACTGGTTAGCACACTTGCAGGTGTGTTGTCAAATCTGTCTGTTTTAAACAGATCTCGTTTCTTGTCATTTCTTGTCTAAGGTTCAGTTGGACAAACACAGCGCCTGATCTTCGAGAAGAGGTGACAGTAACATTCTCCATAATGACTAAAATCATCTATGCAACTGTTAATGCAGATGATGCATATTCCTCCAAACCGATGATATACTTCGTTGCATCTGCCTCTCTAAACACGCTCCAGTCGGCACACTCCAGCAATCCCGCAGTGCTGACATAGCTCCTTCTGGCCATACTCTTATCCGCTTTGGCTCATTTCAGTGGCACTCTGTATGCAGGTATTAGCGTAAGAAAGATGTGGTCGGAGAAGCCCAGGGGAGGCGGCATGCTGCACTGTATGTGTTTGTTTCAATGTTCCATGTTTCAATTAAAATAAAGACACAGCATGTCTTCATCTCCCTCTGAGTTGACTGCTGCAGCATCTGGTAGCCCAGTTTATTTCACAAAGAATAGACGTTGCATAAGAGAATCAATGGTAGGGCTTGGTCTTTAGCCCGTCTTGGACTCTAGCCCTCTTTGCCCATTTCCGTTTACTCTGGCGCTGCTTGCTGCGCCTCCTCTGTTGGGTTGTTGTATTGTCACTTCAGGACCCGGCCCTGGTCAGTAATGCCTCAAGCTTCTCAATTAGCTGTGTCTGGACATTTTACAGACTTCAGGCTGAATCATAAACATGAACAGCATTTAACGCTGAAACATTCGTGACGTGTAGTTTAGCTTTTTTCTAGAATCGAGTGAGGCGCTGAGTCCGCGACCTTGAGTTCTATTCATTGTCAACACATTTGATGGAGAAACGAATATTATTATTTTATTAGCAAAACACGTACATGCAAAAAAGAATAGAATATTCGCAGCATCACCTCATTCAGAGATGCAGGACTTTTCAGTTGCAGGCATGTAGCTGATGCATTGGTGCGCACAAACACAAGAGCGACCGCGACATCACAAACAACGCTGGCGGCCTAGCTATCGCACAAAATGCTTTCAATGCAGCCGAATGTGTATCAGAAAAAGAAACACTAAGTTCCTCAGAAACAGTTTGCGGAAATGAGCTAAATGAAAGTTTGTGCGGTGTGTTTGGATAATTGAATCGGAGCCCAGATGAGGAGGAGGAGTCACCGGCGAGCAGAACGGCCCGACGCGACTCACTGCTCTGGGTAATGGTGTTTTCTTTTGCTGGGAAATGAAATATAAGGCCATTAAAGAAACACACACAGAAGGATGTGTCAACAGATCTGCAACGGATGTCAGTGCAGAGTGAATGTGGAGCCGTTTTTACAGATCGAGCGAAGGAAATCAGACAAGCATCTGTCAAGCGCTTGCAGAGGAGCACACACGTACACATGCACCGCCGCGGGTTATAGATGGGCAGAATCACTTTAGAGCGATATTGGAAAGCAGAACGGCCTTTCAATAGACCATTCATGACCCATTTATGACCTGCATTAGCAAAACCATACAGACAGACAGGCGTAGAAACAGATGTTGGGTTGGTCGGGGTTCTATTGAACGTGTGTTTTGTGTTCAATGCATCAGTACTGGCTGCGAGTTCTGTTCGGGTTCGACCAGAGAATTACAACCTCTACAAATCTCTTTATCTTTCTGACACATACACACTGCAGAAGGTCAACCTAATTAATTTACTGATTGCTGGCCAGTCTGTGTGTGTTGACTCGATCTCTCTCTCTCTCACACACACACACGCACACACACACACACACACAGGCAAAAGACAACAGAAACACAACACTGAAAGCTTCTGTCTATTGACGGCATGGCACACCAGTCATTTAAAAGCACTTTAGCCACAGTGTGTGTGTGTGTGTGTGTTGAGAGGACAGCCTTTGCCATAGGCATCTCGCTTTCATGACACACTTTTCACTGTGTTCAGTTTGTCTTTATTACTGGTGTTGTGAAGTCAAGCATCATATCAATGTTGCTCGTAGTTAGTGATGTAATCAAATCTTTAATACTTTACACAGCTGAGTTAAGGCTGCTCTATGCCTGCTCTAAATTCTGTGTAGGGACGCAATTCCACATAAAGGCACAATTAAATTATGCCTGCTCTGAACCACCTCAGCCCCTAGTATGAAATGCTTAATTTACACTGCAAAGGTGGCACAGAAGTGCTTCTGAAGTGTCATTTAGGTGTCTTTAAACAGACTGTTTAATGCCGCTCAGAGGTGGCATAAATGCATTCAGACTTAAATTACAACTGTATACTTTGATACTTGGGGCTGAAGTGGGTCAGAGCAGGCATCATTTAAATGGCCTTTTATGTGGAATTGCATGATGACACTGAATTTTGAGTAGAAAAAGAGCAGCCTTAACTCACCTGTGTAAAGATGCCTAAAACCTATTTATTTAAGCAACTGTAATGTAAATGCATTCATGCTACCTCTGAGAAGCATTAAACAATCTGTGTAAATTCATATAACGCAGCTTCTGTGCCATCCTGGCAGTGAAAATTTTGCTCTAAACTTAAGTGTTACTCATCATGCAGTGTTTGTGCTAGTGTTGTTGTAAAAAAAGATAAAAATAAAGAGATGTAAAACTTAAAAACCTTAAACAAAAAAGTAAATATGAATTATATTATGAATGATACGAAAATATCATATAGACTTGGGGGTGAGCGCATTTGACTTAAAAGGAGCCCCGGGTATTAAGACTTGTATGGCAAGATTTACGTTATTTAAAAAAAAAATCCACATAATTTTATACATATTTTGGACTATAGGGGGCACCATTATTTTAGGTGTGCAGTGCATTCTACCTGTTGCTATTTTTACCGCAACACAACTTGGAATACACAAAATTGTATTTTCCGAGTTGTGGTAAAAATAGCAACATGTTGTGCCAGTAGCTCACCGAGTGCAACCATTTGATGTCATTAACGCAGAATATACTGCACACCTAAAATAATGGCGCCACATCATAGTCCAAAATATGTATAAAACAATTTTTTATTTTTTTTTATAATCATTTCATGGGTTTTCTAACACATATTTCAGTAAGAGACATAATTTACGTTATATTAAGCCATACAAGTCTTAATACGCGGGTTCCATTTAAGCTAGTAAGTTATTTTGGGGTGATCTATTTCTGGGGTGTTTTTAGGCACAACGTGAATCAAACGAAAGAGTGGGAACAACAATATGATATAAAAGAAAACAATACTTAACTGACTTTACCAAGTGAAATGATCCCAACAAACAGTGCTTGCTCTAGTTGATCAGCAGTGACGCTCTAGCAGCGCTGGTCTGTCAGGGAGATCAGATTTAGAATTCTCCTCAACATCTGAGCTGGTGTGTGTGTGCCAGACATCCACCTGGCCACCACACTGACGCACCTGAGCATGTATGTGTGTGCATGCATGTGTTGGCACAGCACACACTGTGGGAAAGCACCAATCTGAGTCATTGTGGTGATATCACAGATGTCTGACTCTGGCAAAATATTGAAATTAATAAAGAAACAACATTTTTTCTGTCCGTCCACACCACGAACATCTGCAGCACAGATGGAGAAACCAACGCTATTAACAAGATATCAGAGTGGGCAACAAACTTAGTGGAAAGATTGGTGTGTGTGTGTGTGTGTGTGTGTGTTTGGCACGACTGTCAAAGCAATCTGGGGACACTAGAATGAAAATATATTTTAAATGTGAGGATGGGTCACAATGATTGACTAGTCATCCAAAAACCAACAATTCAACTAGTCAACTCTGGTTAGACTAGTTGAAACTATAATGTTTACCTTGAAGTTATCTAGTTTAACTTGCCATTGTGTCAAGTCTAATGCTGTTTTTAAATGTCCTGCCACAAGTGATGTGTTCATTAAACATGTCAGATCAGAGTTGGGTGAACTTTTAATAATTTCAAACAGGCAGCAAAAATCTTATTTTGTCACATCCAACTCAATTTAAGTCTGAACAGCAAAAACACATTTGGTATGATTTTTACAAATCTGATGGAAACCACAAGTGTAGGCAGCTTAAAAATCAGATGAAAAGCTTTTTGGTAACGCATCTCAGTTTAAACACATCACAAATATAATCTGCAGTCTCATTTTTGCTCACTGATTGAACCACATGGTCTTTGGTATACTGAACACTGAAGAAAACAAACCTTAAATATGTTGTTACTGACGGCATGATAATCGGGGGCTCGTCCGGGATGAAACCCCCATCATTTGTTCATAACAGAAGTATTTTAAATGATGAGTGTGATGTGTTGCTGAGGATTGACTCACTCTTTCTTTGTGTTTGAGTGTATTTGTGTGTTTTTAGACTTCAGTCTGAAATGTTAATAAACTAAAGGTCATAATCTTGAAACTGACCTGATTGTGCCTGATGAAAGCAGTCCGTTCGTGCCTCTGTTGTTCATCTAAATGAGTTCTGATTGCAGTCAGATGTAATTACACCTAACGACATCTTTAACGATCGACTCAGGGCTACAGAAAAAATCTTATTTTGTCACATCCAACTCAATTTAAGTCTGAACAGCAAAAACACATTTGGTATGATTTTTACAAATCTGATGGAAACCACAAGTGTAGGCAGCTTAAAAATCAGATGAAAAGCTTTTTGGTAACGCATCTCAGTTTAAACACATCACAAATATAATCTGCAGTCTCATTTTTGCTCACTGATTGAACCACATGGTCTTTGGTATACTGAACACTGAAGAAAACAAACCTTAAATATGTTGTTACTGACGGCATGATAATCGGGGGCTCGTCCGGGATGAAACCCCCATCATTTGTTCATAACAGAAGTATTTTAAATGATGAGTGTGATGTGTTGCTGAGGATTGACTCACTCTTTCTTTGTGTTTGAGTGTATTTGTGTGTTTTTAGACTTCAGTCTGAAATGTTAATAAACTAAAGGTCATAATCTTGAAACTGACCTGATTGTGCCTGATGAAAGCAGTCCGTTCGTGCCTCTGTTGTTCATTTAAATGAGTTCTGATTGCAGTCAGATGTAATTACACCTAACGACATCTTTAACGATCGACTCAGGGCTACAGAGCTGGACGCCCGCAGCTCCACTGACCCTCACCGATAAAAATAAACTTGCAGTGTAAAACCATTTACTTTTGCTTCATGTTTGTTTGCTGTGTCCGCGCAGAGTGCGGAGGAATAATTTTACAATCACAAATAACATTTAATCTTTGAGAAATGCTTGTTGAACGTTTCAAAGAGAGCAGTACAAGAACGGGAAGAAAACAAACAGACAGAACAATATTTCCAGATAAGTGTAAAAGGCTGAGACACAGAGGTCAATGCAGGGATAACATATTAGACACTTTCCACAAATATGACATGTTTTGGCGTACTTTTTAACCATTAGATACATGAATCCCATGTTTTGTTAAAACTACTTTACATACCTTATATTAACTATTATATAACATTTTATAGAGTATTCTGAAATATATCCAAGAATTAAAACCATACAACAATGTCAAGCTTGTGATATAATGTGTTGGACTGCTGTGCATTTAATTGTAGTAAAACAAAACAGCTAAATTATCAACTTATATTATGACTGATTTAGTGCCTCATGAGTTTTCCCATTACAAAAAATCCTTAACATTAAAATATTTAAAAATCCAAGAACTGACATTGTCTAGACAAATATTCTGGTAAATATGATATTTTGATTTCATTTACATTTTATTATTTTTTTTTATTATTTTATTATTTTTTACACAAGTTAGTGTTAACTACCATTGATATATTTAAATTTTGTTAATGTTTTTGGAAAAAGTCTCCTCTGCTCACTTTATTTGATCAAAATACAGTAAAATGTAAAGTTATTAAAGTGAAATAAAAAGTAATATTGTGAAATATTATTATTATTCCAAATAACTGTTTATTATTGAAATATATTTCAAATGTAATTTATTAATGTGTTAGCAAAGCTTCTTCTTCTTCTTCAGAAATCATTTGTTTACTATTAATAAATTATTATTATTATTCAATCAATTATTATTATATTTTAATATAAATTATAACATTCCATTCTATTGAATGGTGTTGCAACAAAATGTTCAACAAATATGTATTAGTTGATTTCTAAATGTGCGTCTTTTGTTACCCATTCTATTTTTTTTAATTAAATGTATATTTAAGAAATTAGAAAATTATATATATTAGCATATTTGAAAATGGCCCAAAATTTGGTAAGAGGGTTGTAAAAATTACAGACCTAAAAAAAACATGGAATACAAAACAACAGATAAAGTATTTAGTTTGCCCTCCTGAGATTGATGATCAACATTTCTGCAGCAGCTCCTTTCACTGATTTGTCGTGATAAGACTTAATTCTCCAGAAGAATGGCTTGAGCTGTCTAGACCCTCTGCATCAGAGCTCAAAGACTCAAGCTCTGGACGGTCCCGGGGTCAGAGCCACCTCAAGCAGTCAGACGCTCCGGTGGGTCAGCGGACGTCTGCTCTCCATTCCTGCTCTCAGATAAAGCGTCGCTTTACACTGTGGCTTATTTCTGTGTTTTTCTGAATTCTATTCATCTTGTGTCTTATCTCTCGCTCCAGGCTCATGAGAGAGAAGCAAACACTACCTCCATGGCCAAAAGAGCCCGATAAATTTGACAGATCAACTCTCCTGATAGTCCGTCAATCTTCTAAACCGGCCGGATTAATCTGATAATCCTGGTGTGAGAGATTAGCTGGCGTTGAGTTTTATACTGGTGTCACTCTGGATTAAAGGGCCACGACGCCTGTGTCAGGTTAGAAGACTCTTAGTCTCAAAAAGAGCTGGGAAACCAGAGTGGACCTGATTGAAGACTGAAGACTGAAGACATCCGACGAAACGCAGACGCTTGTGATACACACACACACACAGAAACCAACCAAACGCACAAGGAAACTAGTAAATGTGAGGTAAAGTCTGTTTAAGAATCAGTCTAACTTCATCTTTTACTTTCCTACTTTTATTACATGGGAGGGGGTTGTATTTATTTATATTTCTCATTTGTTCTACTCTGTCTGCTGCTTTGGCAATATAATGCTGAGTTATTTGTCATGCTAATAAAACACGTTAAAATGAAATAATCTGCTATTAGACCTGACAAAACTAGTGTTTCACAGAGTTTTAAAATTGGCACGTTGCTGAACAATCGCTGCAGACAGCCATAATTATACTTATAAAACAAGACAATGGGATTGTATTTATTAATATTTTAATAAGCAGCACTTCTAAATGAAACTAGACCACAGATTCGTCTTGTGTACAGAACCATCCCACACACACACACACACACACACTCAGGTCCAACCATTCACAGATTTCACGTTACCGTTTATGTTAAAAATCCCCTGTTAGAAGTCTAATGTGTGTTAGCATTGTGTTAGTTGAAAATGTAACTCTTAAAGCATGAAATGAGATACCGAATCAGACAGTTTGAGTTTAATGTGGGTATATTATCAGTAAAGTAATCATTAAATATTTGTAATCTTTCAAAAAATATTAGCTATTTACATTAACCCCCTGGGGTCGAAGCCCGCACTGGTGCGGTATGTCTCGTATTTTATTGATGACCACGAAAATAACTAAAAATACTCCATAATTATTGATCGTACAGATAAGAATAAGGTATCGTTTGAAACTGCAAAGGGTCTACTTTTATTTGTGTATAGTCATAATAAGAACAAAACAATGTGCTTTTTTAAAATAAAGAAAATAAATAGGGTGCGTTCTCCGCCGTCTCGCTCTCTGTCACCTCTCTTCACAGACACGTAAATAAAACAACATGAATCTCCGCGAATATTTGCCTCAAAGATGTGAGAAATGCATGCATAGAAAGCTTGAAATGTCTACTTTTAAATGAAGTAAGTCACATCCAAAACAAATATTATCTGTTAAAGTAATCCGTATGAAACCAACGCGATTTCCAGTTTTCCCATCTCAACTCATTATCTCTAATACGGTCACACCCACGAGCTGATTGCGCTTTTCAGATTCTAAACGTCCACGTAAGACACGCGCGCATGTAAACGCCCACATCGCCTCCGCGTAAACAAACAAGTTCATCCCGGCTACTTTTTGTTTCTGGAAGAAGACGCGCTGAGAGGAATAACCCAGAATTTATCTCACAACGCGATCGCGCAGTAGTGGAGAATTTAATTCTGATGAGTAGCCCGAGATTACTTTGTTGTTATTGTGTTATTGTGACATAACTTGTACACATTTTACTAGTTAGACTTTTCCCAAACTATATTTCCTGACTACATGTATGAAATCAAGTGAAACATTTTGAAATATATGTCATTTCATTGTCTAAATGTCTCACAATGCCAGGATATTTGCGTAATGTTTTATAACATATAAAATCACAAGATATAAAAGTAGAACGAGTGTTAATGTAATTCAGAGATGAAGGCCATAATACTAATGTTGTCCAGACAAGGGAGCTACAGGATAGCAAATCCTTCAAGATCTCAGCTCAAAGACTGAAAATAATTCAATATATTGACTTGTAGTAATACACTGCATATAAATTCATTTTTTCAAGTTTAAGAAAGCCTAATATAATAAGTGTGCAAAAACTGTAATCTCCTCAATACTTATAGAATAGCTCGCATCCAGCTAGCCAACTCTGTCCAAGCTGTTGTAATAGCCTAATAGGCTTTTTTATTAGAATAGAAAATAGCAAGGGCCTATAGAAAAATATTATGAAAACTATAACTGTTGTACTTTTTTTTGTTTGTTTGTTTGTTTGCAGAGGGGCAGCTCAAGAACACCGGACACACAAGTACTCTGGCTTTTTTACCCCAAGGCTGCCCAGGCTGGCTTTGTCAAGCCAACATCAAAGTTTGTCTTTGAACTTTAGCCATTAGTTTAAATACTTACGTGGGTTAAAAACACTCTAAATTTCAGCTAATTTGCATTTAATATAAATTTAAACTGAAAAAAAAAAACTTTCTTTAACATTTTGTTCACACTTAAGTATATTCTTTAAAGTATATTATTTCTGTATTTCTGTATTTTTTAAAGCATGCTAACACTTCTCTTGTTCACAAGAGGAGAGAAGAGAACAAGAGATCTACGAGTCATAAAAGACTCTCACTAGATCAATAGCAACACGAGTGTTTGTCTGCAGGCATGAAGACGGCCGTCGCAGATTAGAATAACTCTTACACACACACACAGCAATGAATGAGTCTCCTCGGGCCCCGGGGACTCCCGAGAGCTGGACTGCATTGATTAAGCATTAAGGTGATCAACCCATCGGGGCGGCCATCGATCTGCTTCTTAAATGGACAGATACGAGCACCACGAGTCGCTGGGGTATATTTGTAGCAATAGCCATTGTATGGTTCCAAATTATCAATTTTTCTTGTATGCCAAAAATCATTAGGATATTAAGTAAAGATCATGTTCCATGAAGCTATTTTGTAAATTCCCTACTGTAAATATATCAAAACTTAATTTTTGATTAGTAATATGCATTGCTAAGAACTTCATTTGGCAACTTTAAAGGCGATTTTCTCAATATTTAGATTTTTATGCACCCTCAGATTCCAGATTTTCAAATAGTTGCATCTCGGCCAAATATTGTCCTATCCTAACAAACCATACATCAATGGAAAGCTTATTGCTTTCAGATGACGTATTAATCTCAATTTCGAAAAAAATTAATCTCATGACTGGTTTTGTGGTCCAGGGTCACATATTACCTTGTTGCGATTTATTGGATGGGAGATGTGGTAATGTTTAGTTAAGTTTTGTCCGTGCATCAACTGAAAACAGCATAGATCGAAATCAAGAAAACAATATTTTCAACCCAGCCCTAATCAAAATGGCAAAATATTTTCTGTAACGCAGCAAGATCAGGGTTGAGCAAATAGAAGTAGCTTAATAACAATCAAAAGCAAAGGAAAGCGTCCAACATGACAGAAACACAAAGTGACTTTAAAAATGATCTGATGACTGTATTTAAGCGTTGTGTTTGCTGGCAGCGTTCGAAATGACAATATATGCAGCTTTCCTGATTAAATTTGCATGTCAAATGTGGGCGACGTTTTATACAATATGTAACACTTACGGATGTCAAACCCTTCACTTCGCATTTTCCCGAGTCGCAGACAGACAGCAGAGCCCAACACAACAACAATCCTCTGCGTTCATGAGAAGCGACAGACGAGTCCAGGTGTCAGTTACCACTTTAACTCAATCCAGCAGCGCTGCGCTGTGCTCACGCATCCACTAGAACACGGCCCTGTGCACACGGGTAATTGCCAAGGTCTTTCGGATCAATCAGCATTGATCGTACACTTTCCTGCTATTACTTGAGCTGAATGAGTGAAATGAGCTCTAGAGGAACTGAAAACAAAGCGCTGCTCATGTGACCTCTGACCCCGGTGGACGGTTTCTGCTTATTTTGGTGAATTTACTTTATATTCAATCATTAACAAATTCCACTCTCACTTTTTTCTGATTGGTCGTGACATTCTGCCATTGAATGCATTTGGCACTAAACTGCAGTTGATCGTTGTTTCACACCGAACTCCACACTCACATAATAAAACAATTTACACTCAAGTCAATATTTCATGTCTGCAATGTGTTGAGTATTCAGTATTAATAAGGACATCACAAAATAAAGGCTGATCCTGAACCAGGTTTGTTTTGTGAGCGTTACCATCTGACCGCACAAAATCCTTTTCATATCTGGTGTCTTTTTTGGGAAAAGGTTCAATTAAAATAAAAAAGATGTATATCAATAAAATGTAATGATTAAACAATCAGGTCTTTTACAAGCCACTTTGATGTAGTATTTTTATCTGTTGCTTTTTTCAGGCCAGCAATGGATCCATCCAAATCTCAAGCAAATCTGTCAAGCAAACCCATTTATTTCCCATGTCTTCCAGCCATGTTCACACTTAATATTTCATCTGTCTCTCTTTTTTCCCCCAATGCCACAAGCAATGATAAGAGATCCAGAATACTTTACTTTTCCTCCTTCAACCACACACACACACACACACACACTGAAAAAAATGAAAATTGTAGGATGTCTTAATTTCTGCACAGTTTTTTATCTCCAATGTTTAATAAACTTGTAATTTTCTAGTATTTCCCAGAATTTGCAGACACATAAAAAGCATCATGACATTCTGATTGGCTGTCTTTGTGAAGTCGGAGTGCACAGTGTTTTAATCTGTCCACCGTGAAGCGGAGTTGTTTTTACATTCCCACACACTGAGTGCTTCTGAAGAAGATTCGGCGGCTGGGTTTGATAGTGCTATCGAGTCTTTAATGAAAAGACATTCAGACATAAAAATATATCCCACTTCTCAGAGGTTTTTCCAAATTCAAATGGTCACTTCAAGCCAGTGTTTACAAAAATGAGCTGCAATTCAATGCAAAGACTAAAGTACATTTTTTACATGTACACTATGCATTCAGTTTGCATGGTATAAATTTAATCATCAGCATAATAAGCACATATTGTCCAATTTTTTCAACCACGCATAGAGTATACATTCAGCTTGCATATTAATCTTGAATTAGTTTGTCCACAAGGTGGCGACACTGAGCGTAGTTTCAAAGTAGAAAAAGAAACAAAAGAGACAGATCAACAACGAACTACTGAAGATGCAATTGGTAATTCGACGATCACGGTGATGAGCGTTCGCGCAAGACGATTCAGAGATTTGTACAAATTTAAAAGAGCGCAAAGACATTTTTATCACTCAAAACGTCCAGAGTGAAACAGCACAAACACTGGAAAATGATGTAAGTTTCTAGCGTGCAGAGGTTGAGAGCCAGTGTTCGTGCATGATATGAAATGAAGCGTAGTTTGAAAGGCTGTGCCCATACGTTAAGCGATCACATCAAAACTTAAGTGTACTTTAAAGGTGCAGTAAGCAATTTCTGAGAAACCCTGTTGAAAGTGGATCAGACCGAGCACCAAAACACACTTGAAGCAAATCAGCAGTAAGGGGTGTGTCCACTTGTGATGAGGGAGGTGCCGTTTGTGAATATGGGGGCGGAGCTATTAAGAGAGGGGTGTGATCCTTTTGGGAGGGGCGTGTCTGTTTTGGTAATTTCAAATATCAACAGCGTTTCTCAGAAATCGCTTACTGCAACTTTTTAAATGACTACAAATACATTTTTATCGCTGTGTTGGGCTGTACACTTTGCCTCAGAATTGAAGTGTTCTTGGAGCAAAACTAGTTTACTAGTTTAGTTCACCGTTTCTATAATGAGAAGCTCCCCCAAAAACGAAGTCAAGATCTCGCAGGATCTCAGAACCTCGACAATGAGGTCATATTAGTTTGCTCACGCTGATCCGAACGCCGGCGTCTGATTAATTTTGATGAGCGTTTGACGAGTTACAATGCCAGAAAATGAAGGAAAGCTCATTTTTCGGAATCCGTCGGCGAGGCATTGTTTGGAGCTGATTTGAGGGAGGTCGAGGGTTGTGGATTTGATGAGGACATGTTAATATCTACTATTGAGACGAGATAAGATCTTCATTAGACTTAGCGCTAGCGCGAGGGAGGTCTTATCGGCGTCTGAGGGGAGCGCGGGAGGAGATTAGAGCAGAATGCCGGCTTACACTTCACCGACAGTCCCGAGGCTTTGTGACGGGGTCAACTTAATTTTGTTCCTCTGATATTAAAAACCTGTCTGAGATAAAGAGTTACTCTTTATTAGCTGTGGAGGGAAGCGTGCGGGAGGATGGAGGCCGACTCACCGTTCTCCAGGAATTCTGCGACGACAGGCCGGCCTTCCTCCTGCAGACTCAGAAATATCAGATTTCTCAGAGCGTTTCCTTCATGGGACGCAGGCGACTACTGAATATAGAAATATAACTAGAGAGTTGTGATATGGAGTTTGCTGTTTTCATAGAATTATTAAAACGTTAATGACACCGACAGCACAAATATGTGGTTGGAATCACTTCCAGAAAATTTTTTTTCTCCAGATGATGGACTATAAGAAAAGTAAGCAGCCAATCTTGAGCATTTAAAGTGGCACAAACAACAAAACTGCAGTGAGAGTTTGATGAAGCAGAACGATAATGTGCTTTGGTTTGGACACTGATATACTTATATGATTATATTGGACACTGATATACTTATTGTTATAGTTACCACAACATGTTCCACTTATTTCACCATATTCACTTGATTATATACTTGATTATATTAGAGATGCACCGATCAATTGGACAGGGACCGGAATTAGCTGATTTTTCGCATGACATTTTCTGTGATTTTTCTGTTTTGACATCACACTTACGGCGACTGATAATGTATTTATATCGTGCCAGAACAGAAAGTTATAGGTGCATACTGTGGTAGAAAAAAAAAAAAATTATAATATGATTTAAGTAGGCAACATTGCATTGCCAAAATGTTTCAACATGATTGCAATCTGATTTTATACAATAGTAGTTCAATAAACAATAAGTTAAAATGAAGTGACTTATATCTTCGACACAATATTGACTATTTTTGCTCAATTTTGCTGATGAAAATAGTTCCAATCAAAACCACAGCAGAACAGTTTTGTGTCTCAGAGCAACACAGCGGTGCTTCGTTACTGAATGAATCTACGTTTTTGAACGAATCGAGTGAGTCAATGATTCAGTAACCCATTCATAAAGACAGTAGTCACTGGCCTCGTTTCTGAATGAATCAGTCGTTTGAACGAATCTGTTGAATGACTAAATGACTCAGTCATTGAAAGTCATTGAGTCATTTGCCGCCACCTGCTGGTTTGGTTTCATATTTAAAACGGTCATTGCATTTTTCCCAACATTTCTTATTTGTATGTTTTAAAAAAAACAAAAAAACATTAATCTTATAAAATTATTTATGTGTTCGAAATTTTGCAGTGTAAATGCATTCATGGCACCTCAGATTCATCAAACAGTCTGTAAATACATCTAATGCCACTTCAGATGCAGCTTCTGTGTTTGCAGCAGTGGAAAGATGGAGTTTAATACTGATTTCATTTGAATGGTAAGCTCTACAGTTTCTTATTATTCTAAATGAAATCATTTAAACAATGCAATAATTTGTTACAATTTATGAAACACAGCGGGAAATGACATCTGTTTTGTTATATACAGCAACTCCTTGCAGTTAATTGTTATTTATACCTTTTTTCTAGTCACAGAGCACTTTATTTTGAGAGTTATTTAGGTGAGAGAACATCTGTAACTTTGTCCAGATTGGGTAATGTTTAATATATATATATACTGTGGTGTGAAAAAGTGTTGGCCCCGAAATCAGGAAGGGGGCCAACGCTTTTTCACACCACTGTATATATAGGTGGGAGAAAAAATTTATTCTCCGATGCATCGCAATTCTCTCTTCAATGATTCTGAATCGATTCTGAGCTTGTTTTTTTTTTGTGTTTGCGCTTTGTGTTTGTTGTCCTGAAGCTCGATCGCGGTTGCGGTTAAATGCACTTGCATATACTTTTATATGAAATTGATGTAAATGTATGTCAGTTATGTTTTCAGAGCAGGACAGAACATCTGATATATCGAAATAGATCTGTGCATTAGTGTAAATGCAGCCTGTTAAAGCTGCAACTGTTTATGATCTCATAATCAAATGGCAATAATGCTGAGGAAAAAACAAAACCCCATAACTAGCCTATTGTCTGTAAACTTCCGGATGCTTAAAGAACACTTATTTTAAATAAGGAATTGTTTTAAAAAGTAGTCTGCTTATATCATTTTAAAAAATAAAGTAAATTTTGCACAAATTAAATTTGATATAAAATGTACATGAAAATATAGCCACGTGCAGTAATATTGAAAATTGAGAATGTGACGCATCGTGATATTGAGTTGATAATGATAATTATCGATCTGTCGTTTCTCATTTTGTCACTCGTCTGTAAGAGTTTGTTTAAACCCTTGCGCTGTTTTATGCAGCTTGAGTCTCATGCGGAAATTCTGTTAAAGACGGTTCAGCTAAAAATGAAACCATTCGTGTGTGGATCTCATAGCAAACTGAGGAAGTTCATGAAGTTGTGTAATGAGTTATTCTGGAGAAGTTTGCGTGTGGAAGAAAGCATGATTCCATAATGAAGATAATTAACTTCAGAGAGCCGCGTCTGGACCGCTGGCTCGGGCTTTTAAGGGAGATGAAGAGGAGAATTCAATTATCGGAGTTTTCTGAATCGTGACCGTGCAGAAATAATTATCTCTCGTGTTTTTGTGCATATGTTAATTAGACCTTTAGAGTCAACAGGAGAACTATGTTTAGACACGGATCCGGTAAAGAGAGAAGGGTAATGGCTAAACGAATACAGTGAAGGAAAACGAGGCCACAAAGGAAGGATCTGGTGAAATCTCGCTGGTCTGCAGTGAATCTGGGTCTCCGTCGAGCCGGAGGAGCTCTGATCTCTCACACATTCATCTCAATGACAGCTGCTTGGCTGGAGTCACCTGTGCTCACTACTGCTGCCAGACTCTTCTGAGCCAATCACACGAGCTCTGAACGTCACGTGACCAGTGACACTCTAAAACATCCACTGTTCAGTGTTCACTACAGAATATGATTTTAAAGAACGAATGAAGGAAAAAAAAAACAGGTTAAATGAACTGTCAAGAACAGCAGTGAGGAGAGGACCTGAAAGAAGACAGTGAGTTGGACGTGATTAAAGATGAATGTGAGTGTGTGTGGAGCAGATCTGTTCCGATGACACACGTTCTGAAGAAACGGATCTGAGGCAAATGAACACAAGTGATCGTTCATCAGCAGATCTCAGCAACATCTGCAAGACGTCAAGACCCAACACAAGAACCGACAGCACATTACAGAGACGAGAGTGTGAGGAATCAACGCTGATTAGTGGCTCTGCGGGATGTCTTCAGAAACACACACACACACACACATTTCTGGTTTGCTACCCTTGTGGGGACTCTCCATAGGCGTAATGGTTTTTCTACTGTACAGACCGTATAATCTATTGCCCCAGGTCCCACTCGCCCATCACACACACACACACACACACACACACACACACACACACAGGTCACACTCGCCCATCACAGACACACAGTCACAGATCCATCAGAGCCTTCAGCCGGATTCATCTTCTGTCTCTAATGTCATCACAACAAAACTAACCACCACTAACTCACCAACCACGAGCCTCAAAC
>NW_015640432.1:268059-294213 GCF_001515625.1 Sinocyclocheilus rhinocerous | reverse complement strand
GTGTGTGTGTGTGTGTGTGTGTGTGTGTGAGTGTGAGTGTGTGTGTGTGTGTGTGTGTGTGTGTGTGAGTGTGAGTGTGTGTGTGTGTGTGTGTGTGTGTGTGTGAGAGAGAGAGAGAGAGAGAGAGAGAGAATGTGTGTGTTGATCTTACTTTGAGGTTGCAGGAACGAAAATCAGTGGAACATTTTCCCTCCAGAGACCTGCACAAAAACAGAGACATTTACATGATAAACTACATACAATCAGTCATGAATAAACGTATGTGAGTCTATCTATCTATCTATCTATACTATACTATACTATGTATCACTAGCATTCAAAAGTTTTAAATATGTTTAAATACGTTTTAAAAGAAGTCTGTTCTACTGTCCTCTGCAATTATCTAATCAAAAATACAGTAAAAAAAAAAAAGTGATAAAGTGATTCTAATATTATTAGAATGTAAAATAGCTGATTTTCAGCATCATTACTCCAGTCTTCAGTGTCACATGATCTTCAGAAATCATTCTAATATGCTGATTTGCTGCTCAAGAAACATTGCTGATTATTATCAATGTTGAACACAGTTGTGCTGCACAATATTTTTGTGGAAACTGTGATACATTTTATTTTTCAGGATTCACAGATGAACAGAAAGTTCAAAAGAACAACATTTATTTGAAATATAAATATTTTGTAACATTATAAATGTCTTTACTGACACGTTTGATCAGTTTAATGCATCTATTGGTCAATGATCTGTTGTCATACGAACACGCTCATGTTTGAGAACAATGACACAATCTTGATTTGTAAGTGAACTACTCCTTTAATCACTGATATAGCACTCAGATATACTGTATAGTTATGATATTTCATCTGTATTTTGTAGAAATAAAAATGTGCATAATGACAACTCATTTGAATTTAATTTGGCAGCAGTCATACTGAAAAGCGACTCTGACATTTTAGGATAATTGTGCCGTAACATTATTATTTTTCATTAGAAATGTTGATTATATGCTTGGAGGAACACAAAATGTGACCGTCAAACCTCAAAACGTGTAAATTTAGGATTAATGGAGGCACGTTTCTGACTGGATAGCGGCGACCGTCGAGCCTCCTCCTCTGAGCTCTGGATGAGGGGCTCGTTACAAAAATGGGCTCAGCCATGTTGAATTAGCACTAATTAGGATAATTACGCTCGGCCTCTCTCTGCTGGGGAAAATGGCTTCCGTAGAAAGTGGCTGAATAAATTAGAAAGTCACGGCGCTGCGGCGTTTCTCAATCACAAGGCGAGCAGGCCGAGTCACATGTTTGTGCTGGGCGGGCGTTACAAATCACGGCTGTTTTAACGCGTTCTGCTGCGACGCTTCCAGTAAACAAATGAAGCGCTGTGATGTTCCAGAGGAGCTGGAGGAGCTCCAGAGATGCTCTCAAAGCTTTGGCAGACAAACACCTTTAGCTGCGAGCTGGATTCATCCATATGTTTCCTGAGTGTGTGTGTGTGTGTGTGTGAGTGTCTGAGCATGTGAGCGTGTGTGTGTGTGTGTCTGAGTGTCTGTGTGTGTGTGAGAGTGTCTGTGTGTGTGTGTGTTAGATTTACCTCTGATGACCAAACGTCTTCACAATGATAGTAAAACCTGAGATTAGCTACATTATGAGATGAAGCCTACGGTCCCCATGAGAAAACCAGCATCATAAACGTACTAAACAGCCTCCTAATGAACACTTAAAAATGCAGCGTGTGTGAGAGGGTTTAGAGAATATCATTAGCTCAAGATAAAACAACAGAAGACCCAACATAATAACAGCCAAACGTGTGTGTGTGTGTGTTTCTTCTGCCTCAGTGCTTCCAGAGATCTTCAGCCAGCGGGAAAGAGAAACACAGTTTCAGAGAAGAACATTGACCAAACAGTCAGAGAAATCCAAACTGAACGGCTGTAAACGGACGAGATCCGGCCATCACTGCTGTGCAAACCAGATATTAACAGTGATAATGATGTTTGAATAAGCAGATTGGATAAGCAGCGAAGGTAAACGTCTTTAAGAACACACACACACACACACACAGCTCTGCCTCGGGTTTCAGGGCATCAGATGCAGGAAAAGCGTGTGTGTGTGAGAGAGAGTGTGTGTGTGTGTGTGTGTGTGAGAGGGTGTGTGTGTGAGTGTGAGTGTGTGTGTGACTGTCCTCTTAAAACTGATCTACATCAATAGCGGCATCAAGATTAAGGGTTTAAGGCAAATGAAACCCTCTGTATCAAAACATCTCTGGGTTCAGTTTCTGGATGATTGAGCTTTTACATTTCATTTCAAATATCTATAAACATCAGACGCTGTTATGATGTTTTACTGCACTGAGATGGCAATTCTGGCCCCATAATACTAATCAAACCTGTACATACTGTACATATATACATGCTGGAAAAAAACAAAAAATCAAGCACAATGCATGGAAATATTTCAGGAGAAGTGGAGAATCTGTAACTTTGTTCACATACACATTACAGAATAATTTTAATAAAACAAGAGGATCATAAAAATTGCTTGTTATTTTTTTTAATTTGTGCTGCCCTAAACAAGTTTTTTTTTCACATAGCAGATATTTACATACAGTCCACAAGACAAAATAACAACTGAACTTACAAAAATATTACCCACCCTGTATAAAAGATTCAGAATATTAAAAATAACATAAATCCTCCAGTTGCTTCAATAGAAAAAATGGAATAGCCTATATATTTGATCTTATTTTGGTTTGTGATGTTGGCGTGTCGTCTGATTTGAAGCTTTATTTGCTGCTGGATCTCTTCATTTTATATACAAACAGAGAAAGAAATCCAAACTGAACGGCTGTAAACGGACGAGATCCGGCCATCACTGCTGTGCAAACCAGATATTAACAGTGATAATGATGTTTGAATAAGCAGATTGGATAAGCAGCGAAGGTAAACGTCTTTAAGAACACACACACACACACACACAGCTCTGCCTCGGGTTTCAGGGCATCAGATGCAGGAAAAGCGAGGAATTAGGGAAGGATTTAATGTGCAGTAAAACACAGCTGAGAGCAAACAGCTTCAGTTTAATCAAGCTGTGCTAATTATCTACAAATTATTATTGAACAATAAAGTGATTAAGCTAACAAACTCTGAAGGGTCCGGTTTCCATCAGACATTAGTGATTATATTCATGATTTCATTTTTTTCTGTGTGTGGACGGTTAAAAGTCGTCAGCACCAACACAGTCTCACAGCAATACGTCATTATTTTACATTTTGGTAAATTTGTAGGAATCAATATGATCTCATTGCAATGATTTCATATGATATCCCACTAAAGGTTAGGTTTAGGGGTCAATCTTACGATTATGCCTATCGTAAGCTTACTTTTAAATCAATATTCAATCATACAAATCAGTATAATAGTATATGAATTAATTGACTTCACCATCAGTAATGATCATGATGTACCAAGACTCGAACCCACAACTTTGAGGTTACAAGTCTGACTTTCTAACCATTAGGCCAAGAAATCAACAATCAGTAAGGAACATACTTTACAATGTAAAAAACAAAACAATAAACATTATTAAATCACTACAAATTTAGTTTTGTACTCTAGTAGGCTATTCCATCCACATTTGCATTTAGATTTGCATTTTAGCCTACTGTAAGATTGGAAATATATTTTCTTGATCCTATAATATATTTTGAAATAGATTTTGGCATATGAAGGTTGACACTTTTGCATTGAAAACTTAAGTTCACCTTACTTTAATAAAGTTATGCCTACTAAATTTTGTAAGCTCAAATAACCACATTTTTCAAGTTGAAAATGCTTAATATTCTAAGTAATCAGTGGAAACTACCTCAAAAAGTTCAGTTAAGTAAACAAACAAAAAAATAATTACCTCACTTTAATATTTTTTTTCCAACTAAACTTCAAGTTGAACATACTTAATGTTCTACATAAATGCAACTTCACTGAGTCAGTGCAAAAAGATAACTATAGTTGAGAGTATTATTATTATATATTATAATATATACAGAGGTTGTGTTAGACTTTAACATTGTCCATCATTTTGACGGACAGGGTCGTAAAAATTCCGTCAATCTTTTATTACCCGTAATTTTAACTTTTTCATATTTTAACTATAATAACATATTTAATTGCTTGTATTTCATTTTTAATAATACAGGACGAGCATATAGGCTTATGCATTTATTTATTTATCAAGAGAAGAGATGAACAGAGATTGTGTGTCACTTTTCACATTCAACATCACACCCTACACAATGACAGCAGAGGCCACTAAAAACAACAAAATATGCTAGGGCTGGATAAAACAAAAAAACAGTTTCTCTATTTTAATAGATTCTCATTTTTATGAACCAATATCGATTCTTAAATCCCAATCGATTCTGTTTTCAGTTGATGAATGAACCGTACATATAGTGTGCCTACCATCCAATAAATCACAATAGGCTAAGCTTTGTTGTTACTTTTGATATGAAATAAAGTCAAATTATGTCTATTATATTAGGAAATTTAAGCAATAAATACTGCTTTGATGTTCTTTACTGTGGCGTGATAGATCGCTGTAGCCGCCTCAGATCAAGCGAAGCGGCAGCGTAAACTGATCATCTGCTGGAGGTTATTAAGCCTCTAATTAAGAAACCACAACTAGATCCTAATGAACTGGCAAATTACAGACCCATTTCAAATCTTCCATTTGTCTAAAATTTTAGAAAAAGGTCAATTGTGCTCTTTCTTGCAAAAAAAAAATGTATGCTTCAGACACGGGTCACGACGAGGCGTTCCCCATAGCGACCCCTAGAGGACGCAGTTCGAAGTTCCCATGAAGGGGAACTTAATTTTCTGTATAGCTGCTTTGCAACGATTTGTATTGTGAAAAGCACTATACAAATAAACTTGAATTGAATCTCTTTCGCTTTACTAGTGGATACTCGCCTGTGCGTAGTCAAAGGCATAGCAAAAGACTGGTGACAGTTTTATTTTTATTCTGGAGCTGATGAGCCTGCGTTCTGCTGCCACACTGAAGCGCACTCGCCACCAACTGGACAGGGGTGGGAATTACAGTTATAAATTACAATAGATCACCCTCAGAGTAATCTGTCAAAATGATGGACGTATATGATATATATACGACTCGGGTTGTCTGTAACAACCCGAGTAACCCATACATACAAAGCTGTATGAGATAGTAAAGTGGTCCATTGGTACTTTGACCTACTATTTTATAAATCAAAACAAAACAAATAAGTTCAGAAACGAAGTTATGTGTTATAAAATGGAATGACACAGGGAAAAAGTATCAGACCTTAGTTATCAGAGGTCGCATTAACCATTTTATTCATTTATTTATTTAGGGGGGGGTTGTATGAGATAGTAGAGTGGTCCATTGGTACTTTGACCTGCTATTTTATAAGTATGTTGGACATATAAATACATTTGGACATACTACTGATTTGACATACTGTTCTCAGAGTAGGGAATCAGGCATGTTCGTACTTCTTCGCAGTGCTACACCGTAGTGTTTAGCGCCTGGTTAACCGTGACTGAGAATAAGAAGTAGCGCGAGTTCCCCTGAAGACTCCTCAGGAATGAAGGTTTCACACAATCTGGCTTCTCCAGCTGCTTGGGCTCCCTCTGTATGCTGAGATACGCGTCCGTTCCTCCGAAGACAGAGC
Source organism: Sinocyclocheilus rhinocerous (assembly GCF_001515625.1). Taxonomy (NCBI): domain Eukaryota; kingdom Metazoa; phylum Chordata; class Actinopteri; order Cypriniformes; family Cyprinidae; genus Sinocyclocheilus; species Sinocyclocheilus rhinocerous. The sequence goes on along the minus strand of NW_015640432.1, from coordinate 288,518 downwards.
TGGACGCTTTCCCACAATTCCCAGAGTGACATTGACGTATCGCCCCAAAGCCTTGCATCGATCCAAGTTCGGTCCATCCACAGAATAATCCTTCAGTCCGAGCGTGGAGGTGAGGTGAAGCTCAGGTAAACACTTCTCCTTCAGCGGAAACTGTAGATGAAGAAGCAAAGTAGTGCTTTAAGAGTTCCAGACGGACGGATGGACGGAGCGAGCGAAAGCACTTCTATCAGCTCTTTTTCTGTCACACAGCTCCAGTTCGCTCGGGCCAGAACGCCACGCAGCTCCTGACACCTGAGATCTGCCCATCGGTGGAGGCCATTTATCACTTTAATAAGAGGTGTCACGTTTGTGAAGGAAAGAGGCAGCCGGCCGCGAGGACTCTGGCCGTGTTTTCCCGCGACTCAGAGCTGCTATCTGCGCACAATGAGCCTCTAATGGGGTTTGTGTAAAAGCGTTTAGCTCTCAGTGCTGGAGGTGCCCAGAACCGTTTCGCTTTGATGACAATAATTTAGGCTTCCAGACGCCTTTGATAAGTAACGGCAATATTACGTGCTGGACTTTGCTGAGTTGAATTTTCCACATCCTGTAATATGTATTCATGAGCTCGAGTTTAGAAGCGAGAGAAATATTAATGCTTTTAATAGCCGTTTGGACTAGCATTCGCTGAGGATGGACCGCTGTGTCCAGTCTTTCTTTAACAGTGACATGTATCCGTTTGTGTTAAAGTCCAATACAAGAGTTTGAATCTGTTTTTAAGGTTGCAGCCTGTTTAATCATCGTCGAGCTCTGCTAAAGGGAATGTGAGCAGTTCAGCTGGAGTTTAACTAAGTTTAGGATGCTACGATATTAAAGCAGGATGAGTGTTTTGCAGCTTCTTTGAACATCCAGGATTTTAGAGCAGCTGAATGATGTTTTCCTCCCAATCAACTGTAATTCCAGTGAATATGAAAGTAGGAGCAGAGAAGAGAGCATCATCAGAGAATTGTCACAAATGTTATTGATTCAGATTGCTGATGAGAATAAATCCAGCTGAATGGCATTCAACGCATATTAAATCACAACAACAGGCTGCAAAAATTATTTTCATAAATGATTCTCTTTTTTTGTTACACATATATATAAAACGTGAGTATTTGTAATTCGTTACTTCACACCCCTGCTTATATCAATTATGCGGTTCTGATTCTCAGGTAAATATGTTTTGTAAGCAGTGAATTGAGCAGACAGTGTATGGAGGCCCGCTGCAGTCATTTCACCCTGAACAATGAAATAAGAGTCACGCTTGCCTGTTCAAAAAAACAAAAACAAAACTGTGACATGGCTTAGTGCGGTTATAAAATAATGAATATGTTAGCAATAGTGCATCGTGTAAAATATGCTAGTAAAGTGCTAAAACATGTTAGCAATGTGCAAGATTATTATTATTATTATTATTATTTTTAAATATGTTCCCTGATAGCACACATACATCATGGAGACATCTATTTGACGTCTGCATTTACATCTGGAAGATGTATTTTTTAGAGTGTTTGCACATCTGCAATACGTCTATAGGATGTTTCCTGTCAGATGAAATAGATGTCTATTTGATGTCTTTAAGATGTTTATGATGTAGAATGTATGTAAAACTGACATCTTACAGACGTCTGTCAGATGTTTGTCCACAGCAGATGCTTTCCAAATCAAGTGACCATTGCAAACGTGCGTGTGCTATCTGGGTTAGCAAACACTAGCATCATGCTAAAACACATTAGTAAAGTGATAAAAACACAATGGCATCGTTATGAATGTATTTAAAGTTGTTAAATGTGCCAGACATGTGCGTAAACATTTTAGCAAGATGTTAAAACAAGCAAACGTAGCTAATATGTTAACAATGTTGTTAATATCACTTAAGAAATGCTAACTATTAGAAACATGCTAGCTTTGACTAGAAAAGTGGTCTGATGTGGTTTCTTAGTATTATCTGAGGCCGCTGCGCTACAGCACCGAAAAACACACCGCATTCATTTCATCTGCCTGACGAGATCTCTCACGAGAGATTACAGCAGTGTGTGTGTGTCTCTATCTGGCGCATCTACAGACGAGTGTGTGTGAGTGTGTATCACTGTAAATATCCCCTTTAGCAGCCGCTCAGTGGAAGTGTGACGCTTTAAATGAGGGTCAAACATTTTGACTGACTGTGACACTAACAGAATCACTGCTAGACAAACCTGTCAAGACAGTGAACAATCACTTGACACAGACGCGACTGGACGTTTACAACTGTTTGAAGTCTGGCAAAGATGTGAGGATTGAGGGTTAAGGCCTAGAGCACACTTGTGGGAAAAGTAGTTCTATGAAAGAGTACTTGCTGCAGAAATAATAGACTTTAAAAGAAAATACGTATACATAATAAATAAGTGTGAACTGAATGTAATGTTTTCAGACACTTAACTGCATGCTAAATATATAATAGTTTAAAATGTAGATTAAAAGCAATTAAAGTTGAACTTTACACTTAAGTAGGACTTACTGTAAGCATCTTTATATGTAATTTCATAATTAAGACAATTCAATTTTGGTTGTCTTTGAAATAGCTCTGCTGAATGTACTGATGAGCATTTATGATAAACTAAAATATACTTTAATGTCATAACTTGTGTGTCATGTATTTAACTACATGTGTAATGATGTATTTTTAAAGATGCAATTTATTGCATTTAAAATATGTTATCTTTAAATGTTACACTGTGAATAACAGACTACAGTTAAAATGATATCAAGTTATTTACGTGTGATTTAGTATGTTAGTCAACACATCAGAATAAGTGAACAGCTTTAAAACACAAGAAAATGTTATTAAAACATAATGATTTAAAATGTGATTTAAGTAAATGTATCTCAATTTTTCAGTAAAAGCATCGAATCATCCTTAAAAAAAGAAAAAACTCACTCGTTTGCATTGCTCACACACGTGCAGCTCATAGATAACAGTAGCTATGTTTCCATCCAAAGATGCGAATTTCACTTTCGCGCAAAACTGGAATATCGCATAAAACATTTGCGAATAACGCATCGTTTCCATCCAACGAGTCAAAGAGAATAAACCCGTCATAAACTGGCACTTAATATCACTGAGAAAACTAGGAGAAGCCACTGAATATAGTAATTTTCATATGTAATAAATGACTTGCGCCTCGGAGTGAGCAGATGTAACAATAAATGCAGTCAATGCTTTCGGAAGATGCTGCTGTTTGGGAACGCAGTCGTGTAAGACAATTATACAGAAATAATTTGATGACAGACTTTGCTCGGGCATTTCAGAATGACCAAAACAACATATAGATGCTGTGAACGAGATCGGTCCGCTGGTTAATCGAGTTATCCCGTCTCATAGCGCAAACTCACATGACTTTTTCAATGCGCATGCTGGAATTTATTCGGTAAATGCGTTTCCATCGTAGCTTATGCTCATTTTTTCTTATCATTATAAAATGTTTATCCTACTCAACTGTGTGCATTTTTAGAATTTATTTGCATCTTGGCATTTCCATCCAGCGTTTTTTTTATGCGATATTCCAAAATGCGCATAAAAATAGGTGGAGGGAAACATAGCTAGTGATTTTAGGGGAGTTTTGAGTGATTCTGTATGAGAGACAAGCTCAAACAGACTCTTCCTGAACTAAAGGGACATTTGCGGTGTCGAGAGCTCGTCATTCCTCTGACGATCTGTGCAAATCAGTCAATTTAATTACTGTGGGGAAACAATAGCGTTTGTGCAGACGAGGGCCTGCATTCGACCCGATTAAGAAACCTAAGCAGATGTTCAAGACGACTTCATTGGCATGTTTAATCAATTACACTTCAGATAATTATTTGATCATTGCTCTGATTGCATTTTAGCATCCTGGATCATTTGCTAAACGGCTTCAGGTATGTCAAGAGTTCAGAAAATGAGATTCAGTTTTTACATCCACACTATTACAAATGATGGATGAGGGTTATTGTGTTAATTATTTTCAATTGAGGAAGAATAATGAAACATCACAGAGGAACGTGTCATTCTTCTCTCAAACACTTGCTCATTTTACCACAGATGTTTGTGAAATCTGTCTAGCAACACCCTAGCAACCAGCCACAACACCCTAGCAACAGCTTCGACATGTGAAAGAGAAGTGTGCTTAAGTGTACTGAACATGCACTTGTAGTGTACTTAAAATATTAAAAGTATATTTTAAAAAATGGACTTGCAGATAATATATATTCATATTAATGAAATAAAAGGTCACTTAAGTGACGGTGTTTCTAAACACACTTAAGCACACTTTTAAAAAGTGACCTTTGTAATAATGTCAACTTAAAAACTTTACAATCTTTGCAGTGTACTTTCACTACAGCATGACTAATTATTACAGGTTTCTGTGAGATTTGTTACAATCTACAGATATACATTTTAGCAGTTCTTGTTTTTCCTGGGATTCGAACACATCACCTTGGTGTTGCAAGAATTTCAGTAAATTATCTACTTAATCTTCATAAATCACACTTTTTTTCCACACACAGTAATAGTAACTGTATCAGTGATATTGGTCGTGCTGCTGTAGCACTTGATATCAAAAATGAAACCAATGTCCATCTGAAAGTGTGTGCTTGTGTTCCTGAACGATCTATTATCTGAGTTTAAGGACGGTGTGCGTTTGTCTTTGAATATTTGAAGACTAAATGGACCACATTTGAATCAATCAGGCCTATATTTCTTGTTCAGAGTAATTAATGATGCATTTCGCCAAAAGTCACTTTGCAGGAATAAATAATGTGCTTAAAGCGAAGGAGAACCGAAATGTGTGTTTCTGCAGTATTTTAGTAGTGATTCGCCGTTCACTAACAGCACCGTGGTGAATATTTTCTCTCCGACGGAAACGGAGCCGTAATTCCCCTAATTACATCTGAACACATCAACTCCATCATTAATCAAACTCCACATCGCGTCCCTGAACCCTGCCAGCTCATTAAATTAACCATATTATTATAAATTATGATAGGGATTATACAGCCTCCCACACCGCTGCTAAAGACGAGAGTTTATGGCAACGAGCTTCTCGTTTTGGGTTCAACAGGACACCGGAGAGATGTTCAGATGTTCAGCGCTCGCTCGCTCGGATGACGGACAGCGTATGATTTCATTCACGTCATAAAACCCAAGTTGTTTTGTTATTAGTGTCGCTGCAGTTCTGGTAACTACATGCTGTATCCCACAATGCACTGCACTCGACCTTCTGTTTCCAGTGTGACGGATGAAATCAGAAAGCAACCCTAAAACTGACCCTCGCTCTCGAGGAACCGTCACAAACTCTCACATGTTCACACTGTGATTGTTTTAAGGCTTTTAAAGAGTATTTTTAGCCACCGTTCAAATATCAGACGCTGTGCGAACAATGGAATTAAATCTGTTGGTGGTTTGGGAGACTGTACAATCTTGGAGAAAATAGTGGTGGGCGGCTTCATTTTTACAGAAATATAAATGAAACGCGACCGCCGTGTCTCACAGAAGCCGAGGCGCTTTTGAAAGCGCTGCCAGCTTCATTCATCCTGCCCAAATAAAAACAGCCTTCAACACAATCAATTATTTGTAATTATGTTCCGCTAAAGCGCTTCCAGTCTTTGTCTGCGATCGGTGGCTTTGCTCGCGTCCGTGGCGCCAGCTTCTCTGTTCTTCACCGCAAATAAAAGGTGTTTGTCTTCCGTAAGGAGAAGAAAGGCAGGAATGTGTTTTAATAAGCTTCTGTTTGTACACACGTGTGAACGGCATTCACAGCGTCTGAGTCAATTCATGCAAATCCTGCACCGCATGTTGCTCTTTGTGATTTGAGTTTTAACAAAATTAGTCTTTCTGGAAGCAGTGAAGTGAAATAAAATAAAATAAAATAAAATAAAATAAAACCTAAAATAAAATAAAATAAAAATCTGCTGCTTTTATAAGTATTAAATGTCCACAGCTGAATATTGTTTTTGGGGTTTTATATTTTTGATGACTGAGTTTGATGTTAGCATGATGCTAAGCTAATGAAATTATACTCTATCTATCTATCTATCTATCTATTGTCCATGTTAGTTATGACAAACTTTTTTTTTTTTATCTAGTTTTTTTCTGTTGTTTAGTTGACTTTGCAGTTAACTTTGAAACTGATGTACTAGTTAATTAGTCATGAGACATTTAACAGAGTTTAAAATGTTTGTGAGGGAAAAGCAATCTCATTCCTACAGCAAATAAACAAATAAATAAGCAGATATAAAACAATATAAATGAATAAGTAAAGAAGTGCAGTAGTGGAATGAGGTGATATTTCTAAAGGCGGTTTGTGTGTAACTGAGAGTTTATTATTAAGACTATCAAATCAACACAGCGTGGCATCAAATTAGCGCTCGAAGATCAAAAGCACAACGCAGGACGATGTTTATACCACGCAACTCAAATTAATTGAATTTCTTAGTTCTGCATGGTTTATAAAAAAAATGAATAGGAGCATGTTTTATTGGCCAGGCTTGTGTTTTTGCCCGCTGTGTGTGTGTGTGTTTCTGTGGCCACCATGAGCCACAGAGCATGAAATGAAGCGAGCCACTAAATGTGTGAGAGAAACAGACGAGGATGAATGTGCGTTTGTGTCTCTCAGATGAGCTTCATCTCGTTAGACGCTGCTAATGCCGCTTTAGTGCTTTAAATGAGAGACGCGGGGACGAATATGAATGGAACGCATCAGGAAATCATCCGCAAAACTTCCTGTTACAAATGAGTAGAAAACACAGACTGTAAGATGGGCCACAAACAGCCGTGCAGAACTCCGGCTGATCAACGTTTGGTCAGCTTTAATGCAAGAAAACCATGTTTCTACATGCAATCCATATATTTAATCCGTATCTTTTTTTCTATTTAATCTGTAAGGTTCTTTATTTTTTTTTAAATACACCAAACTTCACAGTTTATTCCTTTCTATATTCTGAAGGTTTTTAATGAGGGATTTGTTGATATATCATTCACAATGATTTATACAACACATTATTCCTAAAACAAATGTAAGTCTGTTGACACTATCTTCCCATAAATCGGAAGATGCTGTTGTATAAATTATTGTAAAAATAAATAAAAAGAGAAATCCAAAATCCTCTGTAAAAACCTTTAACTCTAATGTCAACAAAATAAAAATAAAAAATAATTTTGAACCTGGCTTCATCCAATGTTCATCCAATGTTCAGAAAAGTTATCAAAGCTGAACGCAGTTATGAAAGGGCCCTTGCACCCAGGGCCATTGCCACTCAGTGGGCTTGGGAAATCAGAAAACGGTTAGCAATGTGCATTTAAGCAGGTAACTAAAGGAGGAATGTGTCAAAGCAATTTATATGTGCCAAACATCCTGCTGCCTGCAGGTGGCGCTATGACTATAACTGAAAATTGGCCTTTAGATGTGTTCAGCCCAGGACTTATATCAAACGTGAAGTTTGGACATTGCATTTGAGTTACAACAGTGTCTGGTTTAATGGTGTTAGCAGCATGCTTTGGCAGTTAGCTAAGTGCTGCTAGCATGGTTTGGCACCTGATGGAATATGTTACTATGTTGCTGGGAGTGCATTGCAGTGTAAAGCATGCCATTTCCTGTTACCAGGAGGTGGCGCTATGACTGTCACTGAATACTGGCATGATTCTTATCAAACATGAAATTCTTTTAGATTGGACACTGTATGCCTTAATTACAACAACTTCCTGTTTCATGGCAAAACATCAAACTTTGTCAGGCCACCACTGACACGTTGCATTTGAGTTACAACAGTGTCTGGTTTAATGGTGTTAGCAGCATGCTTTGGCAGTTAGCTAAGTGCTGCTAGCATGGTTTGGCACCTGATGGAATATGTTACTATGTTGCTGGGAGTGCATTGCAGTGTAAAGCATGCCATTTCCTGTTACCAGGAGGTGGCGCTATGACTGTCACTGAATACTGGCATGATTCTTATCAAACATGAAATTATTTTAGATTGGACACTGTATGCCTTAATTACAACAACTTCCTGTTTCATGGCAAAACATCAAACTTTGTCAGGCCGCCACTGACACGCCCTCCAACAAACACTCAAAGTCTTCGTAATTTAGCATCGTAAAGGCCTTTAGTTTAGACTGACCAAATATGATGTTGATTGGATAAAATCTTTAAGAGGGGTTTGTTAAAGTACAATTCCTAAAAATGGCAAAAAGCGGCACAAAATTTGCAGAGAAAATTAAAAATGGCTTACTTCCTGTTGGGTTTAGGATTTTGTGAATGTATTGGAATATTACATGTGTCTACTGAATGTACGTGAAACATACCGAGTGGGGCGTTTCGTAGAAATTTTGTAGGTGGTGCTATCGAGCCATTTTGCCACACTGAATTCTGAAACACATATCAGATATACATTTTTGCCACTTCTGTACTAAGGATGGAACAATTACAGGTTTGACAATAAATCGCGATAAAATTCCCTACAGTTAGTATTACCGTTTCATATTTCAATTATCATTAAAACCATATTTGATTACCGTGATTTGAACAACTGAGGATAAATAAATACTGCCTAGCATAAAGCACAGCTTTCAACAGTCTCACGTGCGCAGAGAAGTTTTGTTTTGGGTGAAAACATGGCAGAAAGCTGCGAGGTTTGAAAAGAGTGCTAAGGAAATTATACAAATAAATATATGAATTAATTAATTATATTCTGGTTCTGACTGTCTTCAGAAAAGATGCAAAGGCATTTTTGTTTTCATCTTCACTCCATGTAATACCTAATAAAGTAGTGTTTTAAATCGCAATGCTGCTTTTTTTTTGGTTACGGGAAACGGCATTAATTCTGCTGCTCCAGAAGCGCCACCTGCTGTCAGAGAGTGGATTTACAAAGACTTTTTAGAGATTCACATTCAGCCTGTGTGCAGTTTCTGTCTCCGGACAGACCTGATTTGCATGCCCTGCTGTAAATTTTGACCGGCTGAAGAAAAACAAGCTTATGTGAACTCTACAGAATTAAACAATCTGTATAAGGTATCTAGAATTATTTATGGAGCAGATAAAATACATCTAATCATTTATTAATCAGTTATCATTTTGACTTAACACTTTTATTTATTTAAAGACTGGAATATGAGGTTTACCATTTTATGAAGTTTTTTCAAAGTTTTATTTTTCTTACATGCTATTAGATAAACTGTTCTCAGTCATGGTGTCATTTAACATCATTGGCAATATTATTGTTTTAGTGTTTATGCAAACTAAAAGTCTTTTTTTTGTGTTGATTTTAAATATAAAACTAGGTGAAACGATTTGTGTCAGTACTTTTTGAACATTTCCAGCAAATTTTAGCAGTACCGTGATAATACTGATAACTGTGATAATTTAGGTCACTATAATCATGATAAGACACGTTCATACTGTCTCTACTTCTGACGCGTGTGCTACATTTATTTATTTTTTTGTGCATGTTTAGGCCCTCAAAAATGCAATTTATTCTGGGGAAGAAGAATAATAAACAGAACAATTCTGAGAGAGTCCTCACACCATTGGTGCTCAGCCCCTAATAATACAAAACAACTGTACTGTGATTAATCAGCAGGCAAAGTTTGGTGGCATCTATTAGATACCATTTTTATCCTGTTTTCTTGCCTTAATCACAAATGTTCTGTGGCATTATTCGAGGTGTCCGTCTATCTGTCCATGAGCTCTGACTTGTTTTATGGACTTGGTTTGTGTGAGTTTGGCACATGCTGCTGCTCTTCTTGAAAATGTTCCCGTTCACACATTAACTAATTTAGCTGATTGTGTGTTTTGTGCACCTGCGTGTTTGGCCGTCGACTGTCTGGCTTTGCTAGTAAACTCGTCCGCTGGTGCGTCAGGCTGCCGTAGCTCTTTTAATGCAGATGCTAATGGCTAATTAACCAAAAGTGACTCACCTTTGCAGCTGCAATTTGAGTGATGTAGTCACTGCAGCATTAAAGCACTTATTAATGTTCTGCTGTTTTTTATGTTCTTGTATAAATAATCTCAGCCACAGTTGTGCTCTTTCTTCAGACAAGCAGCAAAGACTAATTTTTTTGTTGTGTACAACTCAAATCAATTTGTTTCTAGGCTTAGCAAGAGAAAAAGCTCCACAATAAACATATATCATGGGAGAATTGTTTTTGTTGTAGTCGTTTTCCTTGAATGTCACGAACAAATGTTACTAAAACAATATCCAACATTGGAAACAGTCGGAATTCATTGTTATTTTTGTGAACATAGCCATTACCATCACCACCACTAGCCCATAATTATTTTAATATGAGAAAATATGCATTTTCATTTATACATCAACAATTTAGTTCCAATTTGTATTGCATATGAGCAGTGCTGGGTAGATTACTTACAGTACAAATTATAATTTGTTACTGTTTAAATTTCTTATTAAATATACTAATATATTGACTTGGGATGTCTCGATATGACCTCAAGGATCGGGATTGGGACCAATCTTTTATTTTTTTTTATTTTTTTTTATGGATTGGTATCGGCTCTCCTAATCCCGATTTTAGTTAAAAGAAAAAGAAGACGCTCAAATGTGTGTGTTCAGCCGCAATTAAAGGGGTCATATGATGTATAAGAAGAATGTGCTGCACACATCTGAATATTTGGGTTAAACTGTTCTGGAACAGTGTTGTAAATACAACTTAACCACTGATTTGTAGTCGTGTCCTCTTTTGGAAGACCAAACAAAATATTTTCGCTTTCACAACGAAACACACAGCGTCTTGACAACATGGCGGCGGCGGCGGCGGCAGCAGCAACAATAAAGTTCCGCCTTCTTTCTTTGCGTGAACATTTGGGCGGTGTTATGCAAATCTTCCCACATCGTGACGTAGACATGTGGGGGCGTGTTTGAACGAGGCATTTTAGGAGGGCGTGGACCAGTCTTAACTTTTATAAAGAATATCTCTTTGGGTTTGAGACTTTAGTCTTTGCAACTTTAGGGATCTTATCTATTCACAAACAGCTTGTAACACTCCAAAGAGAAAGGAAAACTTGAAATCGCATCATATGACCCCTTTAAAACCAAAAGAGGAAGACATATGCGTGAGATGCACGAGAACCAGTGAGGTCTGTTCTAGCATAGCACACACGTTTGAGCTTCCGTGTTCAGTGTATTTGATGCTTTACTTTTAAATAATACATTTATCTGTCAGAATATCTGAGATGTCGCATCAGATTTGACTGACAGACTGGCATTCTGACACCATGAGCATCATGCTTTCTAACCATCTCTCAAATTGTTCACTTTATAATTGTAATTATTCTGCTTATTATACATATAAAATAGAAGAAGTTTATATCAGTAGTCCCATATTCATAATTGTGACCACACAGTCTTTTTACAATGTCTACCATTGTAACAAGTTTACATCTACCAATGCCTTTACACAGTATGTGCATTCATTTTATGCACCAAACATTGGGAATATGCAAGTATTGGATCGGGACTCTGTATTGGGAGATAGTCAGTATTCCATGACTTGGATCGGATTGGGTGCACAACAAACCTGACATCCATAATATTATATATATATATATATACAGATTACATGTAATCAGTTACAACCTAGCACTGCATATGAGTCTGATTATCTCACAAATGGTATATGTAAATATGTTTATGTTGAGCTTGTTCACAAAACGTTTTCTTCACAGTCCGCAGCTGAACTGAGTTCAGTTGAAGAATGTGTTGTGGAGTGTTTGTGTGATGCTCATTATGAGTTGAGGAGCATTGTGAGATGTTTTCCATCCTCACTGACAGACTCTCGGTAGTTTTGAAGGAGTCTCTCAGCATCGTGTCGACGCTTATATTGACTGCAGTGTCTGAAAACACAGATCCGGTTTAATCACTCACAAAATGACAGTGCGGATGGGCAGTCCGAAAACTCCGATTGAGAAACAAATGGTGATTGGATTCAGAGCGATAAACATCCGAACACCTTCACAAACAGCCTGGAGTCAGCGGCGTTTCCCGCAGAAGATGCGCGCCGTCCGGCTGAAGCCGAAAGCACTGACACACCAACCACATCAGCAGCACAAATTACCACAGACAGAGATTGAGATCATTTGTTAATTACTTTCATGGTGCTGCAGGCCTCATAATGATAAATCAACTCAATTAGATGTACAGAAGTGCGGCGTGAACTAATCAAAAACACATCTGTCCAAAGCCGGACAGACCACCTCACGCGCTTGCTGTCGTTCTGACCGTAGCGTTCGTGATCGTGTTTGTGTCGTGGATGGTTTCATCTGTATTTCACAAAGACAAGGTTCTGTGGCATTTTTTTAAATGTAGATGTTAAACTCAGGAAATCAAACTAAACATCATGAGAGCGGCTGTATTTCAAAATCATTATTACATGGGTTTTGGGAACAAATGTTGGCTTGTTGTTACTAAAGATGATATATGTGACACTGGACCACAAAACCAGTCATAAGGGTAGATTTTTCGAAATTGAGATTTATACATCATCTGAAAGTTGAATAAATAATCTTTCCATTGATGTATGGTTTGTTAGGATCGGACAATATTTGGCTGAGATACAACTATTTGAAAATCTGGAATCTGAGGGTGCAAAAAAATCTAAATCTTGAGAAAATCATTTTTAAAGTTGTCCAAATGAAGTTCTTAGCAATGCATAATACTAATCAAATTAAGTTTTGATATATTTACGGTAGGAAATTTACAAAATATCTTCATGGAACATGATCTTTACTTAATATCCTAATGATTTTTGGCATAAAAGAAAAATCTATAATTTTGACCCATACAATGTATTGATGGCTATTGCTACAAATATACCCCAGCGACTTAAGACTGCTTTTGTGCTGCAGGGTCACATATTTCCAATAAAAAAATATATATATATAATAAAAAAAAAAAATCAATAATTTTTCTTACAAAAAAACAGCTGAATGGTTAAACTGAAAAGAAAGAAAAAAACTGGGAAAACTATGTTTGTTTCACACAAAGGAATGTCAACCGCAATCTGTTTGCAAACCATTTTACTTTTATAATCTGCCATAGGTCCAAGTGAAGCAGAATATTAAATGGAAAAAAGCAGAATGATCCTGATTTGTTTGTCATGAATTAATAGGATTGTGAACAATGGGGCCAAGTAAATACGGTCCATTATGATTTCATGTTGACTTTGTTTTACGTTTCCTCATGTCTCTCAGAAACACTGTACTGTACAGTGTTAGAAGCGGTCTTACATGAGCTAATGGAGCCGCTGAACGCTGTGTGTCATCAATGCTAGTCGTGCCCCTTTAGCCAATAAAAGACACTCGAAAAAGAAACGAAGAACTGAAGGCCGCGTCTTTGCTATGAATAGACTTTAAAATAGTGGCGAGAGCGGGTCATACATATGGATCAGTCCTGCTGTGCACCTGGCAGATCCATTAGTGATAACATCCCCTTAATTAAACACCGGCAACGTTTGCTTTGATGCCATTAGACCGAGAAAAAGCATTCGAGCGGCTGGAGCGTGGAACTGCTGAAGAATCTTGAGATGTTGGTCTCCGGGCTCCTCTCGTGGCTTTATTGCTTTATGTTAACACTGAAGATGCTTATTGTGAATTTAAAGAGGAATTAGGAAGGATTGCTAGAAATTACATCACTGGTCTACAATCACTTCTTGGGATTATTATCAATGTTGAAAACAGTTGTGCTGCTGAATATTTCTTTTGTGGAAGCCATGATACATTTTTTTTAGGATTGACAGATATATATATATATATATATATATATATATGTGTGTGTGTGTATATATATAAAGTTCTAAGACTTTTTCTATGTACACAAAGGCCTATTTCTCTCAAATATTGTTCACAAATCTGTCTAAATCTGTGTTAGTGAGCACTTCTCCTTTGCCGAGACAATCCATCCGCCTCACAGGTGTGGCATATCAAGATGCTGATTAGACAGCATGATTATTGCACAGGTGTGCCTTAGGCTGGCCACAATAAAAAAAAAATTGATACAATCTACGACTGAGGTAAAAACCATAAGAAGGCATGCGAGTCATGACAGACCCTGGTTTTTGTCTTTTGATGCTCAGTTTCTTGCATCATTGAGGATTAACCAGGCCAGGTTGCGGGTTTCACAATTTATTTTAACGGTTAACAAATCTATGAAGAATGTGGAAGATGAAAGAAAGTGTGGGAAAATAAGAGACTGTTATGTTCTGTTGAAGTTGACGGATTAGTTTTTACGAAGTGAACAGAGTACTTTTGTATTGAGTAAATAATGGTTTAACAAAATATTAACAGCCATCTGTCTGTCTGTGGTCTGCTGCTCTACAGCAGGCTCTGACGCTTATTTGATAGACTCCAGAGAGCCGCTGCGACTGAAGCGGGATTGTTTTGGAAAAGCTGCTCGGCATTGTGGGTAATGAGCTGGCAGAGCGGTGGGATCAGAGGTCGACACTCAGCAAGCAGCAGATAACGTGACAACAGAAACACACACACAGTCGCACACCTTCTCTGAGGCTTCATTCTGCAGTTCTACATCTGAGAGTACGACGCACAAAACCACAGGTCAAAACAAGCGTACAAAACACACAGTCGCAAAAACCTGCGTCGCATTCACTGATCACCCGCAATCCAGTGTAACCAGTAAATATGTGCTGTAATAGTGCGGAGTATTTTTGGTTAAGTCATTGTCATTATTTTTAGTGCAAGCATGTCTGATTTCTGTGTAAAATCCTCATAAATTGTGCCTTGTTAACCAAACTCAGCTCTGTGTGTCTTTTTTAATTTTTAATTTTTTTTTTTATTGATCATGGCAGCAGTAATTTATCAAATGATATGGTCATCGTTTCTTTTATTTTCTCTTTGCTACTTCTTTTCAAGTGGTTCTGCGGTGTGACAAATGCAAAAGTACACTTTTTTTTTTTTTTTTATAATGTGAGGTTGTAAAAACAGCATGTATAATAATGATGAAAGAAGGCGCCAGATGTTGTGTGAAATAGTTTTAGATGGAGTTTAGCATGTCACACTACAGGTCAACTTTCTCACGTCCATGTATTCTGCCAAAGAATATCAAAACAAATCGTATGGTCATCTTTATTCATTTATCTGTTTACTGCTAATGGGATAACAGAACAGAAAGCAGCTAATTTGCTGTTGCCAGTTCTGAATTAGCATGAGTTATTGATGAAAACTTGGAATATTACATTTCCCTGTGAAACATATTAGACTTCCTCGAAAATAACAAAATAAATATATCCAGAAGGAACAGTGACTGCGTGCGTGAAAAGACGAGTGTGTCTGGCTTGTGGGCAGGTATAATATTCTCCTAAATGACTTTCATCCATGTGGTTCGGGTCGAGCCATCTGCACCAGGCACTGACAAATAGCACTGTTGACTGCAGGGTATTATGGGTAAATGCATGTGCTGCTGTACAGGCCAGTCTGGAACAAACCAAACCACATCAAAACCAAATCCGACATGATACAGACTGCTCAGAATGCATCGTTCTTCTCTTGTATAGTCTCAATGTCACCAGGTGTTCATCATGGTACTGATGATTAGAAATATCAGACAAGCTTTTTAATTCAACATTAAATCTTCATTATGGGACATATGGGGAAAAATATCATTTCAATAACTAGAAACCACTGCAGTCGCAGATCTGTGATTTTGTAATTGCATATGGTTTGCTAGCTGTTTACTGCTCCGAGCATCTACTGTGAGGATCTCGAGAATATTGTTCACACACGTGAGCAGCTGATTGCTAGTGTGTCAGACTCACCGGCGAGAGGCCATCAGTCCTGGAGGAGTTTCCAATGAAGATTACAATGATTCGCCAATGGAGGGCAAAGATCGACGAGCTGGGAGTGCTGGTTAGCCACTATAGAAAGCACAGTATCGTGAGTTTCTCTGAGACACGGCTGCAGGAACACATCCTGGATACTAACACCACCATCAGCAGCAGGTAAAACATGTAGAAAAGGAAGCAAAAGTTGATGGAGATCGAGGACTCGTATCGAAGGAATGAAAGGATGATTGCGGAGGAATAAGATGAAGGATGTTTGGAGCGGCATGAGCAAGGACTTCAAACAGATGCGAGACATCTAGGGTACCTGCAGATGACCAGTGTGTTCAATCTTTTCTTGAACAGGTTTGATTCAGGGTTAATCACTTATCCCCACATACCCACTCACTTCACCTTGAAGCAGACCCTTGCCCCTTATTATACACAAGCTGGTGCAATGCCATGCTTACACCTCTGAGACCAAGTTGACCTTCGCTGTTGACCAGGTTAAGAGGGAGGAGGCTTTACCAGGGTGTGCTGATGAGATGAGTCGAGTGCTTCCTCGTCCGTTCAACCCAAGTCCCTCTGCTCTGGGAAACTTTATCTGGATCCAGTATCAAAGAGAGGCTACAGGCGACTACAGATCCATCACAATATGAAGACTATGGCTGTGTATCGCCGAGAATCAAGTGCTTTGACCGTAATGAAATACACTGATTTCAAAGTTTACACTGGGGTGAGCTCAAACCCTAATCAAACACACCTGCCTGCAATTTTTAGGCAATCATTAAGACTTTGATTAGATTTTTTGCAGGTGTGTTTGATCAAATTGGAGCTGAACTCTGCAGGACAGTGGACCTCAAGGGCCAGAGTTGCCCAGCCCTGCTTTACACTTATTTGGACAAGCTACTTGAACCGTAGAAAAAATGAATGCACGCACATTGATGCAAAGACCTAACATATACAGAGAATAGGACAATGTGAACATATTGGCACAGCCCAAGTCCAGACCTGGAACAGGCTACTCTTGGTTCCCTTTCAGTCGGTCACTACGAGTCACGTCGTGACCGACGAATTGGGATATCGCTTCGATAGACCAATCTACTTCGAGTGTAAACTAAACGAACCAATGCACATTGGCATGCAATTATTGCATCCAGCTGCCGCTGATCACAGCGTGAGTATAATAAGGCAGCAGGTGCAATGCATACCAGCTTTTCGCTTCGGAACCGAGCGACAACATCGTTCTGCTCTATGTTATTTCAAGAACTACGAGTTCAGCAAGCTCTCGGAAGCTTTCTGTGTTGGCGGGACGGCGCTTCGGATGCAATAATTGCATGCCAATGTGCATTGGCTCGTTTAGTTTACACTCGAAGTAGATCGGTCTATCGAAGCGATATCCCAATTCGTCGGTCACGACGTGACGTCTCCGTTCCCTCCTTCAGGGAACGAGGGTTACCATACGTAACCGAGACATTTCCCCACCTGGTCTGGCAGCTTTGTGAGGATCATGTGCTTTTGTTACCCTCCATCTCGCATTACTAGGTTAGGAACTGGAAATAATGCAGGTGGATGCCGCCGTGATAGCTTGGGTCACTGACTATCTCTTGTGCAGAACTGTGTGTGGTGAGCAACATATGGGCTCCTCAGGCAACAGTTCTATCCTCCATGTTCTTCAGACCTCCTCTTACACTTGACCACTTGCAGACCCAGTTGAAAAGACCAGCATTGCTGATCATCAGTCATGCGTTGTGTACTGAATGTTTTTCAACAAGGTAAGTTCTCAGATGACTTTTATATTGTGTGATGTATTGAGCGGGGACATGAGGCAGAATATAGAGCAACTATTAAGGGACTGCTTGACTGACAGGCGATCGGACCAATCATAATGCCAAATCCGCCATCTTGCCTGATAAACAAATCAGACAGGAGAGTGGATTAACTTCGGTGGACTTAAACTTGAAAAATGTTGTGCGTTGACATCTTTCCGTGGTTGAAATAAAATATGTTCTGATGTTCATTCATTTTTGTTTCATGCTTAAAGTAAGTATGAAAAGATGATCAGTTCACGTGCCGCTTGAACTGAGGCAATGCAGTGATCTGTCACGACACATTCACGAGTTTGCACTTACATATAATTGGATTGAGCAAGTAAGCATATTTGGCGTGCTGTCCTGAGGGAGGTAACCTGCTCTGTCTGGCATGTTTTCAGTTTCCTATTTGCGCCGCGATGTATTTTTTACTGCGTGAGAACATGATGTGTAGTGTGAGAGCAGCATGGCTTGTCAGACATAGCAACAGTAACTAAGGAGGAGCTTGAGAAGGCTCAGGTTCTTCAGTGTTTGTACTAAGATGATGTCATGGGTCATCTTGCTTTCTGCTGTGGTATTCTGGGAAACAGTAACTAAAGCAAAAGCTCATCAAAATGACAGGTTCGGTTGGGTTAGATCTGGAATGATGTATAAATTGCAGATCATTATGGAAAACATGACCCACCCTGCCCATGCCATGCTTGTTGGAATGAGGATCACGTTCTGCAGCAGCAACCTCACAACAGCAGCGCCACAGAAGGTCATTTGTGCCTGCTGCCCTCAGACTGTACAACTCAACCTCTGTGTTCACGACTTACTGTCAGTAGGCCTGAATACACAACTCCTATCTATCTATCTATCTATCTATCTATCTATCCTCATTTTAATTGTACTCAGCCAGCAGGAAAGTGCTTGTTCTCTCTCTCCTGATCTGTCGTTCGCGCTGGGTCCCGGTCGACTCTGTTCTGCTCCATCCATCATTTTTTTTTTTCATGCTGTATAAAAAGAATATTGTCAAATCCAGCATATATATATATATATATATATATATATATAATATATTAAAATAGCTCTACAGCATCTGTGACATGCTTTTTATCACCACAGAGAATAATATTGATTCGTCTCGTATTTAGTAAAAAAACTAAACAAAAAAAACAACAGAATACAAGTTCGCAATAATGAACTTACAATGAAAATGAAAAAGGCAATTGTGCCAGAGGCTTTAAAAGCAGAAATGTGAGGCTTGTATATTTCTAAAAGCACTTTAGTATGGTTTGGGCCATTCTGAAGTGATTATAATTAGCTTTATATAAAATCAATACAAATCCATGTTATGCTCTGATTTAGACACGTTAGCAATCGTGTGGGTCTGTTTTATTGTGTGTTATGTCCCCTGGTTTCTCTACTGTGTGGATCCCATAATGCTCCTCTCTCCCGAGAGTGGCACCTAATCAACTCTATTCTGATGCCACAGTGAGAGACTGATTCTCGCGTCTGATCCTGACAAACACACGCAGTATGATGAAGCTGGAGCTCGCATGGAGCACACCTTCCTGCGTCTGTGTGTCATCAGTACATGTATTCATGTTCAGAGACACTCAGTGCCGAAAAGCCAAGGATAATTGCATATTATTATTCATTTTCGAGGTGTTTAGGAAGTCAAGCATCGGTATTGTTATTGCTCATAGTAATCTGAACAAGTTTGAAACATCAGCACATCACAGAGCCGCGTTTCACACCAGACAGGAAGAAAACACCTAGAAACCAGCGAAAAAAAATCTGGCTGTTGTTATTGTTCATGGAGAGACTTCAGCCCCAAACCTACTGCAGATCATATGTGTGTGTGTGTGTGTGTGTGTGTAGATAAACAGCACACTAGAACCTCAAACCCAATGAGACGAGCAGAAACACACATCTACACCACAGGAGCAACGTTTGCACGCGATTGCATCAGAGACAATGATCAGACAAAACACAACCCCACAACAAAACCGAGTCCAAAACAACGATAAAAGAGAGAAAAACCGGTTCGGCAGACAGCTTCTGAAGAGGAGAGACTGAATCTGGAAAACATTGGGAAAGAACTGACAGTCACAGATGGCACAGGAACGGCACACAAAACACAGTTCCGTGCGTTTACAGAAGCGAGGAGGACGACTGGAGAGAGACTGGCTTTCTCAAATCCCTGTCCAGGAATCAAACGACACACGGCAGATAAAGGCAGAGCGACGCCGTCAGCGTGATCACACTGCCACCTGCTGGACACTCTGCAGAGTACACACTTACACTGTTTGAAGGAGTTATAAACCCAGGCTGCTCTTTTACATACAGTGACCATACGACTAAGACTGCTACTTATCTATAGTCCATATGGATCATGTGCTAGATCACGTTCTGGTCATTATTATTTGATAATCAGCTAAACATCTGTTGTTGTGTTGATTGATTGATTTATTTTATGTAGCTCAGTAGAGCAAGCCACTAGCAACACCAAGGTTATGGGTTTGATTCCCAGAAAACGCAAGCACTGATAACATGTGTACTGTATAGCCCTGCATTCCTTACTGACAGTCTGTCTCTAACAGTAATCACATCAGCTGGGGTTGAATACTTGATTCATTTGATGTCAGCTACAAATGAAAAGCTTTTCAGTTTTCATCTCAGTGTTGAATGTTGTTCTGTGTTTTTAGTCACGTGTAAACAGTTCATTTCTGAAAGTAAAGCTGGTCTGGATCGTCCTGACATATGAAAGCACATCAGCACACAGGAACTGTGTGTGTGTGTGTGTGTGTGTGTGTGTGTGTGTGTGTGTGTGTGTGTGTTCAGTG
>NW_015640432.1:267225-267682 GCF_001515625.1 Sinocyclocheilus rhinocerous | reverse complement strand
ACAGGAACTGTGTGTGTGTGTGTGTGTGTGTGTGTGTGTGTGTGTGTGTTCAGTGGTGTTACACTGACATCTGCTGGTGGAGCTCATGATGACAGCGGCACTATAACATCTCAGCACGACTATCACCTTCATGCTTGAGCCCCCATCAAAACCAAATCAAAATGAATGTAATATGCACTCTTAATGAAAATATAGAAATGCAGCGAGGTTTGTTTGAGGGTTAGTCTAAGATCATGAACTCTATAATATTATTAATGACTTTATATTTAATGTGAAAGGCTAGCGCTGGGGTTTAAAGTCACGGCAGAGCAAATATAATCAGCTCAATATAAAAACAGAAGTCTGTGTGTGTGTGAGTGAGAGAATGTGTGTGTGTGTGTCTGCATGTGTGCGTGTGTGTGTGTGTGTGTCTGCATGTGTGTGTGTGCGTGTGTGCATGTGTGTGTGTGTGTGTCTG
>NW_015640432.1:265780-266791 GCF_001515625.1 Sinocyclocheilus rhinocerous | reverse complement strand
GTGTGTGTGTGTGTGTGTGTGTGTGTGTGTGTGTGTGTGTGTGTGTGTGTGTGTGTGTGTCTGCGTGTCTGCATGTGTGCGTGTGTGCCTGTGTGTGTGTGTGTCTGCGTGTCTGCATGTGTCCGTGTCTGCATGTGTGCGTGTGTGTGTGTGTGATCTGAGCCTCTGTGACTTCAGATGTGACATCCGCTCCTGGGAAACATTTTAAATAAAGAAAGTAAGAAAAAGTTTAATGTGAGACGTAGCTACAGACACAGAGCGTGTTAAAAGAGAAACAAACACAAGCCAAAATAAACTGAAAATAAACTTGTTTTCCTCTGTATATGACTGCATTGCTGTTTGATTCTAATAATATAATAACAAAGCAAACAGCCTATGAACATCATCATATGAGTCTAGCTCATAGCATGCTTTCTTTAGCTTTACATTACTAAGCATGTCACACTTTTACTGGGAAATTTTTATAAGTAAACAGTCTTTAATAATTATTTAATTATCGTAATTTAAAAGAGGACATTGAATCTCAGTTACTCTGAAACAAAGTGAAACAACCCTTCAGATACAGTAGAAAGAGAGTAATGTTAAATTCTAGTATTTAAAAACTAGACTTTGAGTTGTGGAAAAGTGCTTCCAAGGTCAAAGTTCAGAGGAAGAAGAAACTGTTCAAAGACTGTTTTATTATTATTATTATTATTATTATTATTACTATTGTTATTATTATTATTATTATTTCCCCCACTACACTTAAAGAAATATGAATTTATATTCAAATGTAAATATTTTCATTGAGCAATTGAAACTAAAGTTTAGTTTAGTTTAGTCTACTAAAATCACTAAAACTAAGAAATAAAAATAAATTCAAACTATATACAAATATTAAAAAGACCTAATGAAAAAGGCAAATAAAATGACTAAAAATCAAACAATTTAAAATGAGAACTGAAAAAAAAAATATATATACAGTATATAATAATAATAATAACAACAACAACAACAACAACTATATATATA
>NW_015640432.1:264026-265108 GCF_001515625.1 Sinocyclocheilus rhinocerous | reverse complement strand
CATGTTTATGGTGAGCGGTGAATGATGCATTTATACAACTATATTAACTATGGTATGCTAACATTAGCATCAAAACCTGTTTTTGCTGAAATGATGTCCATTTATTAGTAATCATGGAACTCTGACTGTTTTTAATAAAACATCAAAATAAACACATAAAGGCTTTAAAAAAACAGCTGTTATTGGAAACGATTGTGATGGAGAGAAACAAAACAAAACACTGCATCTCTCTATCTGATGCTGGAGGTGAATTAAAACAGATCATTAGTTTAATTACGATCAGGTCTAATGGTGCCATTAAGACCTATCAGACGTGTGAGTGTGTGTGTGTATGTGCGAGTGTGTGTGTGTGTGTGTGTGTGTGTGTGTGTGTTCATGCAGTGTCAAGGCCTATATCAGCAGGTTTGCGCTTGAAAACAGCCTCATTGCAGCTGAAGAGCATCAAACTGACTCTCAAATCTCTGAAACGACTCTTGTCTTACTCTAGAGCAGCGTTTGTGTGAATCAGACATGAATCTGTGTGTTTGTTCACTGGACTTACACTCGCTGCGGCCCGCAGGTTCACGCTGGTTCCATCTGGATCCCTGAACCAAGACTCAGAAGACGCTCCGAGCCAGACCGCACCTGCGGGACACACACACACGTCTCTGAAGCTCTCTGTTTCATCTCTCAGTCATTTATCCGTCTGTTTCTCCATTCATCTCATCATCTGTCCAATTCATGTGTTTCCCGTCACCCAACAACCATAATGACCATAAACAACCATAAACCATAATGTCCAACATATCAGGGTGATACCTGTCTTGATATGAAATTGAATAAAAAGTTCTTAAAGAGTCAATCTTACAGTATCTCACAGAAGTGAGTACACCCTCACATTTTTGTAAATATTGTATTATATCTTTTCATGTGACAACACTGAAGAAATGACACTTTGCTACAATGTAAAGTAGTGAGTGTACAGCTTGTATAACAGTGTAAATCTGCTGTCCCCTCAAAATAACTCAACACACAGCCATTAATGTCTAAACCGCTGGCCACAAAAGTGAGTAAACCCCTAAGTGAAAATGTCCAAATTAGGC
>NW_015640432.1:261407-263792 GCF_001515625.1 Sinocyclocheilus rhinocerous | reverse complement strand
AATTTGGACATTTTCACTTTGGGGTGTACTCACTTTTGTGGCCAGTGGTTTAGACATTAATGGCTGTGTGTTGAGTTATTTTGAGGGGACAGCAAATTTACATTGTTATACAAGCTGTACACTCACTACTTTACATTGTAGCAAAGTGTCATTTCTTCAGTGTTGTCACATGAAAAGATATAATAAAATATTTACAAAAATGTGAGGGGTGTACTCACTTCTGTGAGATACTGTATATATTCTGTATAAATTATCTATATTTTAGTATGTATAGATATGAAAACAGCTAACAATTTTTTGTTCCCTTGAATATTCCCAGAACGTTATTTTGTTAAGGTTTGTTTTTGACTAGCCAGGAAAGTTTTAACAATAGAATGTTAATTATTGGTGTGTAGAATGTTATTCTAACCGGATTCGTACAGATGCTGCAAAATGAAATTCCAGGATTTTTCAAGCACTACTTTTTTTGTTTTCAAGGATTAAAACCAGAGATCTTGCTTATCAAACAATCCACCGGTTTCACAGACAAGGCTTAAGCCTAGTCCCAGACTAAAATGTAAGTCTGAGCTGTTTCAACTGAAAGAAACTTCCACCGATTGATCTTAAAATATTTCAGTGCATTTGTTTTGTCTCAAGCTGCACACCAGTATGTTTTTATTTTTTATTTTTTTATTTTTCCTAAGGCACATCTATAAAAATTACTTAAATGTCCTAATTGAACTATGGCCTAATCCTGGCTTTGTCTAAGCTCTGTCTGTGAAACCAGGCCAATATCGTTATTATCTTTCAAATTCTAATAAATAAACTAATTAAACAAAATGGTACAAATAAAGTGCAGCACATGCGAAGCATGCAATGACTGTGGCAACTTCACCATTTGAAAGGATACTATGGCAAAGTTACCACTTTCCTTATTCAAACTGATTTTTTTATTTAATTTTATTTTATGCTTTCATGAATATTTGATTGACCTGAAGAATGAAAGCTATATCATACACTTGGCAATTTTGAGCTATATCATGCTTGTAGACAGGGGAGTGACAATACACTTAGCACACGAGATGAGACTAAATACAGAAACTTGGTTCACTAGAACAACAAAATAATTTAATTATTTTTGTAAGAAATGTTCAATGACGAAATATTTCTCTTTTAATCACAAAAGGCAAAACAATGCAGTCGTATTTTGAAATGTTTTAACTAATCTAGAACAATTGTTTTGGTAATTAAGTAATCTACTGATTATTTTGACAATTGAGTAATCTGATGTTTTGTTTTTTTTTGGTAATAAAAATAGATCCAAGTTCAAAACAGGCTTTAGTATGACTATATTTATATACAAACGATGAGGCAATAATAATTGGTTCAAATAAAGTATAACAACCAAGTAATTGCATGGTTTTATTGAACAATACTGTTAAATTATATAATGTAATGTGCCTATACACAATATGAACGTAACCATCCTAAGTACAATATGTATTATAACAAATACCTGCAGAGGGCGCCAACGGCCTGGTGATGTTTCACTTTACAGCGTGATTAATGTTTAAATCCATTTAATTTTAATATTTGGCCACATGCAAACTCAGACCGAGGTTTTAAACTTATTTTGAAATATGTTGATGTACATCGAATCGCATATTTAGAAATATGTTGATGTATTCTCCTGTGTGGGCATAGGTTTATAAATGATTTAGGCCTACATTACAAATCTAGTGAGATAACTCACACTGTTTTCCCAGATGAACAATACGCAAGCCAAACTCACAGCATACGCAGAGGAAGAGTTTCATGCTTGTAAATGACAACAGTGAAGCGCATCAGACTTTACATGCGTTCCCAAATGAAACCCAAAAAAACAGCACATGCAATAAAAGACCGAACAATATAATGCAAGCACTATCAAAGGTTTTACCACAAATTCAACTTTATACTGATATCATGAGACTGCTTTTCACTTCAAGTATCATTGTCACGTTTAATATCGCGAGATCTTGTGCGCTCCCGAAAGCCAGGTGAAGTGGCACTGTATTTGTATCACACAAAAACATCTGCAATGTTTTCATTGGAGAGATAGTTTACAGGGTTATAAAAATAACCTAAGAATAATCATTAGGACAAGTTCTGTATGAATTATTTTTAGGTTATTTAAAAAAATAACCACTCTGCAACGTTCTGGGAACGTTATGTTATGGTTGCAAAAAAATAAAACCTAAAAAGAATGTTACTAGAAAATTATTTCATGGTTTTAAAAAAATCAATAAATAAAATCAATAAATAAAAAAGGGGAATGTTTAGGGGAATGTTCTGTGTTTTCTAGGAAACAGATGAGTGTGTGTGTGTGTGTGTGTGTGTGTGAGTGTGAGTGTGAGTGTGTGTGTG
>NW_015640432.1:228656-260762 GCF_001515625.1 Sinocyclocheilus rhinocerous | reverse complement strand
ACACACACTCTCTCTCTCACACACACACTCTCTCTCTCTCTCTCTCACACACACACACACACACACACACACACACACACACTCACACTCACACACACACACACACACAAACATACACACACACGCACTCTCATTTACTCACACACACGCGCATACACACACGCACACACGTTTGCTTCACTCTGTTGATGAGCCCATCTAATGGATTTCCATTGTTTTTCTATCAGGTTAAAGATATCGAATGATATGAAACCTGTGCAAAGCACTAGATTTAAATACAGACATGGTTTTGCTGATTTCGAAGCGGATCTAACTACTGAGGTTTGCCTCACTAGTCTGTTCTCAGCAGGTCTTACTGATGATATTTTGGACCTCATAAGTATAAACTTGCACACACACAGCATTAATAACCTTAATAAACTTTATTAAATCATGTAAATCATGTAAAGTGTCCTCATTGTCTGTGGTCGAGTGTGATATGTCTATGAAATGACTTCATGCATATCTGTCTGTTCCCAATGGATTCTGCTTCTTTTCCTTCCTGTTCACTTTGAATTGGTGGAAGTGCACACTGTGTGCCTGTGTGTGTTGTGTGCGTGAGTGTGCGTGAGTGTGTGTGTGTGTGTGTGTGTGCATGTGAGTGTGTGTAAATCACACAGAATGGAGTGTATTGAAAATCTGAGCGCGCGCAAAGTTTCCTGTGAGGGGTAGGTTTAGGGGTAGGGTTGGTGTAGGACAATAGAATATACGGTCTGTACAGTAGAAAAACCATTACGCCTATGGAGAGTCCCCACAAGGATAGCTGACCAGACATGTGTGTGTGTTTGCGTGTGTGTGCGTGTCTGTGTCTGAGTGTGTGTGTGTGTGTGTGTGTTTGCGTGCGTGTGTGTGTGTGCGTGCGTGCGTGCGTGTGTGTGTGTGTGTGACCAAATGTCCACACAAGGATATTAAACAGAAAATAGAGTTTGTACAGTAGAAAAACCATCCCGCCTATGGAATGAACCCACAAAAAATGAAAACCAGTAGGGGTGTTTGTGTGTGTTTAATATATTGTCCTTACATGTAATATTAGCGTAGGTGAATGTGTTATTGGATTTTATTTTTATAATTTAATTTGTGTTTTAATGCGAATTTGTGAGATATATTAAGATACAGAAGGTATTAAAAAAAGAAGAAGACGTTTTTAAGTGTAGGAATCAAGCAAGGCAGTTCCAGTGGCTGAAATGAGGCTATTCTATTGGTTGTTTGTTTGTTGTTAAGCAATTGGCTGTTTTAATCCAACACTGTCGCTCTGTACTCTACAGCTTCAGCAGTGCAATCATGGGTTTAACACTGCTCCAGAACTACCAGGGTTTAACCAGAAAATAAACTTTAAGGTTACATGCAATGGGAAAAGCCCAAGAAACACACCTCAAGTTTACTAGGTTTAATAAGCCTTATCTTTTGAACCCACTAAGATTTTCTTTTTAACCATTTTGCAGTTGACAGAATCACTGGAATATTAATTTATGCCAAACAACCGTCAATCTAACATAGAGTACTGTTGGCTTGACAGGCTACAAATTGCTAAAGCAGATTTAGAAATACTCAAACGAGACTAGGGAGAGATCAGAAAGTATTGAATTATAGTTATTCGTTTATTTATTTTTACATTTTAAATTGTTTCAAGTGTAGTAAATCACAGATGCATTTGGTCTTACCGTTCATGAAACCCTCGTCATCTGAGCTTTCTCCGGCCAGAGGAATGAAAGAATAAAACCCCTCAGAATCTCACCTGGAAGACAAGAGCAAAACAACAGAAACGGGTTACATTTTAGAATTCAAACTGTTTGTTCTCTAGTGGTTCTGTCTGAATTTATATGTCTGTTTGGAGTTCATGATGTGCTGGATACGTCTCGATTTTGCTTTGGTTCTGGATTTGTGGTGGTCCAATCACAAGTGTTCAGCACGAAATGCATGTGTAAATGGGGTACAAAAACGTTAGTTACATCTGATGATAAATTATCCACTCATGTTAAAGTCCATATGGAAGCCTGTTTCTGACATGGAATGAAAAACAATAAAGGTAATTGCAACTTATCTTACAATTAAGATAAGTCGCAAATGCTTAATTTTTCACAATTGCAAGTTCCAGATGTTTTCTTTAGTAGACAGATATTTTCATCAGTAAGACAACCATTCTGACAGATCAATTTAAATGGATAGTTCACCCAAAAATGAAAATTCTGTCATTAAATTATCTCCGGCCATTCTCGAGAGTACCACAACAGATGTGTGTGATGCTGCTGACGCAAGAGCCGGCGTTCTGACATAAAACACACATTGGCTGCGGCTTGTTTACAAGCAGAGGAATGCACACATATTCGTCGTGGCACTGTAGTGATTGTGAATGGTGGCAGGGATTGACACAGAACAGAAGACATTGTTAAATAAAGTTGTTATTTTGGTTTCTTTGCACACAAAAAGTATTCTTGTAGCTTCATAAAATAACTGTGGAACCATTGATTTCACATGGACTGTTTTAACGATGTCCTTACTTCCTTTCTGGGGCTTGAACGTGGTAGTTCCATTGCTGTCTATGCAGAGTCAGAAAGTTCTCGGATTTCATCAAAAATATCTTAATTTGTGTTACAAAGATGAACAAAGGTCTTACAGGTTTGGAACGACATGAGGGTGAGTAATTAATGACAGAATATTCATTTTTGGTTGAACTATCCCTTTAAACTATGTGTTATGTTGCAGTTCCTCAGAAAAATACCAGCAAACTGGAGAGTAATTGTTTTATATTTTACGTGCCAAAGCTAGTTTTTACTTACATTTGGCATGGCGCATGTTAATTTTTGACTTGCTGGTGTGCTGTTTTTTGCACTTATTCTCATCAAAGCTAGATCATGTCCTTAATCACATCAAATAACCACATCCCATGAACCTTTGAGTTTTCTGCCCAACAGTACATCCATCCCTCAGGTCTCATTTTTATTCACATCATATTAACTGTGCTAGCCTGATGTGTAAACAGCAATCTGTCTCATGTGACCAGGTGTAATCAGGCCTCTGTGTGCTTCATTACAGTAGTTTGTCTAGCCACATGACAGCTGATGATTGACTGATGATTGATTGACTGATTAGATTCGGGAGCTCCACACACTGTCAGACCTGAGCAATTAGTCTCCAAGGACGATGAGATAAAACAGCATTAAACAAAGTCCTTTCCACATTCTCGTTCAGTTTTCTCATGTGAGTCCCCAAAGCTTAGCGTTTTATTTAGACTCACGGCTAATTATGCGGACGGATCTGTTTACTCTTCAGATCAAAGTTTCTCCCCTCTGTGTTATTCACAGATCTAAACAGTCCTTTCATTAGCATGGCCAACAAAGACTTTAGCACCGCCCCCTGAGAAAACTCATTAATCAGTGTGCATAATGAGTTTAGTGATTTAGAGTTAAATCCGCCATGCTAACGGACTCCTGTCTAAAGTAATTCCACTTCCTGGAGTCACGTCAGTGACCTCAAACTCTGAATTGAGTAAATATACACATCTCACTTGATGAAAGAAACAAACTCTACTGTATTATTCTGCTGAAGAAAAGACAAAGGCAAAATTCAGAGTCAAATAATTAGCTTAATGCATGAGTGTGAGTCTGAATTGTATTGATAGCACTGCACTTGATGCTGAACTAACAACAATTTAATTAGAGTGCACCGCTGCACCATTAATTTGGACTAATTGTGCCTACGGTATTTATTTTCTTGATCATATGATGTGCAATACTGTCAGTTTTCACAATTAAAATTTTCCATACAGACCCACAAAACTGACAATGTTTACAGATAACATATACAAATGTATGAGCGCAACTGTATGAACACAATATATGTATATTATTGGATGATAAAGTATATCAATTATTATAAATAGATCAGTTTTAACTAATGTTTTAATGACACCTTTGTGTAAGTTAAATTTCACATCTTTTTTTCTCAAAATACAATGACACAATAAAAACTAATTCTATTCAGCCTAGTGATATCACCCAAGCAAGCATGGACAAGGAGAAGAGCAAAGGACCTATTATCGAGCATTGTGGCACACCGTAATTTACCACTGTAAGATCAGACATCTGTTCATTTTAACAAAGTAGTATCTATTTAAAGTCTAGGATTTGAAACCAGGCATATTTGACATCTGGGCAGACAGGTGTATCAAAGGTCAGTGGATCAAAGGCAGTGTTGGGGGAAACACATTACAGCAAAAGTAACGTAACACATTACTTTCCATAAAAAGTAACCAAGTAACGTAATTAGTTACTTTTTTTTGCAGTAACGCAATATTGTAATGCATTACTTTTAAAAGTAACTTTCCCCAACACTGATCAAAGAGTCAGGACAGGCGAGAGACAGGGTGGATCACTTACATTTGTAGTTTTTATATTCTAGTGCTAGTAAATATATTTGTGTCGTAGTTTTTCATGTCACTTTTGTATATATCAAATGTCACACTTTTTTTCCTCAAAATATAACGAGGCAATGAAAATTAATCCCAACCAGCCCTAATGAAATCACCCAAAGCGAGCATGAACAAGAAAAAGAACAAAGGACCTAATACCGAGCCTTGTGGCACATCATAATTTACCACTGTAAGATCAGATGTTTGTGCATTTATACAAATAAAGTGGTATCTATTTGAAGATTTGAAACCAGGCATTTTTGCCAACTGGGACAGACAGACAAATCAAAGGTCAGTGGATGGCCAGGACAGGTGAGGGGTTTCTAGTTTTATGTCATACAGACTTCTAAAGAGTGAATGATTCATTAAAACCGTAGTAGGAAAGATTACATTTCCTTGACATTATTTTATCAGTGATGCAGTGATATGCATCTGCGATATTACCAACTGATACATCATTGTACCATAGTACTGTCTCAGTAGGCTTTTTATTTGTAAAGCAGTTTAGAGAAGTGTAATAAGTGCTGTGTCATCTGAAGAAGTCTTTCAGAGATGCTTTGTCTTTGACCAGAAACACCTCGCATCTGGTTCAGTTTTGTAACCACTCACTTTTTGAGTAGTACAGCACATGGAGCTAAAGGTATTTCATTTCACAACAACCAAATGGTTGCAGAATTCATCACCGGCTGTTTTTTTTCTCTTCAGATCTCTGTGTTGAGTGGGAACTCGTTGATGGTGAATCATTTCTGTCCTCAAACGCTTCACTTTTGTGTGCTAATTTTGGCCCTGCTGCTAATTAACAGCTCTGTGCTCAAGAGTTTGAGCTTGCAGCCGCACAAACTGTTCCCTGCTGATTTCTGTCCTCAAACGCTTCACTTTTGTGTGCTAATTTTGGCCCCGCTGCTAATTAACAGCTCTGTGCTGAAGAGTTTGAGCTTGCAGCCGCACAAACTGTTCCCTGCTGTGTGTGTGTGTGTGTGTGTGTGCGTACCTGCCTGCGTGCACACACACACAAGTTGACACCATTCTGTCAGAGCACTGTGAGAGTGAAGCTCACTGTTTCTCAAACGAGCAGAGCACAAACGAACCAACAGGAAACAGTTTCCATCACGGAATAATTTCAAACTGTCTTTCTCTCTCTCTTCCTGTCTGTCTGTCTTCAGAAACAGCTGTCTGAGTCGTTTGGCTGTCTGGTCCCTGCCGTGACGGTTCCTGACTGCTGAAAAGCTCTTGTTTAATTAACGTGTTCTGTATTAATTCAGACATCCACACAGAGTCATTATTCACAGGAGACGTGTTATACATTTACACCGTACTTGGTGTCTCTGTAATTTAACTACATTTCCAGAGTTTTCCGTAGCAGCATCAGTGTGTGTGTGTGTGTTTGGCTCATGGCTGCGTCTCCCTGTGTCTATATTTAGTGTGAGTGCGTTTGGAGTCTGCTGGATGTTTATTTGAGATGAAATTGAGAGCAGGTGACAGTGAGCATGTGGGACGATCTCACGGGACTCAATGTGACGCGTGCGACTGCTGATACGCTAAAGCTTCACTGCTGAGAGGGACTCAATGTGACGCGTGCGACTGCTGATACGCTAAAGCTTCAGTCACTGCTGAGATCTCACACTGGCAGTGTTCATCTGTCTACCTGCATTATCTGCCTGTCTTTCTTTTCTATCTATCATCCTATCAATTGTTCTATCTATATCTATATGCCTCTTTTGTCTGTCTATCTATCTATCTATCTATCTATCTGTCTGTCTGTCTGTCTGTCTGTCTGTCTATTAGTTGTTCTATTGTTCTGTGTTCTGTCTATCTTTATTTATTCACGGATGAATGGGATAACATTGGTAGAAGGGCATTTTTAGGTCATATTGAGAGCAGGTGACAGTGAGCATGTGGGACGATCTCACGGGACTCAATGTGACGTGTGCGACTGCTGATACGCTAAAGCTTCAGTCACTGCTGAGATCTCACACTGTCAGTGTTCATCTGTCTACCTGCATTATCTGCCTGTCTTTCTTTTCTATCTATCATCCTATCAATTGTTCTATCTATATCTATATGCCTCTTTTGTCTGTCTATCTATCTATCTATCTATCTATCTGTCTGTCTGTCTGTCTGTCTGTCTGTTGGTTGTTCTATTGTTCTGTGTTCTGTCTATCTTTATTTATTCACGGATGAATGGGATAACATTGGTAGAAGGGCATTTTTAGGTCATGCAAATGTAATAGAGCTCCACTGTGCCCTTACACACACACACACACACACACACACACACACACACACAAAGCTCATTGTAAATGAATTAATTTGGTGATCTCTCGCTGTGTTTAAGTGGGGCAGACAGCAGGGGAGGAGAAAAGAGCAATATTCATAAATCTACCACAGAACGACAGACAGAGAGAGACAGCTGGAGGAAATATGGCCAAAAATGGAAATAATGGTCTACATAAAAAGAGGGAAAAGATGAATTAAAGAGCGGGGCGTGTGAAAGAGCAGATGAAGCGAGAGAATGAAGAGGCTGTGTGAGAGATTCACAGATGTGCCGCTAGTGTGCGCTGTTCAACCGGTAATGACACACAGATCCTGACCCAGATACACACACACACAAACACACACAGATCGCTGCGACCCCAAGAGCATTATGGGAATTGTAGTTCTCATGCACTGAACTGAGCTGATCGTCTGTCTCTTTGTTACTGATATGAACTGCAAGATTACATCATCAGATAAACCAACACAACGAGTATTGCTCAAACACACACACACTGAAAACATTACAGATGGATGGATAAGACAGTGATTTAAAAGCCAAACATCTCTGAGGCTCATGACGGTGTTCTGGGAGAAACATCAAACCTGAGCCATATAGTGAACGACACCTGTCTCACACACACTGTAAACCCTGAAAGAAGCTGGAACATGTCTCAGTTTGGCAGTGTGTGTGTGTGTGTGTGTGAGAGTGTGTGTGTGTGTGTGTGTGTGTGTGAGAGAGAGTGTGTGTGAGTGTGTGTGTGTGTTTGTGTGAATGTTGTTTATGTTCTTATTAAGACTCTATTTTGAGAGTGTAATATATTCAGCGTCTCCAGAGCTTTTCCCGTTTCCAGCAGAATTTCACTCAAGCACACCATTATCTTCCAGAGCTGCAACTCAATAACTAAACACATTCTCAGACAGCGTGTGTGTGTGTGTGTGTGTGTGTGTCATACATCAGATGAGCTGCAGTCATAATGCTGAAGGTTTGAAGATGTTGAAGTCATGTAAATAAAGCTTGAGTGTGTCCAGGTGAGTGACTGTACGTGCGTTTGTTCGTAATGAAATTCAAATCACAGCTTTATGCATGAAATAATAAGCGTGGAATTTAAACACGTCTAAAAATAGAGGAGAGATTTGACTCCCGTCTGTCGGACACAGAGACAGCTCTGCAGTCTGACGACAGACAGACCGACAGATTCCCAGCATGAATACAGATTGAAATAATGAAAACTTTCTGAAATCACTAACGCTCACGTGGACAAAGAAATTTGTTGTGTTAAACGCTCATGAAAGATCTTCAAAAACTCTTTTACTTCACGTAGGATGCGTTTCTTTCATTCACAATTTTCTCTCAGTTAAACTTCACTAATCAGCGCAGGAACGGTTCCCTACTCAGGGAACAATGGTTACATAAGTAACCTGAGACGTTTTATAGGTCATTATAATGAGCTTTCAATTCTTTCCACAAAATCTCACATTTAAGGACAAGAGCCTCATTTTAATAATAAAAAGTGTCTAAAGCCCCGCCCCCTGTTACAGGCCACACCCCTACCTTAAACACGGTTGTATGTGCGACTCTCAGACTTACACACTACAGAGAACAAGTTTACATAGACATATGACCTCTGGACCTCTAACATTTACCCATCAGTCACTGCGCCACCTCAAAACTACATGAAGTTTGACTGATATATATTTTATTATAATTTTTATTTCAGTTAACATTTATTTTATTTCAAGAAATGGTTTTATTTTTAGTTTCAGTTTTAGCTACCTATAATAACCCTACCTATTAAACATATGAAACTTTGCTCGTTTGCATAAAATAGCCGGATAAACTTTTTTTGCAGTAACGGATGATGTGTTATTCACACAAGCAGCACATTGCTGTGTTTTACACAGAAATCCACCACTTACATCACCATAATGCCTGTTTTCACACAGCTCCGTCCCCACCGCAGGTCTCTTTTCACATTGTGTCATTTGGCTCTGAACTGCGTAAGTATCACTGTGAGCACTAGCAGCAGCTGGTTAGCACTGTAACTAGATAACCACTCAGGACGAGAGGACAGAAAAGTGAGTGCTGTTCACTTCAGTGGTTTGTTTGTATTTTTGTCTATTCGCTTTGGCTGAACTTTGATGTTCACAAAAGTTCTAGTTTAAAAACATCCAAAAACTCTCTAATGCCATTTTTCCTGGAAATTACATTCAACCAACTGCAATATATATATATATATATATATATGCGAATAACCTGCACGTCGTTTTACAACTTGTATGTTTTCTAGTTTAAAAATGTACATCTGACGAACGCAATAATGCACAGAAAACAGAGTGAAAACCGTTTACTTATCTTAGCTGTTGAGTTTCAGAGTAACTCT
The DNA here is from genome assembly GCF_001515625.1 of Sinocyclocheilus rhinocerous. NCBI lineage: Eukaryota > Metazoa > Chordata > Actinopteri > Cypriniformes > Cyprinidae > Sinocyclocheilus > Sinocyclocheilus rhinocerous. The sequence continues at coordinate 251,678 of NW_015640432.1, read as the reverse complement.
GAAAGCGCGCTGCAGGAATCTCTAGTGAATGCTATCCAGCCATATAAATGCAAGGAAGTAAGCTCATTGGCTGCATATGCAGCACGAACCAATCAGCTTGTGCCAAGTCGCTTAACTCTCTGAATATCATCAGTTACATTAACAACCCGTCAGAATGCGCCATCTAGAGTTTCATGACTAAACTATATAAATATCTCCTGGAAGTGATGTCATTTTGGAGGGAAAACTGTGGCACAAACATCAATCGATTTGGTTAGTTCTGGGATGCTTCGTCGTCATTCTATTTGATAAAATAACACAAATCCGTCTGATATTGTCAACATTTCAAAAGATGAATAAAAATATGAATATGAAAAGCCCTCATATAAGCAAACTGTCAAACCCTTGCTAAGCAATAACTCACTTTAGCTCTTTATGAACATTCACTGACATTTGAACTTGTCGTTGTGTAAATATCAAGTTCAAATGAATAAACTTTGTATCTGAGTTTGGCCAGAGCAGATTTCTGAAGGTCTGATAAACCTTTTTATGGAAATACTTGCTTAAAATATAACGCATGCATAGGCTACTCATTTTTTAAAAAAGTTTCACAGTTCAAAAGGTTCTGGAGGACAGGAATGACCCAGAAACAAAAGACTTAAATTAGTCAGCCGGAGAGCAGAAACACGCTGCCTTGATCTAACGATCAGAAGTGATTTCAAACGAGGAAAACCCAATGCAGTCTGCACATGTAAAATATTAGTGAAAATGTTTTTATTTCAGGCCAAGGAGGAAAATAAAGTGGCCGGAATAGCTGTGTTCGATGTCAAAAATATCAGACAGCTTCGTCCGTACAAACACTGTCCTGCTACTCAGTAAATTGCCAGAGCTGATTCGCCAAAATTTCAGCCGAGTGTCCTTTTCACACACGATCTGTGAACAGGAGAAGGCTGTAAATCGAGTGTCATTGTTGGTGAATCGGTTGTGTGGGCCACAGGTATTTCACGCTGTGCGTTCACCAGCAGGTGCAGAAACGACCTGATTTGAAAGTTAGAGACAAAGACAACAGCGTTAGAGAGGAAATCATATCAATGACCTCGAAAACACTGAAAACACAAGCGATGAGGACAGCGGCTGCGTCTCAAGGATTCGCTCTTCTTTAGAGATAAATCTGAATAACATTCAGATCATGAGCGTCAAGGTTCAGATCCTCAGGAGTGAATCATTATTGATTGTGAACTAAGTGAAGTTTCTGTGTTTATTAACCGCCGTTGTGCCTGATCTCTGCCTCGCATCGCTTTGCTCTCCACACAAGCACAGCTATCTTTGTTGCTTCCGGCAGATTTGTCTCGATCGGTTGTAGTTTTGCTCTGCTGAGTTTATGTTCTGTATGTCCGTCCTCTGTCTCTGATTAGTGCTGAGAGAAGACACATTACAAACCACAGCTTTAGACACACACACACACACACACACACACTCTCTCTCACACACACACACTCTCTCTCTTTGTTTTATTTCCTGCTCTGCTGCTTGTTCTCTTTTCTTTTCATGTCCTCCTCGTCTCTGTCTGTTTATCCATCAGATCGTCTCAACAGCTCCCCAATTAGTGAACAGCGAAAAGCTGACTGGTTTGAGACTTTCAAACTCAACGACCAAAACTCAATCTGCAATTCAAATGCGAGGAGGCATAACGAAAGAAAGAGACAGACAGACAGACAGACAGACAGACGGACGGACAGACGGATGGATGGATGGATGGATAGATAGATGAACAAACAGATGGATAGATAGATAGATGGATGGATGGAAAGATGGATGGATGGATGGATGGATGAACAAACAGATGGATAGATAGATGGATGGATGGATGGATGGATAGATGGATGGATAGATGAACAAACAGATGGATAGATAGATGGATGGATGGATGGATGGATAGATGGATGGATAGATGAACAAACAGATGGATAGATAGATGGATGGATGGATGGATGGATGGACGGACGGACTGATGGATGGATGGTGTGTAATTCATTCAGATCATGAGCGTCAAGGTTCAGATCCTCAGGAGTGAATCATTATTGATTGTGAACTAAGTGAAGTTTCTGTGTTTATTAGCCGCCGTTGTGCCTGATCTCTGCCTCGCATCGCTTTGCTCTCCACACAAGCACAGCTCTCTTTGTTGTTTCCGGCAGATTTGTCTCGATCGGTTGTAGTTTTGCTCTGCTGAGTTTATGTTCTGTATGTCCGTCCTCTGTCTCTGATTAGTGCTGAGAGAAGACACATTACAAACCACAGCTTTACAACATGATGCAGACGTGCTGGTAACAATCCTCATTCTGTATTTAGCTAAATCATTTCCACCATTTAGATAGATGTTTAAATGCACATCTATATTGCGTCGAAAAATCGTCTCATCTGAAAGCTCATGCCGTGATCGCACGTTGGCTAAGTGAGTTTTCAGGAGTTTGTTGGTTAACGGTTCAGCTGTGAGAGTTTTGTGAGAATCAATATTTCTCAGAGGAGCCAGTTTGATCGAAAGAGCGAGGGAGTTACGTTATTTTCTCCTTTAATCTCTCTTTCAGACCCCAGGTAATCTCTCTCAGTCTGCCGCGTGCGTCCAGGTGAGCGTGCTAATGCTAGCACATCGCTTTAATGTTTCAGCTCTTTCTCTTCTGGAGATTCATCGTACTTTAGGGATCTGACTCCAGCTATTGAGATGAATGGGAACTAATCTCCAGGTGTTACGGACCTTCTCGTGTCCATCGGCACAGCAGACTCCCATTACAGGGACGCATGAAAACACAACATATGCTGGGGCCCATCAACACTGAGACGTCTCATCAGCATTTTTCATCTGACTGCAGGTCATCGGTTGACTCATATGTGTTCGTTTTCTCCTCAGAGATTTCAGGATAAACATCTGGGACAAAGCTGATGGTTGGATGCAACAGACGGCCTCCGTCGAGTCTCCTGAGCAATTAAAGAGCAGTAAACGTTCCTCTGCGTCTCTGTCTCTCCCCGGCGTCTGTCTCTCAGCTACCTGTTCAATGTTTCAGCTCTTTTTCTTCTGGAGATTCAGTTAGTTAGTCCTCATCTGATCAGAAACCCCTGGCAGCAGAACCGAGCGAACGAGAGCGACGATGGCAGATTTCTACTTTAGGGATCTGACTCCAGCTATTGAGATGAATGGGAACTAATCTCCAGGTGTTACGGACCTTCTCGTGTCCATCGGCACAGCAGACTCCCATTACAGGGACGCATGAAAACACAACATATGCTGGGGCCCATCAACACTGAGACGTCTCATCAGCATTTTTCATCTGACTGCAGGTCATCGGTTGACTCATATGTGTTCGTTTTCTCCTCAGAGATTTCAGGATAAACATCTGGGACAAAGCTGATGGTTGGATGCAACAGACGGCCTCCGTCGAGTCTCCTGAGCAATTAAAGAGCAGTAAACGTTCCTCTGCGTCTCTGTCTCTCCCCGGCGTCTGTCTCTCAGCTACCTGTCCCGCTAATTGGCCGCTTATGTGTTTTGTGTGCGTTATTTTAAGTCGTTTAGGTAAGAACACGTCTGTTAAGATCATAATTAGTTTCTACTCGAGGGAGATCTTCGCATCAGATTTCTCTTTATAGCAATTGTGCGAGCTGGAGAGGCAGCAGATGGCATCTGATCCGGATACGGCTGCTTTGTTCTGACGATCCTTTCAGCGTCCCGTTCCTGTGCGGAGCGCGTCTGTGAGTCCGGACCCTGGTTATTATCGCTATCTGACACTAAAACTATTAGAAGCGTTTTTGTTGATTTGAACTAAAGTAATACATAAATTAGATGAAAAACAAACATTAGAAATGTTGCAATGCAACTTCATTAACGCACTAAAATAACTAACTGAAAATCATTTAAAACTGAGGTAAAAATAAATTAACTCTGAATAGCAATATTTAATAGTTCACCCAAAAAAGAAAATATCCTCACCCTCAGGCCATCCAAGATATGAGTTTGTTTCTTTTGACACTATTTGGAGTGTTATTATGGATTATTAACTCATGCTTTAGAAGGAAAGTGACAGTTTGAGGTTAAAAACTTTGTGAAAAATTTAAGGGGGTCTGAATACTTTCCGTACCCACTGTATAGTGAACATATTTCTGCCGTAGGATTTTTCAGGATCATTATGTTCCCGCTGTGAGCTGTAAGAGTCGAGATTTAGTTAAATGATCCTCTCTTTTTTCACAACTGCTGCAAAAATCCTCCATCGTAGCCCTTTGAAAGTCCCTGAAAGTTCTTGCATTATCCAGGAAATCCATGGAGAAACGTGCCGTTCCAGGAAAGCCTCGTGAAGCAGCGGAGAAACACGAGCGGATCTGAACCGACACGATCGCACCAGAGCCGGTGCTGTCCGACTCCACTGGTCCCATAATGTACTGCTTTGTTGACCAATATAGCTGGCATAATGTGTTTTCAGAGAATAGTTAATTTTTTTAGCTTGATTTTGTGGTATTTTTGGTTAAGCATCAGTTGAGTAAAGTTTCTGTGATGTATGAGCTTATCTACGGCCAGGAGGATCGCAGAAGGTGAGCACAAACACACTTTAAGAGCTTTCTTATGTTTGCTGCTAATCACGCACTAGACGTGTCAATCACAAGATCATTCTGCTCCATCGCTGCAGAAACCTTCACTTCTGACACAAACACAGTCGCACACAGCCACAGGAGAGACCGTGCAGTTCTGCAAACCCTCCATCACACACAGCAAGACACATGAAGACTGTTCGCATGGATGGAAAGAAAGAAAACAAGGACGAATTCAGTGATCTGATATCAGACAGCAAACTGTTTCCAGCGTGTTAATTTTGTTTAATAAACAGACTGATATTTTGTGAATGCTGTCCTCACAGATGTCTAATTGGTTTAATTGAACAAGAGAACTGAAATCAAACTGTAATTGCCTGGCAGATGTTAGATGAGTGATCCAATGCTACATTTCTCCAAATCTGATGAAGAAACAAACTCATCCTGATCTGGGATGGCCTGAGGATGAGGATATTTTTCAGCACATCAGAACTATTCCTTTAAAATGATGCAATACAACTATAAACACTAAATAATACACTGCCGTGGTGGTTCATGTTATTGAGTTTTACTTCAAAAATTTTAGTGTAGGCATATATATTGCATAATTTACACAAAAATGACATTGTTTTGAACCTATACTATCTATATTATAATATTTTGCAGTATACAGTGGGTACGGAAAGTATTCAGACCCCCTTAAATTTTTCACTCTTTGTTATATTGCAGCCATTTGCTAAAATCATTTAAGTAAATTTTTTTTCAGACCACATGTGTAACTGGTCTAGTCTTCTTTAACAGGGGAGGTTAGTTTAAGTCGTTTTCCTCTACCTTTCTTATTTGCGTGGGAGAGGTTAGAGGAGAGAGAGAGAGAGAGAGAGAGAGAGAGAGAGAGAGGCAGACAGAGAGATCATCTCTGAAACTAAAATGCAATGTACAAGAAACACACTCACACCAGTTCTGGGTCACTACACAAGATACGAATAACACATGTCAGGCTTTTCATTTAGTGTCCAAATGGCCCAAAGTTCAGATCCCAAACCTAAAATACAATTATAAGAAAAATCGCAACTGATATTATCCTAACAAATATTATTACAATCTAAAATAGCTGTTTTCTACGTGAATACATGTTAAAGGGGTCATATGATGCGATTTCAATTGTTCCTTTCTCTTTGGAGTGTTACAAGCTCTTGGTGCATAAAGAAGATCTGTAAAGTTGCAAAGACTAAAGTCTCAAATCCAAAGAGATATTCTTTATAAAAGTTAAGACTTGTCCATGCCCTCTTAAAACGCCTCGTTTAAACACGCCCCCACATATCTACTTCACGATGTGGGAAGATTTGCAATGGGAGTCAATGGAAGACCTATGAACCGTCTCACATTAAATCTCCCCCATTACAGTAATGGCCATTTTGAAAGTACAATATTCCATTTTTTAGCTACTCCTCCTTCAAAATATGCCCAATTCTTATGGAAATTGGCTGAGATGATCTTTGGCCCAAGCTGCACATAATCAAAGAACAGAATTTTCATATCCACCTTTGTTCAAAAGTTATGGCGTTGTGAACTTAACATTGTCAACCCAAAAGTGGTTCAGCGGCTGTATCTGGGGTGCATTTCCCAAAAGCATCGTTAGCTAACTATGGTCGCGAGTTCCATTGAACTCTATTGGTAATGACGGAACTTGCGACCAGTTGCTTTTGGTGAAGTCTGGTACGCTTCATCAGCACCATGATCTGAGGATATATGTCAAAGTTGGTAACAGCGCCAACTACGGGTCATGAGATACCAAAAATTGACTTTTCTGCCTATAACTTTGTCAGAAAATCGTAGTGTCTATGAATTCCTTGTGTCACGCCGAATCTGTGGATGTCAATTTTGTCAGGCTCAGATAAACCACATGTCCACCATTTTGAAATCGGTAATAAATTGCAGTATCTTTTGAACAATTTGACATATCGGCACAAACAAATTTGGTAGGGATCATTGCTAGCATGTCCTGGAGGTACCTGAGAAGTTTGAACACAGTGCCACCTAGTGTTCCAGAGATATAAAGATTTTTGCATAAACACATAACTTTTGAAGACATTGTCCAAATTTTGTTTTCTCTTTGTCAATACATTTCTTGGCTTATGCCAATTCTGACCATATATCATTTTTCATTTTCCATCATTTTGTTTGTCTGCCATTCTGAAGAAAATTTTTTATACTACTCTTCCTTCAGAATTTGTCCAATTCTTCTAAAAATTGGCTCGGATTACCTAGGACTGAGCCGCACAGAAATGACTGAACAGATTTATGATATTCTCCATCGTTCCCGCGAAATACCTCTCCAAAGTTGACTGCATCTGTGTATGTTATCTTATGCTAATTAGCTTAGCTTGCTCTAACCAGTTGCCATATTTTCTAATGTGGCTCTTCAGATATCAGGTTAAACCTGAGATATGTTATCTGTTAAGTTAGCCTAGCATGCTAATCGGTTAGAATGCTTTTGAGTACTGATTCTCACACTAAAAGCTCTCCTCAGCAGCCCAAAGAATGATGGCAAACTGAGTGACATAATGTGCTAAGCCACGGGCCAGAAGTGGTGCAAAAATTGTGATTGTTATGCTTGCTGTACATGCTGTATTTTCTTTGCTTGCTGCACTTTGTGCTAGGCCCCGTATTGCACTGTACAGATGTATTTTATTACTGTATTTGTGATCAAATAAATGCAGCCTTAGAGAGCAGAATAAACTTCTTTCATGTAACCTCAAGGGTACAAAGGGTACATATGTAAAGGTACAAAAAAGTGTCATTCTTCAGGGTTTCTCGATCAGCCTCTTCACCGCGTGGTGATTATTTGCCATCTGAATGCATGAGCAACACTAATGTTTTATAAAGTCAAACACACACAGTCTTCTGTGTCAACATGAATAAAACACACTGATGATCTCATGGGTTCAACATTCTCAGAGTAAAACTCTGCCCTGCTGCGGAAGATCAACACCTTTACACAAATACATCATCATCGTCATCATCATCATCTCTCTCACACACAAACTCATAGGTTTTATAAACTCCTCTCGGCTCAACTTTCTTTTCATCGTCTTTTTTTTTTTTTTTTGCCGTGGCATCAGGGGAGTAAGATGTGAGAAACACACACACGCAGACGTGAGAAGAAGCAGGATCTTGGCGAATAAAAACAGTGAAAGGCTGTAAATGAATGTTCATCACACGTTTGGAGAGAGATCGTGAGAGAATGTTCTAATTTTAAACCCACTGCGTTCTCGCCAGGGTCCGACGTGTTAGCGAGCCAAAACTTCATCAGAACTTGCTCGCTGGCTCTCGGAGGAAGGTGGACAACACGACTCTCATGTTCTCGTGGCGTTTAATGATCTCGCACACACGGGAACACGCAGAACGACGGCCTGAACCCACGGCTGCTAAACACTCACTGTGACGGTAGAAACTCATTAACGGCTCCTAACGAACACGGACCCATCAGTATCTGGAACCCTGAACTAAAGCAAGTTGATTTCTGATAGAGAAACACAGACATGTCCTAGTTCAGTGGTCTTATAACTCTCATTTATTATCTGTGTGGTAAAAACTGGGGACAACAGATTTCTGATTGCATTTACATACACAGCCTACAATTATATATATATATATATATATAAAATTTGGCGAATTTAAACTATAAAAATAGTAAATAGTAGTAATCATTTTTTTATCTTACTCCCCACCGTGACACGAGTCCCCATGAGTCTGTGTGTATTCAGGTTTAAGTCCCCACCAGAATAGAAAAACAGGTACACACATCACACACACACATGCGCGCGTGTCCTGCAGGGTCTCCATATTTAATTATTTCACTCAATCACCTGTAAAAACAAATCAATGTTAGTGCTGAAGATCAGTTCTGGAGCTGAATTAAACATTGCCTCTGATCGATGCTCGTTTGAGCTGGTTTTCAGTCTTTTCCTGCACACAGTGGATCTGTTTCTGACAGATGATGTGTCAATCTGTCATCTCTCGCTGTTACCATGACGACGCCCGCCATCTCTGACCTCATTGTAGCTTGGTGGCGTCATTATTTGTTAACGTTCCAGCAGCAAAACTTTTTTTTTACCAATGCCAGAATGGCAGGCAGAGATCATTAGCAAAAGCGCCTCACAACGTGACACAGATCGATTCCCGTTCTGGGCCTCGGACGGCATTCGGCTCGCGGAAAAGCTGCCGGTGAAGCGCGGCTAATGAGCCGCAGAGAGACTGAGTTTCTCAAAAATGACACTGTTTACTCAGTAAACACTTTTAAATCAACATCATCATCTCCAGGATAATAAATGCACACATGCTTTGTTCCAAAACCTAGTGCGCTGCCTACGTAGGGAGCATGTGAAGTCATTGTAGGCATCTGTTTCAAATCACGCGCAGCTTCATCATTCAGCAAACCGAGAGAAATGTCAGTTATTCCTGATCTTTTAGTAAGAGTTTAGAGCTCCAGACTGACTCGTTCTGAAGTCCAGTGATGGTTATAATGCTGCTGATGTATCTCAGTCACTACTGCTTCATTTGTTGCTTTTAGTTTAATATTGTCTTGTTGGATTTGTAGCTTCTTTTCGTTCCTGATCCTCATGAACTGACAGCAAATGATTTGAAAGTTTACACTCGAAGAGTTCAAGTCAATAGTATGTGCTGATTCCTCAGTTTCTCTAACTCAGTTCTGTGCCAGTGTTACTCATTTTCACTAAGTAACTAGTGGCCGCTGTAGCTGATGTCTCCAGCAGGTCCTGTGAGCATCTCTGTTGCTGTCCTGCTCATAATGCGTTCTGTTAATGTGATTCACTCCAGTTTTTAATGTGATTTTCACATTTGTTTAGTTCCGAAAATATATCTGGATATACCTGTAGCTCATTACCGTACAGAGATAATGACACACAAATACAAATGTAATTTTATTAATTAAAAAAATATATATATTCTGTGTGAAATACTGTGAAAATCATTATATACCACATATTTGTACCTAAATGTTGTTGTATTTGCCTGCTGTCGGTCAGTTTAACATTCATTCATCTGTGTATTTACTTATTGTCTGTCTATTTGCTTGTTTGTTTGTTTTAGTCATTTGTTGTGTTTTGGTGTTTAAGGAAACAATCTATCCATCCATCCATCCATCATCTCTCTGTCTATCTATCTATCTATCTATCTATCTATCATCTATCTATCTATCTATCTATCTATCATCCAGATCCTGATCCAAGTAACTGCTCACCGTAATGCGGCGTGAAGCTCGCGCTAATTTACATCCATTCATCATTCACTGCGCAATTAACATTTCCCCCAACACACTGTCGTCTTGTTTAGACAATGTATGATGTTTTGGTGTTTAAGGAAACAATCTATCCATCCATCCATCCATCATCTCTCTGTCTATCTATCTATCTATCTATCTATCTATCATCTATCTATCTATCTATCTATCTATCTATCTATCTATCTATCTATCATCCAGATCCTGATCCAAGTAACTGCTCACCGTAATGCGGCGTGAAGCTCGCGCTAATTTACATCCATTCATCATTCACTGCGCAATTAACATTTCCCCCAACACACTGTCGTCTTGTTTAGAGAGACAATGTATGAGCTGCTAAAGCACAGACAGCAGCGGCGCACACATTTATACAGATCACATTAAAGCCATCCAGCTTTCAGAAATCACGGCACTCCAGACATCCATCATCTCATCATTCTCACTCTTAGCTTCCTCGCTGCACAGACGTTTCCTTGGCTTTTACTTTAAAAAGCGTTGTTCTAGTTTCTCCTCCATCATTGATATCATGAGTCATGTCATGTTACTCATACAATCAAGAGCAGAAAGACAATCATGGAACAGAAGCCCAAGTCACAAAATTAGGTTATAAAAACACTGGGAACATCAAGAGCATTCATTTCTAAAATGTTAAAATGTGAAGTTTTATTGTCCCAATTGTAACGTTATTTGAAGGTCGCTAAAACATTTCTTACAAAATATACTTGAATATTTATTTTTAATATTCTAAGGACAATAAAATGTCCAGTTTTCTAACGTAACTAGAACAATATTTAAAGGTTACTAAAATGTTACTAATTTTATTTTCACCCAAAGTATAACATTATTTGAATGTTTATTATTAATATTCTAACAACGTTTTTTCAGTATTGAGAGCATTCACGTAGAAATATCATAAGGATGTCCAAAGAATGTTGATCTCAGAACATTTTCTCATATCATAATAACATATATCAAGTAAAAATAACATCTTGAGGACGTTCAGAGACTGTTGCTCTAAGAATGTTTTCTCTCGCCATTATGAGAACATATATAGATATTAATAATGGTATAAGAATGTTCCATAAACATTACTTTAATAATGTTTTGTCCCAACGTTTATATAACTTGTTTATATCAATGTTAGTGAAGGTTGTGAGAACGTTCGCTGTTAGCTGAGAGTTCTGAGGTCCTGAGCTCGATGTAAGGATAAAAGCATCTGCACAATACATAAATGCAATTGTGCTTGAATGTTCTCCTTTGATATGTATATTTTTTGGCACTGTATCATATCATCATGTTCACTCATATTCATCCACTTTAGGCCCTTTTACATCTTTTGTGGTCTGTAAGTACTTCCTCCAGATATCATCTTCAAGTCCCACATACAGCTTCATCTGTCATCTCTCTTCCACGGTGCATTGTGGGAATGACCTTTGCAGGATCGTGGCCATGTCAATCAGACCGTGATTTACAGCACTCTCTCACAGCACAGTCTGTCTGTCCTCAGCCGCTCATTCACAAAACAGCTCAGACAAATATTCTGAATAACCCACTCACTCAGTCATTTCCACCTGCTTATTCAATCACACAGCTCTACCCTCTTATTAAACAATGCAGCCCCACCCACTTCATATACCACCCACTCATTAAACCACGGAGCCCCGCTCACTTCATCCATCACCCACTCATTAAACCATGCAGCCCAGCCCACTTCATCCATCACCCACTCATTAAACCATGCAGCCCCGCCCACTTCATCTACCACCCACTCATTAAACCATGCAGCCCCGCCCACTTCATCCATCACCCACTCATTAAACCATGCAGCCCCGCCCACTTCATCTACCACCCACTCATTAAACCACGCAGCTCAGCCCACTTCATATACCACCCAATCATTAATCCACGCAGCCCCACCCACTTCATCCATCACCCACTCATTAAACCATGCAGCCCCGCCCACTTCATCTACCACCCACTCATTAAACCACGCAGCCCCACCCACTTCATCCACCACCCAATCATTAAACCACACAGCTCCACCCACTTCATCCACCACCCAATCATTAAATCATGCAGCTCCACCCACTTCATCTACCACCCACTCATGAAACCACGCAGCTCCGCCCACTTCATCCACCACCCACTCTTTAAAGAACACTGCTCTTCCTACTTCTCTATCAACTCCACCCATGCATTCAGTCATTTCCACCTACTTACTCAACCACACAGCCCTGCCCTCTTTCCCACAACTCCACCCACTCAGTCATTTTCACCTACTTAATCATACAGCTATGCCCACTCATTAAACAACACTGCTCTGCCCACTTTCCCTTCAACTCCACCCACTTTCTCAGTCATTTTCATCCACTTACTCAACCACACAGCTCCAAACATTCATTAAACTACACTGCTCCGCCTACTTTTCAATCAACTCCACCCACTTATTTTCACCTACTTACACAATCAAGCAGCCCCTCCCACTAAATAAAGTGCATTGATCCGCCCACTTTTACCTCAACTCCACCCACTTACTCATCAACACACTTATTTAACAACACCCACTCATTCTCACAGACTTACTCAACCACCCAGCTCTGATCACTCATTAAACAACACTGCTCCACCCACTTTTCGTGGACTCCACTCACTCATTTACACCTACGTAATCACATAGCTCCTCCCACTCATTTAACAACATATTGCTCCACCCACTTTTATTTGTCTCCACCCACTCGCTCATCCACTGTCCTTTTCACTTACTCAGCCACAGAGCTCCACCCAAGCATTAAACAACACTGCTCCACCCACTTTTCCTTCGACTCCACCCATTAACTTATCCACTCAGTCATTTTCACCTACTTAATCACACAACTCCACCCATTCAGTTCTGTTAAATATTGTCTATTTAATCTTCACTCTGGTTCACACTGTTTGTGTTGCTGTTAAAGCATTCGTGTGTTCAGAGTGACACAAATTTCATTATAGTGTAATTTCATTATAGAGAGCAGCACAATGTTTGTTTGTGTGCTTTTTAAAATTCATTACAGGCTAATCAGTCTCTGTAAGCCGTGATGTGAGTGTGTCTTTGTGCACCTGTCTGAGTGTGTGAGTGCGTCCTCGCTTCTCATTAAGATCGACGCTTCCTCGCCGCACGAGGAATTACCGCGTCTGATCAGTAAGAAACAAACTCTTAATGACTGACTCGTTCTCATTTACACAGCAGATTATGCTAATACAATCATAATTCACGCTCTCAGGAGCGACTAAATAACCTGTTCTCAAATCACTGCAGACGCTCGCGATGCTTTCCGTCATCGCGGGAATCTGTGGCGATGAGCTCTTGCTTTAAACACTCTTTCAATTACAGCCCGGCTTCTCCTGCCGCCAGGGCACTTTGGTCGCAGCCGTTCCTCTTATTTATTATGGAAAATTACCCTACACATTTATAATGCAGAGAATGTCAAGCTTTTGTGCACATTTATGTGTGGGTTTGACAGAAATGTTTTCTAATTAGCACTTCCTGCTGCAGCGAGAGGAGCTGAACCAGGGTGCAAATTACTGACCCTCTAATTAAAGCCTGAATCCCCCCTAGAGAAATCAAAACAACTGTAAATATTCTGTATAAGGAAGATTTTAACATCATTTTTTAACTGCACTCTCACAAACACCACAGCCTTAAAGTATTCTCATCTGCTTCTGAACAGAATTCACCTTCGCTTGTGCATGTGATTATCGAGTGTTGTCTGTGAGGATCAGGGTCTGATGCTACATCATCACTAAATCATTTAAATGTATACCAGCCTTCAAAAGATTTTGTTGATGATAATCCATCAAGGATGCATTAAATTGTTAAAAAGTGACAGTACAGACATTTATAATTTTCCATTTCAAATAAATGCCATTCTTTTGAACTATCTATTCATCTGTGAATAATGAATAATAAAATGTATCACGCTTCCCACAAACAAATATTTCACAATGTAACAGTTTTTTCTTCATTTGTGATCAAATACATGCAGCCTTGGTCAGCAGAATAGACTTCTTTTGAACACTGGTGTATATGTTAATTAAAAACACAGTTTCAGACAGAGATCTGGTGAGATCTGTTCAGTGATTGGCTGTGTGAGTTCAGATCTCTAACGTGTATCGTGTTTGACACAGTGTTCAGGACAGAGGAACGTGTGGTTTCTGCTGTGACAATAACTGCTCAATTTACTGAGTTGTTTGCAGCACAGACTGTCATCGTCGGTCACTGTTACTCTCCTCTCGGTCTCCTGTTTTATTTTTCTCTGTTTCTAATAAAATCTCATTCACCAGGAACTAAGGTCTTGATATTAGCAGATCTGTGCATTTTCCATCAGGAAAGAGCTCTGTGTGTGTGTGTGTGTGTGTGTGTGTACAGGTATGGTTTATGAGGACACAAATGTGTATAATGACATGGGTACTACAACGTAAACATGGTTCTTTCTGCATCTTGTACGATCGACACTCTGATTTTATTCACTTCTTTTTTTCTATCTTATTCAATAGTTAGAGTAGACGAGAGTGCTGTCAAAAATTGTCGCTGCTCACAAATGACCTTCCCTGGTTCACTGACCGAATCGAGAAACAGCTCTTTAATTGAAGGGACAGTTCATCCAAAAACCAACACGGGTCATCATTTACTCGCCTTCATGGGGCTCCAAACCTGTATGACTTTCTTTCCTGAAGCTTTCAAACTTCAAACAAACTCAGAAGCAACAAAGAAGTATCATAAAAGCACTCCATCTTTTTCATGTGTGTTCCATGTCAAACAGCAGTTTCTGTGAGAAACACAATGAAATGAAAGTTTTTATCAAGGTCAAGAAGACTTCAGTCATATGGGCCACTTTTATGATGCTACAGTCCTCATCTACTGAAATTGCATGGAAAAAAGCAACAACTGCATTATTTAATTCATCCTTTTGCGTTTAATGGAAGAAAGAAAGTCATATTTGTTTGTAACGAGACGAGGGTGAGGAAATAATGACAGGATGATATTTTTTTTAGGTGAACTAACCCTTCGGGACATTGAAATCCAGTCTCTGGCAAGAGCATTATTTTCTCTCAGTCATTCAAACTAATGTCTGAATGTGTAAATTAGCAAATAAAAGGACATCCAGATATAATGGACGAGACCCCAAAAGAACCAAAATAGAGAAAAAGCAAGAAAAGACACACATCTACAGATATGTGTGAATAATTATTTTCATTGTTCACAGCCGCTCCATACAATCCTTTAATTCAATCTCACACCCACATTAGCCATATGAATCTACATAACAGTCCCCAACACACAGTTAAGTCATATAACAGCACATTCTCTCTCACTCTCACAAACTCCACTGCAGAGTTTCCAATTACCGGCGGCAAACAGGCAGAGACGGCATTTCTCTTCAGATCTTTTAAAAGCTGCCCAGAGCTTTGGATCATTAAAGCCACACTCAATAAATGACGTTCAATAGAAAATCAGAATAAAAAAAAAATCAGCAGTCTCACATTCAGAGCGAAATAGGATTATATTACTGAAGGCCTTTTGAAAAGATGGCAATTAGAGAAAGATATGCATGCATTTACTGAGGATTTAACATCAAATCCTGTCATCTATCTGTCTGTCTGTCTGTCTGTCTGTCTATCATCTATCTATCTATCTATCTAGAGAATGAACATTTGCAATTACATTAAGGCTGAACTTCCTTCAGCAGCCACAGGTGGCGCTCTTTTCCTCTCTCCTCAGTGTTAGTACGGGACTCTGAAGCACCATAAAGTGAGTGAAATGTAATTAAAATGCTACAGCACAGACCTCAGAGCAGCTTAACACACATCGGCACAGTGTATCGACACAGAACAGTATCATGCGTGTCTAAAGATAAACCAGTGTAATATTTTCTCATATGTCAGCATTAGTAATGCTATCTATTGTTTTTCCAAGGCATGTTAGTAGAGCTAAAATTGGAGCAGTAATGCAATCTAGAGCACATTAGCACAGCTCAACTGTAAAACTCAGCACACCGAGGGTATGTACAGCACACTAAAGAGTGTGGATCAGCACAGACCTCCAGTGATTTTCAGTGCGGTGTTTTTCTCACAGTGTTGCTGGGCGGCTAATTTCTGGTTCATAATTGGGTTGTGTCACAAAAATGTAACATATGATGTAACATCTGCCCTCTTGATTGACACTCAATAAATCATTAATGGATCAAAACATGTCAAGCTAAGGACAACTTTTACTTTTTTATGTCAAAACAAAAAAGTCTCCCTACTGTAAAATTGTAAAAAAAAACAAAAAAAACCCCATTATATTAGAATGAATCAATCATTTTAATATATCCCAATAAAGTCTGTGTAAAGTCATGTTTATATTTTCTGTTTTTTGCTTGTCTTAAATCTAAATTAATACATTTAGATAAATATTTTTCAATATTACATGTGTCAGCTGTTGCCGATTAACTTATTCTTTCAGCAGAACCTAGTTGCGTATCTTACTGTTTTTTCCCCCTAGAGATATTATACAAAGAATGGAAACTAAGCCAACCAACTCTGGTCTCACCTACCAAATACAAAAAAAAAAAAACTGGAACTGCCTCCTTTTTCAAATGCATGGTTAACAACAAATTTTGGTGGTATAGATTACTGACAGCTGGCCTAGAAATATCCCTGGTGTTAATTTCAGAAATGGTCACCTTAGGAATTAATGATATTTCAGCAGCTTACAACCATGCTGACCCGCTTGTAAAACGTTGTACTATAAACTCCATTATTAGCATTTGTGATTATGTAATTAAATGTTTACATCCTTTTGAGGCCAGTGTTCCCTTGAATCGCTTTGACCAGGCTTTATTAATTACCAGATACATTAAATGAAAATGAGGAGAAATTCATTAATTCCATTATAACAGCTGAGAGCATGAGCTGTGCAGAGAGCAGGTTACAGAAACCAGCTTCAGTTCACATTTCCACAAGTTTCTACAGCTTCTAAAAATAGAGACAAAAGGAAGAGGCCTAGACCCTGGAGACCAAACCCTCCCTCCTTCTTCTCCCCCCCTCTATCTCTATCTCTCTATCTTTGTTGTGAAAAATGAACTGCAGGGTATTTTTACAATAAGCAGGTTGAAATATACATATCCTGTTCTCTTTAAAGTGTCTAATCAAATCCTGTGAAATTTCTCATATCAAAGTAGTAATTTATGATCAGTGTCTCCCTCAATCTGGACAAACAGATATTTCAGAGATTTTAGTTTGAAATCAAATTTTTACTCCAATAATGTGATGATAACTCACACAATCCACCTGCTGGAGACACACTGACAGAAACACCTCAGGGCTGATACCAGAAGAAAAACCAACTCAGATATTAAATCACAGCAGAGCTAGCTGATTTCTGTAGCTCAAACTGTAGAGCATGGCGCTAGCAACACCAGCATCAAGGGTTCAATTCAGGGAATCAGGTTGGGTCTGATCTTAGAACAAAATCAGCTCAGGTCTGATTTCAGAACAGAATCAGCTCAGGTCTGATCTCATATCACCTCAGGTCTGATCTCAGAACAGAATCATCTCAGGTCTGATCTCAGAACAGAATAACATCAGGTCTGATCTCAACAGAATCCGCTCAGGTCTGATATCAGAAAAGAATCAGGTAAGGTCTGAACTCAGAACAGAATCACCTCAGGTCTGATATTAGAAAAGAAGAATATCAGGTCTGATATCAGAAAAATACCATCTATGGTCTGATCTCAGAACAGAATCATCTCGGGTCTGATCTCAGAACAAAATCAGCTTTGGGTCTGATTTAAAAATAGAATCACATCAGGTCTGCTCTCATATCACCTTGGATCTGATCTCAGGACAGAAGCAGTTCAGGTCTGATTTCAGAACAGAATCATCTCAGGTATGACCTCAGAACAGAATCTGCTCAGGTCTGATCTTATAACACCTCAGGTCTGATTTCAGAACATAATCACCTCAGGTCTGATCTCAGAATAGAATCAGTTTGGGTCTGATTTAAAAATAGAATCACCTCATGTCTGATCTCATATCACCTTGGATCTGATCTCAGCTTATTATTCACTCTCTTCTCCTCTCCTCACCTCTCCTCTCCTCTCTCCTGATTCTATCTCTGTCATTCCAGTGTGTTTCTGGGCTCGGTTTCCAAACACACACACAGATTCCCCTCTGCGCTCTCTGGAAACTTCTGCACCATTTTGTTTCCAGCAGGTGTTGAGCTGTAAATAGGTCACTGATCGGATCCGTAATGGTGGTTGGAGAAAGTTTGCAGATTGATTTTTTTGTGGAGAGTCGAGCAACTGACCCCACAGTCACTCCAGACTTCCTGTTCATCCAGGCGTGTCCACACAAACAGGTGAAAAAAGCTCTTACTGCAGGCACATGTAAGTATTGCACAGAGCAGAAGTGCTTTTGTTTGTAATGTGAGGCGCTGCATCTATCTCTGACGCATCAAATATTATTTCTTCAATGCACCCAAATATCCACATACTCCCATGAGAAATCATTCTTTTGATAAATAACCTGTATTTTCCAGCCCATATATTATGGGGAAAACGTAACTTGCTTCCTTTTGAGGCCAGTGTTCCCTTGAATCGCTTTGACCAGGCTTTATTAATTACCAGATACATTAAATGAAAATGAGGAGAAATTCATTAATTCCATTATAACAGCTGAGAGCATGAGCTGTGCAGAGAGCAGGTTACAGAAACCAGCTTCAGTTCACATTTCCACAAGTTTCTACAGCTTCTAAAAATAGAGACAAAAGGAAGAGGCCTAGACCCTGGAGACCAAACCCTCCCTCCTTCTTCTCCCCCCCTCTATCTCTATCTCTCTAGCTTTGTTGTGAAAACTGAACTGCAGGGTATTTTTACAATAAGCAGGTTGAAATATACATATCCTGTTCTCTTTAAAGTGTCTAATCAAATCCTGTGAAATTTCTCATATCAAAGTAGTAATTTATGATCAGTGTCTCCCTCAATCTGGACAAACAGATATTTCAGAGATTTTAGTTTGAAATCAAATTTTTACTCCAATAATGTGATGATAACTCACACAATCCACCTGCTGGAGACACACTGACAGAAACACCTCAGGGCTGATACCAGAAGAAAAACCAACTCAGATATTAAATCACAGCAGAGCTAGCTGATTTCTGTAGCTCAAACTGTAGAGCATGGCGCTAGCAACACCAGCATCAAGGGTTCAATTCAGGGAATCAGGTTGGGTCTGATCTTAGAACAAAATCAGCTCAGGTCTGATTTCAGAACAGAATCAGCTCAGGTCTGATCTCATATCACCTCAGGTCTGATCTCAGAACAGAATCATCTCAGGTCTGATCTCAGAACAGAATAACATCAGGTCTGATCTCAACAGAATCCGCTCAGGTCTGATATCAGAAAAGAATCAGGTAAGGTCTGAACTCAGAACAGAATCACCTCAGGTCTGATATTAGAAAAGAAGAATATCAGGTCTGATATCAGAAAAATACCATCTATGGTCTGATCTCAGAACAGAATCATCTCTGGTCTGATCTCAGAACAAAATCAGCTTTGGGTCTGATTTAAAAATAGAATCACATCAGGTCTGCTCTCATATCACCTTGGATCTGATCTCAGGACAGAAGCAGTTCAGGTCTGATTTCAGAACAGAATCATCTCAGGTATGACCTCAGAACAGAATCTGCTCAGGTCTGATCTTATAACACCTCAGGTCTGATTTCAGAACATAATCACCTCAGGTCTGATCTCAGAATAGAATCAGTTTGGGTCTGATTTAAAAATAGAATCACCTCATGTCTGATCTCATATCACCTTGGATCTGATCTCAGGACAGAAGCAGTTCAGGTTTGATTTCAGAACAAAATAACCTCAGATCTGATCTCAACAAAATCAGCTCAAGTCTGATTTGAGAATATAATCACCTCAGGTCTGATCTCAACAGAATCAGGTCAGGTCTGATTTCAGAATAATCTCAGGACTGATGTCAGAACATAATCATCTAATCAGATCTTGGGTATGACCTCAGAACAGAATCAGCTCAGGTCTGATCTGATCTTATAACACCTCAGGTCTGACCTCAGAACAGAATCATCTCGGGTCTGATTTCAAACCAGAATCACCTCAGGTCTGATCTCTGAATAGAATCACCTCAGGTCTGACCTCATCAGGTCTGATCTTACAAGAGGATTGTCTCAGGTCTGATCTCAAAACAGAATTAGTTTGGGTCTGATTTAAAAATAGAATCACCTCAGGTCTGATCTCATATCACCTTGGGTCTTATCTCAGGACAGAAGCAGTTCAGGTCTGATTTCAGAACAGAATAATGTCAGGTCTGATTTCACAATAGAATAATTTCAGCTCTGATGTCAGAACAGAATCATCTCGGGTCTGATCTCAGAATAGAATAGAATCGAGAATAGAAAAGAATCAAGTCTGATCTTACAACACCTCAGGTCTGATTTCAAAACAGAATTATTTGTGCTAAAGGACAATTAGCCACCTAATACAGACAAACTGCCAAATACAGTCATTCCCCAATCCTTTTGTCTTTGTGAGTTCACAGTGCTGCTCATCTACCCTGATCTAGTCGAGTATACTAAAAATCTGATGAAAACAATACATAATATGATGTCATTTTAACCTTCTGAAATTCCCACCAAACTTCAGAATGCTGCCGCTTTAATGAGCATTGAGTATGTGTGTGTCCCCTACAGAGTCTTGGCATCACGTCTGACAATCTTCCCTCTCGTTCTTTCTCTTCTCTCTCCCTTTCTCTAAATGTCCATCTGTTCTTTTCCCCTGGGCCCTTATTATTCACTCTCTTCTCCTCTCCTCTCCTCTCCTCTCCTCTCTCCTGATTCTATCTCTGTCATTCCAGTGTGTTTCTGGGCTCGGTTTCCAAACACACACACAGATTCCCCTCTGCGCTCTCTGGAAACTTCTGCACCATTTTGTTTCCAGCAGGTGTTGAGCTGTAAATAGGTCACTGATCGGATCCGTAATGGTGGTTGGAGAAAGTTTGCAGATTGATTTTTTTGTGGAGAGTCGAGCAACTGACCCCACAGTCACTCCAGACTTCCTGTTCATCCAGGCGTGTCCACACAAACAGGTGAAAAAAGCTCTTACTGCAGGCACATGTAAGTATTGCACAGAGCAGAAGTGCTTTTGTTTGTAATGTGAGGCGCTGCATCTATCTCTGACGCATCAAATATTATTTCTTCAATGCACCCAAATATCCACATACTCCCATGAGAAATCATTCTTTTGATAAATAACCTGTATTTTCCAGCCCATATATTATGGGGAAAACGTAACTTGCTAATTATTATTTATAATAATCATTTTGTACATTGTCTCTTGTGGTGAGCTAAATTTACATTTCAATAAAATTCACATTTGAGGCACAGCAGCAGGGAAAGAAAAGAGTTTGTGTTTGTCTCACATGGGGTCAACGGACACACACACAAACACACACACACACACACACACACATATCGGTTTTTCAGTAATGGTGGGAAGTTTTCATGGATTTCTATCCCCTTATAGAAGGGTTTTTGCTAAAATATATACTGTATTTTATTTTATTTTATTTTTAATTATATTAGTTATAAATATAAATATATTATAAATATGTATATATATATATTAATATAAATGCAGTACCACTACTAACACATAGGTGGTAAGCCAGGTAAAATTTTTCCACATTAGCTTAAGACTACTGTGAAAACATCTAGATGAGCATATACCAGTTTTCACACACAAAATCAATAGGAAAACGCTGTGAATTTTCTGAAGTTACACTGAAGTCTATAAAGTTATTTTTTGACGTGAACATAACAGGTGTGTGTTTTTAAACAGTCCACATTTTTAAAGTGTTCACTGTTGAGGGGCACCATTTGGAAATAGCACCAAAAGATAAAAAAATATGAAAATTTTGCCACTGATAATTGTCACTTCTGCACAGAACTCGACTGCATATAGCAGGGGTGGCGAACGTCGGTCCTGGAGAGCCGCAGCCCTGCAGAGGTTTGCTTCAACCCTAATCAAACACACCTGAACAAGCTAATCAAGGTCTGAAGGGTTACTAGGAAGCTACAGGCAGGTGAGTTTTCATTAGGGTTGGAGCTGAACTCTGCAGGGCTGCGGCTCTCCAGGACCGGAGTTCGCCACCCCTGGCATATAGTGTTTAACACTGATGTCATTCACGCATCAGAACAAATGTAAGAGAAAGCGAGTGTCTTACCTTTCTGAAAACTCTTGGTCACATCTGCAAGCAAATAAAGAGAGAAGGGAGGGAGAAAAAGAAAAAGAAAATGTCAGTCAATGAGCAAGTAAACAAGGGAATATTGTGAATAATGACCACGGCCTATAAGAACACAAACCCTCCTGAACCTACAAAACCTCATTTATCTTTTTCTCGGTCTCGGCGTTTGCTCAAGTTACATTAATATTTGTCAGAGTCTCTGGGAGACTTTCATTGCTCTAACTTTTCATTTTGAGCTTGATTTATGTCTCATTTTGAACGACAGCAGGAGGAAACGAGACTGAAGTACAATGAGAGCGAGTCGATGTGTTTGTGTGAACTGATATTTAATAGGTCACTCCAGACTCATTATGTAAGAAGGCCAGAGAGCAGCTTCACCGTAACGACATCCTGAGAGATAATCCATCACACACACTCATGTGGAGTTCAGGTGTCTTTTAAGGGTCATTACTGTTAGCTCAAACTATTATGATGGCAAAAATCGCCAGTGAAAAGTCATACTCAAATTCAATCTGTGTGTGAAAGAGAGGGTTATATGTATTCATGCAGGTGCTTGTGGAAATAAATGTGAGATTTCTCTTTATGTCACTCATGTTTGAAGTATCCGCAGAGACACTGAAGCTCAAAAAACAAAGATTCCATAATCAGATTATCCCCTCTAAAACACGTTCAAAAGAATGGAAGAAAAACCTCATTTCTCATTCTCACCTTCATGTGAAGCTCCTTTCTGAATTATTTTACCCGTGACCTCCAAACAAACACTTGCAGCGAACGCCAGCACACGTCCGGATATTCACACAGAATACATCAAACAAACACAAGATAACACTCACACTCACACACACACACACACACACACACACACACACACATACACA
>NW_015640432.1:226537-228441 GCF_001515625.1 Sinocyclocheilus rhinocerous | reverse complement strand
CACACGCACAGACACACGCACAGACACAGACACAGACACAGACACAGACACATGCACAGACACATGCACAGACACAGACACAGACACAGACACATGCACAGACACAGGCACATGCACACGCACACATACACACACACACACACCGAGCATTCATCAACAACCATTCACTGAAATAACTCAAATTAAGCTATGGAGGAAAAATACATTTTACATTTCTATCGTGAAAACTTGCTATCAAACTTAAATAGTTACTTTATAATATTTCATAAATAAATCACCCATACAGGCAGAACAATCTAGAAATTATCCCGTATACTGTTACTGATTACCGATTAACTTTTCTAAAAATCACTTATTAATCTAATTAACCTATTAATCGCCCTGAACAGTAATCCAATCATCTTTACATTTATTATGAATGTATTTCTAATTAATGATGTTAATCTTTGATCTAACATTAAATCAGTATGATTTACAGTTCAATGGATTTTGTAAAGTTTTGCAAAGTTTGGAAAGTTTTATTTGATATGCAATTTAATCCAGTTCACATAACAATGATCTGATTTGGATTTTTTTTTTTAATGCATTTACGAGATTATTTAAATACTTCTAATATAGCTAGCCTAGAATGAAAGCGTAAAAGCCGTTCCTGCACTGAAAGTAACTTGAAAGGGAAACACATGAGCTACAGATACGCTACTTGGAATAATAATAATAATAATAATAATAATAATCATCATACTAATAATAATAATAATAATAATCATAATAATAATAATAATCATAATAATAATAATAATCATAATAAAAAAATGCAAATCAAACTGTGTGCAGAGCAGACAGGAGATATGAGATCAGAGAGAATGCAATATTAGTGCAATTATCAAATCAGAAAGTAATCTGAGCTCTCTGAGTGAAACAGCACTGTGTTCATTTTCACATGAGCAGCTCGTGATCTGGTGTTTTTAGCGTCTCAGAGCAGCTCGTTTCACACTATAACACATATTTGAAATTGTTTTTCAGACAATGAAAGCTCAATGATTTATTGTTTTAAAAAGCATCAATTCATACATACATATTAGTATTGCAATTTTACTTTTGTTCTGTATAACAAAATAATAATAATAATAATAATAATAATTATTATTATTATTATTATTATTATTATTATTATGTATTCAGTGCAACTGTAATGTGATTATTGAAGCCGCTGTATTACTTCAGAACAATAATCTTATAGCAGACACGTTACACTCAGCTCTGTTTAGAGTCGTGTCTCATCTAGAGCCGGTTAAACACACGTCTGCTCTGATTGTGTTTCAATTAGCATGTGACAGGAGCATTCCCTCAGCGCATGTTTCACTTTAACCTGACCAGCGGACCGTTAACTAAACCAGCTGCCTTTAACGCTATAGAGCCAAGATGGCTGTTGGACTGAGTCCCAACCACAATAAACATAACGAGAGAGAGAGAGAGAGAGAGAGAGAGAGAATAAATAGACAATTTCAAGTCTAATATTCTGCTGTTGTTCATTTGCATCATGTTTGAAATCGCACAGAACTTCATAAACACAGTAAGAAATGGATCAAACATTAATACAGCAGAGACGCCGAAATCCTGCCGTAACTCCCTGAGCTTAGCATTTATATGACACATTATCCAAATGAGACGAGGTAAACATAAAGATTATATTTCTCCCTCACAGAACTGCTGGAAAAACACGCAAGCAAAAAGAATCAGCTCGAAATTCAGTCAGACTATCAGCGTTAATAAACGACTGTGGAAGGAAAAGGCCTGTAATTCACTGACTCACTTCTGCTGCTCCGTTCACCTGTGTGTGTGTGTTTATGTGTGTGTGTGTGAGAGAGAGAGTGTGTGAGTGTGTGTGTGTGTGTGTGTGTGTG
>NW_015640432.1:222174-225904 GCF_001515625.1 Sinocyclocheilus rhinocerous | reverse complement strand
GTGTGTGTGTGTGTGTGTGAGTGTGTTTGTTTATCATCCAGCTATACTTGTGGGGATGAAATTGCAAAAAGTTACCTCATTAAAAACAACTCAAATAACAACTTGTCCTCAAAAGCAAAAATGGCCCAAAGAGACTCAATAATGTCTTTATTCACTTGTGAAGGGCCAGAGGCTGTGAGCAGCTGAACAATAAAAGTGTTCAGTCATCACTGCCATATGATTTACTACGAATTAACACGCCACTTAATTCAGTCATAGTATGTGACAAAACAGACTTACTTTTAAAGTTAGTTTATTAAAAAAGAAGAAAAAAAATCAATTGCCAATTTGACATTTTAATTTAAAATACAATTCTCCCTAAATGCTATTTTCACGCTGTAGTTTTGTTCTAAAATGCCTTCTCTTATCAAATCCATTTATGTTCTCTATTTACAACACTATTATGTAACACTATTATGAAAGTTTTTGGTTTTTTTCTTTAGATATTTGTTTAGACATTTTTGCACATTCAACCCCAAAATATTTAGGAATGTGACACTGCACATGTTTTGAAAGAGAAATGACTTTAACTGACTTTAACTGAAAAATTGAGTGTTTACTATTGTCCTCTTGCATTATCGACACACTATTTTCCTAATTAATGCTGTACAGTTGCTTTGACACAATCTGTATTGTATAAAGCGCTATATAAATAAAGGTGACTTGACTTGAAACTAGAAACAGACATAACAGGTAACATTGACAACAAATGAGCAGTGGGAATAAAAAAAGGGCAAAACATAGTAAAACAATGTAAAACAAACTAAAAGTCCTTAAAACAGAGCAAAACTGTGATGGTACATCCCCATCCCAGCAGGTGCCTCCTGTCACAACACCTGAACGGTGGAAAGGAGGAGTAGTAACCATGGGGGAGGAGGTGGGAAGGAGGCTAGGACCCCCAGCTGGAACAGTCCACTGAGGTGATGGTGATGGTGGTGGAAGAGAGCACGGACGAGCCAGTGACGGAGGAGCCGATGGAGGAAGGAGCCAGAGTGGAGGCTCAGTGGTCAGCCCAGGCGGAACCACCTCAGACTGAGCTGGAGTTGGGAGAAATGGAGCCCCAGGCAGAACCGAGGAGCCGGAGACCCAGGGAGACACAGATGGTCGGGATAACCAAGGAGGAGCTGCAAGACTGTGGGACCGAGGTGAAGCCAGGGGCTCAAAAGAGTGCGGTAGAACCCGGAGAAGCCAAAGAGGTGGAGGGTTGAAGCACAGCCCATAGCGAAACCAGGAGCTGAAGGGATGAGAGATCCCAGCAGAGACTGTGGGAGGACAGTCCATGAAGGAGACAAGGGAGTGTGGAGCCAAGGTGGAAAGGATGGGTCAACAAACCGAGGTGGAACGCAGGCCTCGGAGGACTGAGGTGGAGCAGAGGGATCTGAGCACCTGGGCTGAGCTGTGGACTGGGAAGCCCAAAGAGGAGCTGAGGAGCTCAACAGAGCCAGTGGGGAAGGAGGAGCCGTGGTGCTGGATGGGACCAGCGAGGACGACGGAATCTGGATGCCTTCTTGGGTCAAGGTGAGGCAGTGTGGGGATGGGATGGAGCCAGCTGTGATGAAGGAACTTGGCAGCTAGACAGGACCAGCTTGGAAGCTGGATGGGACCGGTGGGGAAGGAAGGACTCCGGATGGGATGGGAACAGCCGACAGAGGAGGAAGGGACAAGGGTGGGAATCGGCTCTGGGGCATCCAGATTGATGAGGCATTCCACAGCACTGGGCTCCCCGATGGACATGGAGGTGGGCTTCAGCTCTGGGATGGTCATCATGGCAGGCTCTGGCTCCATCTTCAGCTTGGGCTCTGGTTTAAAGTCTGTGGTGGGCATGGGCTCAGGGATGTAACGATATTATCAACATTGTGATATCACGATATCTCGATATTACCGTGGTCACATGACGATATGAAATGATAGGTCTTCCGGGCAAAAAGTGTAGTTTTTAAATTAGATTTAAACTTCTTATTCTAACATAAAAGGTCTTTAAAGTTGTGTTTTGGACCATTTTGCTTTGGCACAGTATCTGTCAATCAAACTAAAACTGAAAGCACAATATGCTTCATCTCTTCATCAAGTGTTTTTGCGCTGCGTGTTTCAAAGCGAAGCAGACACTTCGTTCATGCGATCAGCTCGTCATCCAGTGTTTATGCAGTGAACTCGTTTATTGCACGTACTGTGAGTTTAGCACACGTTTGGGAACACAGCGGCCACCAGTTATGCTTTATTTTCATGGCAGATGATTACAGCATTTCACTAGATTTGTAGTGAGACGCGTTTTTGTTTTTGTAAGCCTGTTTTCACTGAAGCTGGAGTTTTCCATCACAATAAAAGCTTAAAGAGCAGCATGAATTGCTGACAGCTAGCGGTTTAAATGCAGTCCAAATTCAAAATATCTCTTTCAAGCATAGAAATTAGGAAAGAAGTATTGTAATTTCCCTACTGTAGTAGTGTAAAGCAAAAATAATAAACCTATGAAATATTCATTTTTCATTTATTTTACAGCAATTGTTTTACAATATATAGCTATTACTGGCATTATTATTATTATTATTATTATTATTATTATTATTATTTGTTTGGCTTCCTAAAACACCAGTGTGAATGTAATTTCGACTGAGACAGTATATCACAAATAAAAAGAGGGTTGAGTAGTACAAGTCAATTATTTTTTCTGACTTAAGTTTTCTTAGTTAAGAACATGGGTTGGAGCTCTTAATTCTGAACTCTCAAAGTGCATTAGATAGAATAATTTAACTTTAAAATAACTTGGTTCTTGAGGAGGGCGGTTCCCCTGATCGAGGAGGAGGATTTGAACAAATGCTAGATCCATATTATTGGCAAGTATTGTGTTCTGGCATGGCTTGTCAAGCAATAATGAAAGGGATCTAATTGCGGCACTAATTGCAGGAACCAAGGAAACTGGAACAAAACTCAGGAAAAAAAAGTGAAACAAACAAAGTCCATGAAACAGAAAAAAAAGACATACTGTGACTGGATTAAACTGATGCAGCACTTTACAGTGCTACGCTTAGGTTTAGTATCAATAATTATTGAAACTTTACAGGTTTTTATGCATAAAAGTAAATGTTTAATTCATTAAACCTTCATATTTATTGGTCATTAAACGTTATATTGTCCTGTAAACCTAAATGTCTGTAGTAGTTATAGTCCAGCACTTTGGGCCAAAGGTCTTACACACAAATCTAACAGGGATTAATATTATGGCAAAGGTGCTTGCGAATGTTTGCTTTTGAGATGTGTTTGTGATATTATGAACGCAGTGCTTCATTTTGCAAGAGATGTGAGACATTTTGCATTTTGTGTGCAATTCTTGGATTTGTGTGTAAAGTTTTGAAAAAAAATAGTCAAAGTTTTGAAAATGTGTGTAAGCAGCTGAAAAAAAAAACTGTAATAATATTAATATACGTATATTTACCATGATGGATAATGGCGACTCCACAATGATTTATGTTTGGAAGTGTGAATCTAAGCAGTTCCTTTAAGCAGCTTGATTAATAATTGATCACGTCTAATCAATGACTGGACACACTGGAGCCACTGGAGAAAATCACTGACTCCAACCTGTGTGTGTGTGTGTGTGTGTGTCAGAGAGAGAGAGAGAGAGAGAGAGAGAGGAAGTGTGTGTGTGTGTGTGTGTGTGTGTGAGAGAGAGAGAGAGAGAGAGAGAGAGGAAGTG